>NW_006408588.1:12914592-12927671 GCF_000296735.1 Chrysochloris asiatica | reverse complement strand
ATATAACAGTAATAATATATATTTGAACCCACCAGCTACTCCTTGGAAAAACCCTGTACAAGGTTGCTTTGAGTCAGAGCCAATTCATTGGCACTTACCAACAACTACAACAGTAACAGATATATTATGGCGTGGTTGGGTCTGAAGTCCTGTGTATCCAAACAATATGTTTTCTCATCTAACACAAACCCCTACCCAGGCACATAGTGTATTTGTCTGGGTGTCTTTGGCCTGATTAAACCCTATGTTCCCAAGTGACCTCTTTTGATACTCTGGTTGTGTACGTTGAAGCGAAGAGGGAAATATTATTTGGTGAATCCTTACCATTTACTAGGCTCTATGCCAGATTTAAAAAATAATCTGTTATATAGCAAGCTGATAATATTTTCCATTTTTAACAGTTAAGGAAAGTGAAGCTCAGAAAAGTTGAGAATCTTGCCTAAAATCTCAAAGCTAATGAGCAGCTGGGAGATAAATTTAGATCTGGGTTACTCCATAACTTGGTCAGTGTAGCGTTCTATGGGGCTGTAATGGTGACGACAGCAGTGGGCCCCTGGAGGAGGTACACAACTGGCACTCATGTGTTTGGTGTGAGGAGTCCCTGCTGGTTGGGAAAGGTGAGAGCAGACCCTTTGTTACCTCAGCATATACACAGGATTCCTCTAGACGTGAATGTGAGGAGGGCAAATAGCTTTGGGTTGGGTTAACAAATATTGCTGCCCACGTCTTTGGAGCAACCACGTGAATCAAGAAGAGCTTGCCTTAAAACTATAGCAAAGAGGAACGCCAAACGAATCCCTGCTCTACACACAAATGGACCTTAAAGCATGTTTTCTGGATGCTGGGATTTCAGATAAAAGCAAATATCTATACATAGCCATCATTGCTCCCAGACATTAGTGTCAGGGACTTGATTAATGAGGATGGTTTCAGTGCAGGTGTTGTCAAGTTAGTGTCTGACTCATAGTGACCCCATATGTGTCAGAGGAGACTGTCTTTTCAGAGCTTTCATGGGCTGATGCTCCAAGTAGATTGCTAGGTTTTTTCTCTAAGGTGTCTCTGGTGGACTTGAACAGCCAACCCTGTGGTTAGCAGCTGAGTGCATGAACTATCAGCATCACCCAGGAAGGGGTGAGCTTTCTGGAGTTTGTGAAAAAGAACAAGAGAAATGAGATGAAGTGCTGTTGAAATGCCTTCAGCCAAGGGAGGCGAGGGCAAGGATACTTGAGAGGAACACTTAAAGGGAGGTGAGAATAGAGGTTTTGGAGTCTCTTTTAACCCAGTATATTTAGTAACTAGAAAGACCGCAGCTTAACTGGTATTCTCCCAGCAGCTTGACTTCCTGGAGGCAGAGGGAGTGAGAAGAAGATGGTAGAAAGCTGTTGTTATTTGATGAATTGTGCTGGCCCCTGGGAGAGAAGTTTGCCTTGAAAATATTAGCTTAGCAAAACCTTAGTTTGCAACTGTAAGCCCAAAGAGGGGAATGGAGAAAACCAACTGCCAACTTGGCAGGCCACAGAATTGCCCCTTGCAGGATCATGAGCGGAGGAGAGAAGGGGTATCCCTTTAAAGAAGGTCAGCCAGGCCCCGGTGAGGCCTTTAGACTTGAAGGTGGCTGTGTCCTTTACCAGATACACCCTTACATGAGAGATCCTTGGTTGTGAGACCCAATGTCTGATTTGCTAGGGAAGTGTATCACTTGTTCACTGCTGCATAACAAAAAAGTTGATTACAATAATAATTTGTTTGTCTTGTTTCTATGGGTTGACCCAGCATTTCTGTCCCAAGTGCTATTGGTTAGGGTCACTCATCCGGTTGCTTTCATCAGTCAGGTAGGCTGGCCTGGAAAGGTAAAGAGTCCTCTGTCACACATCTGGGGCCTTCATCTGGGAAGCCTCCCTTCTCCTTTCTGTGGGTTCTCTGTTGTCTGTCATCTTCTGGGGTTTCTCCATGGCCCTTGTCTCTAGCAGGATACCCAGAACTTCCTTACAATATGGCAGCCAGCTTGAAGACTGTGAAAATGAAAGTTGTCAGGTCTCTTAGGACTAGGCCTGTAATGAGCAGAGCATCACTGTTCTACTCCCTGTTGGGCAAAGCCAGTCTCAAGGCCTGCCCAGATGTCAGGGGAGAGGAAGTAGACTGTACCTCTTGATGAGAGAAGTGGTGTGTACAAAGAGGAATGGGAGGGAGTATCAGAAATCATATTTGCAGGCAAACTGCCCTAGGAAGTGTAAAGATATCAAGCCTGGTAAAGTGGAGGGTCAGAGAAAAAGAAAGAGTCCCAGTGAAATGGATTGGCACAGTGGCAGCAGTGATGGGTTCAGACATACCAGTCATTGTGAGGTTGGCTTAGGACTGGACAGTATTTAGTTCTGTTATGCATAGGGTTGCTATGAGTTGATACTACCAACTTGATGGTAGCTAACAACAAGTCCAACTAAGTTATATGAAGGCCGCCCTTAGGTAGTGGTGGTGGTGGTGGTGGTGGTGGTAGTGTGCCTTGGAGTAGGTTCTGACTCATAGCGACCCTGTACAGGGTTTTCAAGGCTATAAATCTTTACGGGAGCAGAAAGCCTCATCTTTCTCCCGTGGAACAGCTGGTAGTTTCGAACTGCTGACCTTTGAGGTTAGCAGCCCGATTCATAATCACTACGTTATATAAATCTATGGGATGTCTACTTAAATTTGAATTTCAGATGAACAATGCAAGTTTTATTGTAAATATTTGGTATATACTTATAGTAAAAAAGAAAGTATCAATTGTTCATTCATGAGTCCTGGTACAGCACTGTGGGATAATGTACTGGACTGCAAGGTTGGTTTGAATTGCAAGGTCAGCAGTTCAAATTCACCAGCCGCTCTTGGGAAACCCTGTACAAGGTTGCTCTGAGTCACAGCCAACTTGACAGCACGTAACAATAACAATTGTTTATTCAAGATTCAAATTTAACTGGACATCCTGAAGTTTACCTATTAGCCCTCTGGTACTAATGGGTCTCCAAGGGAGAGATGCCGCATGCCCGCTTGGGTGGAGGCTGAGGGAGGTAGTGTCCAGAATCTGTAATCTCAGGTATGTTACATTGAGAAGGTCCTAACGTCTCTGCTTCTTAAACTTGAATGTGTACATGAGTCACCTGGGGATTCTGATTCAGTAAACTTGGGCTCTGTCCCGATATCTGCATATCTCTAGTAAACTTCCAGGTGGTGTTCATCCTGACTTGGACCACTCTTTGAAGAACAAGAAGCTAGATCTGGAAAGGACCAGGTAGAAAGTATTTCTGACATTGCAGGCCATCTGTTCTCTGTTTGCAACTACTCATCTCCAATGTTATCATGCAAGTATCCACAGAGGATGTGTAAACAAATGTACACAGCTGTGTTCTGAAAACATTGACTTACAAAAATAGGTGGTGGGCTGGATTTTAGCCTGTGGCAAGCTGTAATTTTCTTCCTGAGCTAGGTGATTCTGTTGTACCCTTTCTTTAATGAAAATTCCTGGTGCAAGGAAGGCAGGCTTGTATTCCATGTGCTGGAAGTCTACAAAAAAGATTGCCCTAAATCTCACCTCCAAGCACAAATCACTTTCTGAACATAGGTCTTTTCTAATACTTAGTTCTCTATTGACATGCAAATTTGCTTAGCTAGGATTCTCTTTAGCTGATAAAAAAAAAAAAAAGCCTTTTTTTTACTTTATTCAAACTACAGATTTTATTTTATTATCTTTTTTTAAGTTTTTATTGTGAATTGAGTGATAGTTTACATGGAGAGCATCAGCTTTATACTTGTCCTATTGTATTTTGTTTTATTGCAGTGATTTCAATCCCCGCCTCCTCTAGGAATCATCATTCAACAGCATTTGCTTCCAATCCCTCTGGTTTTTATTTTGGATGTACACTGAAGCACTCAGGAATATATAACCATTCAAACAACCAAAGGGTATACCCTGTAAGCCTGTCCTATGGCCATGAGCACACAGCCCCATCTCCTTCCTTTAGTCTAGATTCCCCAGGCCCTCCGTGTCTCCCCGTCATATTCTCTGTCTCCATCTCTGGCATCGCTGCTTCTCTGCTTTTCTCCCTTGATGGTCCCAGGGTCCTCTTCAGGGCTGCAAGCTCAACCATGCCCCTCCTTTTGTTACAAGACATCTACATTTATATTTGCAACATTCACAATCAGTCTTGATACTGATTCGCAAGTTCTAGACCCATTTTATATATTCCAATTAGTTATAGGCTGAAGACGGTTTTACAAGCTTTCTGTGGTGATGTTTCTGGCTATTCCTTTCTCTCCCCCTCAAGTGTCTATTTTACAATAGTAGGAAAGGGAAACCAAGATTCATAAGACAGTCAAACATCTTAACATTGTTTCCTCTCTTTAACCCATTCAAACCATGCCTCAATACCTGTATCACAGAGCCCTGTTGTTCCAAGATTGAGCATGCATCACTATTTACCTCTGTCACATTTAACCCATGCAGGCCTGCCTTGTTCCTCCATTCCCTCTCCCTTCTTGTGTATTGTGCCTCTCCCCAAACACCTGATTGTGTGTCTATTCCATACCCTGTGCTCCACCTTCCCCTCTCTCCCCTCTTCTCACCCCCTCTACACCCTGGTAATCAACAAATAATTTTTGTTTTTTTTCCCCCCTTTTAGTGTGGGTATTTTTTCTTAAGCTTTTTACAATAATGGTCCTGTGCAGTATTTCTCCTTCTGTGACTGACTGATTTCACTCAGCATAATGGCCTCAAAGTTTATCCATTCTATGTGGTGGCTTGCAGGTTCTTTGTTATTTTTCAGGGCAGCATAATATTCTGTTGTGTGTATATACCAAAGTTTGTTTATCCATTCTTCCATTAATGGGCACTTAGGTCTCCATCCTTTTGCTATTGTAAATAGTGCTGCTATGGACATTGGTGTACATATATCTACTCGTGGTATATATGGATCGTATTTCTTGTGGATCAAGTAAAAGGGATTGCTAGATCTTAAGGTATTTCTATTTCTAACTTTCTAAAGAAGTGCCATACTGTTTTCCAGAGTGGCTGGACCATTTTACAATCCCACCAGCAATGTAGGAGGATCCCAATCTCTCCACATCCTTGTCAGCATTTATTGTCCTCTTCTTTTTTGAACTTTGCTGTTATTGCTGGTGTGAGATGATATCTTCTTGTTTTTTTTTATTTGCATTTCTCTAATGACTAGTGATCGTGAACATTTCTTCATATGTTTGTTGGCTGCCCAGATCTCTTTCTTGGTGAAGTGTCTGTTCATGTCCTGTGCCCATTTTTTAATTGGGTTACTTGTTTTTGTTTTTTGTAGAGGTATTGTAGTTTCTTATATATTTTAAAGATTAGTCCCTTGTCTTGTGTATCATTGCAAAAGATTTTTTTCCCATTCTATGTGCTCTTTTTACTGTTTAGGTGGAATCTTTTGATGTACCTAAGTTTTTAATTTTTAGTATGTCCCAATCGTCTGTTTTATTGATTTTTGTTTGTGCAATTTTCACAATGTTTGGTAGTTTGTGTGTGCTATATATGAGAGCCTTCAAATTTGTCCCCATTTTTTTATTGATGGCCTTGAAAATTGTGAGATTCACATCTAGGTCTTTGATCCGTGTTGAGTTTTTTTGTTTTTGTTTTTTTATGGTGTGAGGTAAAGGTTTTGTTTCAGTCTTTTGCTTATCACTTTCCAGTTCTACCAGCACCATCTGTTGAAGAGACTATCTCCTCCCCATGTGGTATATTTAGGCACTTTGTCGAAATCAGTTGGTTGTATGTGGATTGGCTAATTTCTAGATTCTCAGTTCTGTTCCATTGATCAATGTTTCTTTCATTGTACCAGTAGCAAGCTGTTTTGACCACTGTAGTTGTGTAATACATCTTGAAATCAGGAAGTTGAGAGGTTTCCAAGTTTATTCTTCTTCTTAAGCAGTGCTTTGCTTATCCTGGGTCTCTTTCCTTCCCATTTAAAGTTTGTAATAGTTTTTTCCATCTCTTTGAAGACTGTCATGGATTGGGATTGCATGATATCTGTAGATTGCTCATATAAAGACTTTTTGTTGTTGTTAGGTACCATCAAGTTGGTACCGACTCATAGTGACCCTATGCACAACAGAACTGCTTGGTCCTGGGCCAACCTCACAATTGTTGCCTTGCTTGAGCCCATTGATGCTGCCATTTTGCCATTCCATCTTACTGGGGGGTCTTCCTCTTTTTCTCTGACCCTCCACCTTACCAAACATGATATTCTTCTCCAGTGACTGGTCCCTCCTGACAATATGTCTGAAGTTTGGTCATCCTGGCCTCCAAGGAGCACTCTGGCTGCACTTCTTCCAACACAGATCTGTTTGTTCTTTTGGAAGCCCATGGTACTTTCAATATTCTCCTCCAACACCATAACTCAAATGTATCAATTCTTCTACGGTCTTCTTTATTCACTGTCCAGCTTTCACATGCATATGAGGTTATTGAAAATACCATGGCTTGGGTCAGACACATCTTAGTTCTCAAACTGACATATTTGCACTTCAACACATTAACAAGGTCTGGTGCAACAGGTTTGTCTAATGCAATACGTCGTTTGATTTCTTGACTGTTGCTTCCATGAGTAGTGATGTTGGATCCAAGAAGAATGAAGTCCTTGACAACTTGAATCTTTTCTCCATTGATAAGAATGTGGTTTATTGGTCCAGTGGTGAAGATTTTTGTTTTCTCTACATTGATAATGCAATCCATAGTGAAGGCAGTGGTGTTTGATCTTCATCAATAAGTATTTTAAGTCCTCTTCACTTTAAGCAAGCAAGGTTGTACCATCTGCATATTGCAGGTTGTTAATGAGCCTTCCTCCAATCCTGATGCCACGTTTTTCTTCATATAACCCAGCTTCTCGGATTATTTATAAATGTATCTAGGGTCCCTCCTTAAGGGGAATAAGGAAGAGGACACAGAAATGGGATTTAAGGATACAACTCATTTATATTTTTCCTAGGATAGGACTTTTGCTTCTTAGCTTGCTCACCATCTATAAAGTATACTCTCCCACTGTTCATATTTGAAACATTCATCTTACTAAAGTGGTTGGTGATTATCACCCCTGCCAGTTTGGCACACTGGTTGCTTATGTGTTACTATGGTGCTGGAAGCTGTGCAATCAAACATAACAACAGGATTGTGAATGGCAGATGTGGTTCTGTGGATCTTCCAGACTAAGAGAGACTAGGAAGAATGATTTGGAGTTCTACTTCTGAAAATTAAGTAACACACATCACACCAGGACTCTGTCCTATACCGTGCTGGAAGATGAGTCCCTAGATTGGAAGACACACAAAATACACACTGGCTACAGCCGTGGGCTGGAGCGCACTGATGAGTGAAGGTGGTACAGGACTGGGCAGTGTTTTGCTTTGTGGTATATGGAGTCACCCTGAGCAGGAGCCGTGGTGTGTGAGGACAGAGATAGAGCAACCATCCAGGTTTGCTTGGGACTGTGGGAATTTCCAGGGTGTACTAAAATCAGGACAGTTCTGGGCAAACAAAGATGGTTGGCCACATTAGAAGAGATGGAGGAAGAATAGGAGAGTCAGTGAGCTTTGCAATGAGCAATTCCCATAATAATAATCTGGAGATTGCACTTATCTCTACTGAACTCAAAGTCATTGAAAAAGTCTCACAGGAGTATCCACTCTAGTTTACTTGACCTTGAGGAAAAGCATGCCGTTCTTTAGTTGTGGGAGACACTGCTTTCCACATGAGTGGTAAATGCCTCCTTTCCATTTCATGCCAGCACACACACCATTAGGTGTTCTGTAGGCACCCACTGATAGCGACAGTGGTTTGGACGGTGATGGTAGTAACAATCATGATTGTAAATAACAGCTAATATTTATTGGGTGCTTAATATGTGTCTAGCAAATGATGTGTTTTACATTCATTATCTCATTAAATGCTCACACAGCAATCCTGTGAGTGAGGCCCTAATATTTCCTCAGTTTTACAGATAATTAAAGTGTGGTTTAGAGAGCTGTATTGATTTGCTCACAGCCTCCTGGCTAATATAAACTCAATCCCCCATTGTTATTAAGTAATTCCAGCTCACCTGGCTAATATACCCAAACCTGCTGCCACTGGATTGGTTGTGACCCATAACAACCCTTATAAAGGGTTTCAAATCATTACAGGAGCAGAAAGCCTCATCTTTCCTCCACTGACTTATTGCAGTTAGCAACCTATGGCGTTCCCAGCCCATTGTTTAACATGGCTTAATTGGATGTTAAGTGCCATCAAGTTGGTTCCGACTCATAGTGTTTCTGAGGAGCGGCCAGTGGGTTTGAACTACTGATCCAGTGGAGTTGAAATTGAGGCCTCTCTGCCCCAGAGCCTGGGTTCTTAATATTCATGCTTCTGTAGCAGCAAAGCCTCTTGTGGAGTTTTCTCAAGCCTTCAGGTGCCCTCTCCCAGTCCCCACCTTGTTGTATGTTTTTGATAGGATGTTTACCTCAGTAAGCCTGTTTCTTCATATGTTTAAAGAAAGATGAATTGTGCAAACATTTAAGTGCTTGCTCACCAATCCAAACGTTGACAATTTGAACTCCTCAGAAGAAAGTTCTGGCAATCTGTTCTGAAATGTCACCGCCTTAAAAACCTGAAGTTTTACTTTGCAACCCATGGTGGTTTCCATGCTGAATAACACTTAAGTTGCTCATTTATTTTCCCATTTCTACTTCTTTTGCCACAACCATAATTAGCCCATTCTTTAGGATGATTCTCAACCACTAAAGACAGTTCAATGGAGCTCAGTGGTTCTCAGAGTATGGTCCCTGGACCAGCATCATCACCGTGGAAATGCTAGAAATTCCACCTTCTCAGACCCCACCCCAGACCTTCCAAATCTCCAGGCTGTGGCCCAACATGCTGCTGCTGTACCTCAAAGTTCTCGAACTTCTGGGATAATGCAAGGAACTTGGGGTAAAATTTTAGTGCTCAGAGTAACAACACGCTGTGCTTGAGTTGGAAATTGAACTGTTCTAAGCCTTCATTTCCTTTCCCCCCAAACAGGGCATCCTAATCTCATGTTTTCTCTAGGGTCAGGGTCAAATCAGAGAAGGGATGGAGAAGTGCATTTGAACATGAAAGCATCCTTGTTGTTGTCCCCCATAGGGACCTCTCTCACAGAGCAGACACTTTCCATTCCTGCTGAGGTGATGGTGGCAATGGCTTGTTGTTTATTGTGAAGTGACTTTGAGTCCATTCTGACTTGTATAAACTTTTCAAGGGTATAAATCTTTGTGGGAGAAGAAAGCCTCATCTTTCTCATCTGGACCATCTTGTGGTCTGGAACCTCTGACCTTGTGGTTCGCAGTCCAGTGCTTATCTTACAGAGCCACCATGTTGCCAGTAGTTAGAACGGTGTTTAAAAATCAACTACAACCAGCTCAGTTCTGACTCATAGCAACCTTGTAGGATAGAGAAGAACCACCTCACAGGGTTTCAAGGCTGTCATATTTACAGATGACTGTAGAGTGGGCTCGTGGGTTCGAAACTGCTGACCTTCTGATTAGCAGCTGAGCTCCCACATTACCACCAGGGCCCCTTGGAGCAGTGATAGTAGTAATGATTGTAGGCCCTGATGTTTGACCAAGAACGGGTACAGCGATCTGCCAGAGAAGTAATATTTGTACTTACATAGCCTGATGCTATTTTTGGAGTGCTTTCAGATACTTTCACTGAATTCTCAGCCCAGTGAGATAGGACCATAAGGAAACAGAGATTCGAGGAGTCTGTGATGCACCCAAGTCCCCATAGTAAGTCTGTGACAAATTTAAAGGCTTAAATTCAGTCCCTTGATTCAAAACCCAGTGCCTAGCATTGGATTTCTGGTTCAAACCACCTGATGTCAGGGGTAGGCAGGCACAAGCCAGAACATCCTTTAGCTAGCAAATCTCCAGCTGGCTGCCCAGTGCACTCTCTTGGGGAGGTTTCACAAGTCTCCAGAGCAATGTATCAATTTCAGGTGAGGGGCCCCAGCATGAACAAACTGTAAAGGTCCCCTGGAAATTCACTGGCATCAAAGGCTGGGCATCACTGCTATGCCACGTCTCCCTCTCCTGCTCCACAAGTCTTATTAGGTAGTAGGGCTGACTTGAACGGCGCATTAGAATCGTATCAAACCAAACCCCACTGCATTGACTTGATACCACTCATAGCAACTTCACAGGACAGAGAAGAGCTGCTCCATTGGGTTTCCGAGACTGTGAATCTTTACAGCTGCAGACGCCACAAGTGTCTCCTGGGGAGGAGGTGGTGGGTTTGAACTGCCAACCTTTTGGTTAGCCGCTCAACACTTACACTGTTGTGCCACAAAAGCTCCTTTAAATCTCCCAAGGAACCCCTAATACGTATGTTTGACTCCATTCCAGATCATGAAGTTGGGCTCTCTGGGGTTGAAATGCCAATGTTCGTAGTGGTTTTTTAGTTCCTTGAAATTCCAGGTATGAGAAGCTTAGCATTACACCTCCCTTTGTGTCCCAGCAGGCTCCCCACCCATCATGTGGCACTTCCTCCTCACCTATTGCTGTGTGAAGAGGCAGGTGCTGGAAAGGTAGATAGATATGAGCTGTGTAGTTCACGTGTTTGAGTTCTCTTCATGTTATTTACCAGAATTTAAGCAGCTGGCAGATAAGGATTACCCTGGGAACTGCAGTTCACCATCCTACTACACAGCCACATTGGTGCCCCTCACTGAGGACCCCTGACAGATAAATCCATCAGCATTGCCTTCTAGCAAACCTGTTTAGGATGCTCTCATGTGGCCGTTTCCTAAATAGGTAGCCAAAGTCAGAGAAAGAGATACTGAATTTATTCAACTTGCCTTGGGTATGTGTCCACTGGCTGACAGTCATGATGGGTAAAATTATTGAACCCCGGTCCACCCTGAAGCCCCACCCTCATTAGGACCCAGGATACTGACACTGACTCTCAGATGTGGTGACTTTGGTCTGAGACCCTTTGGGGCACTTTAATAAATGGCACTTCCCTAAATGAGGACTGAGTTAACATTGCCTTGCTCTGATGTCCACTCTTCATTGAATGTGAATGGTGTGGCAAGGACCTTCACTGCATGTCCCCTGTACTTGCTCAGACTGTGTTCATCAAAGCGAGGTCTCCTTGGATATGTGTTACAATAGCAGATTCCCAGATCTGGCCCACTCTCAGAATCTCCAGGGGGTTGCCTAGAATTTGAATCCTTAGCAAGATCCCCAGGGGTTTTCCTGTTCCTCTGAAAATGGGGCATCCTTGAGAGGTGTAAATGCACTTGGCTGCCAATTGTAAAGTTGAAGCTTTAAGTCCATCCAGAGGTACCTTGAATGAAAGGTTCCGTGATTTACTTCAATAGAACCAGCTGCTGTTTTGACCTCAGGAAGACTGGATCAGAATTTACAGTTTGACCAGACCCCCAGATGATTTTTATAGATTCCCAGGTGATCCTTGTGTGCATAGATACACAAGAATCACCTGGGAACCGTTTTAGTGTGTAAAATTGGATTCAGTGCATCTGGGGTGGAACAGCAAATAATCACCAGGGGGTTCAAGCAGAGTGAAGTCCTGTTGAATGTCCTGTGAGTGCAGTTCTACCCTTGACACAGAGGGTTGTCCTGAGCCAGAGCGGCCTTGACAGTACCTGGGGTTTGGGAATTTTCTGGGGCAGAAGCAATGCATTAACAATGGTGGCAGTGTTAGAAAAACTAGGCCCACTCAGTTTTAGAAAGAAGCCCAAGGAAAACCCTGGGCTGTAGAGAACTGAGTGGGGTGGAAATGGGTCAGATCAGACAAAAAGGGAATTGTGATAGTGTCTAGGGAACACGATAAGGAAGATCATGTGTGTGCACGCCCGCGTGTGTGTCTGGCCCAGACTTGGGGGCGGGGGGGGTCACTGTTGTATTTGCTGCTTAGCTATTCATTGCCAATTGCTTTCATTGTTCCCCACTTTATTAGCTTTTGCCTAGTAGCTCAGCTTTTACTAAAGGCACCCGGGTTTATGGCAGCAATATTTCTCACAGTGTCAAAGATAAAATATCAGGCTAATAACAGACTCCCTGCTAATGTAAATCTTATGAGGAAAGCAATCTGGTGCAGAAGGAAGTCCTACCAGGGAATGCTAAGTCTTAGGTTTGGAGAAAGCAGTTGGTGAGACTGGGTACACTTCACAATTGCTAAGAAGATGAAGTAAATGATTTGTGTGAAGAGGCAGCAGCTGCAGAAAAGAGCAGATTCGGCCCCTGCCTTTTTCCTGAGGGGCTTGGGCTCCCAGGGGCTCAGGCAAAGGACTAAGACTGAACTATTGGGTTTAGGGAACGAATCCTCCCTCTTTCTGCCCTCCTCTTCTGCTGTGGGTACAGGAAACCAATTGGTTTCCCCCAAATGTTGTACGTAAAGAGGAAGCATTTTGGAATGATAAGGGACCTGGCAGTTCTCTTGGCAAGCTCAGGGATTCCCTCTCTCCCTCCCCTCCATTACATTCAGGTACCTGCTGGCCTCTCCTACTGCTGCCACTTGTTGCAGGAAATTTTAACAATCCATACATTGTTGCTGCTTTTCTGCCTTCAGGCTCCCAGGGACTGGCAGTGACTCTCCTGCTCACCGTGTAACCCACAGGAACTGTGCTACCCAGGAACCAATGTGAGGGTGGGTGGTTTCAGTAGGGAATGATCATTCAAGGCTGTGCTTCCATCTTCCAGGAACTCTGGGGAGATAGACAGGCATGGTCAGAGAGGAAGATGCCATTGGTACAAATTGGTTTAGTAGCCAAGATCTGAAACTGCTGGTATTTCTTGAGATCTGAAGCCGGAATGATGGGGAGAAGGGGCATCTTCTCATGCATTATGAAGGGGCTTCAAAATATTCATGGTAAAATGGAATTACAAGATAATAGAACTTTTCGCAAGCCCCTTCATCTACCTAGGCGGCCCCTTGGCTGCTGACTATGGCCAGCACTAACTGGAGCTTAGATGTCTGCTCTTGTCCACCCCACCATTGGGTGCACTGGAATTGGTTATTCATATTGCTGCTGTTGTTAGGTGCCATC
>NW_006408588.1:12865116-12914302 GCF_000296735.1 Chrysochloris asiatica | reverse complement strand
TTTGGCAGCCCATGGTGCTCTCAGTATTCTCCTCCAACACCATAACTCAAAAGCATCAATTCTTCTATGGTTTTCCTTATTCACTGTCCAGCTTTTCATGCATATGAGGTTACTGAAAATACCATGGTTTGGGTCAGGCGCACCTTAGTCCTCAAGCTGATGTCTTTGCTCTTCAACACTTTAAAAAGGTCTTGTGCAGCAAGCAGATTTGCCTAATGCAATACGTTGTTTGATCTCTTGACTGCTGCTTCCGTGAGTGTTGATAGTTGATCTAAGAAGAATGAATTCCTTGACAACTTCAATCTTTTCTCCACTGATAAGAAAGTTGTTTATTGGTCCAGTGGTGAGGATTTTTGTTTTCTTTACATTGAGATATAATCCATACCAAAGGCTGTGCTCTTTGATTTTCATCAGTAAATGTTTTAAGTCCTCTTCTCTTTCAAGCAAGCAAGGTTGTATCATCTGCATATTGCAGGTTGTAAATGAGTCTTCCTCCAATCCTGATGCCACGTTTTTTCTTCATATAACCCAGCTTCTCGGATTATTTGCTCAGCATACATGTTGAATAAGTATGATGAAAGAATACAACCTTGTCACACACCTTACTTAATTTTAAACCATTCGGTTATTCATAGCACCTAACAATTGAAGGAATTATAATATTTTTTTTCTTTTAACCTGCTTCTGGGAAGGTAGGTCCCACCTTCCTTAATCTCCCTTCTCACCAGGTCCCTTGATCCCAGACCTGTCGCTGCTATGTGCCATCAAGTTGCTATGCAGTTTCTGAGGCTGTCAACATTTTTTTGTGTGAAGTTTTTATTGTGAATGAGTGGAAGTTTACAGGGCAGATCATCAGTTTTACATTAAAAAAAAATCATATGCTTTGATTCATTACATTGATGATAATCCCCTCCATGTACCATCAGTTAACAGTATTTCTCTATTCATTTTAGCTTGTGTGTGTGTGTGTGTGTGTGTGTGTGTGTGTTTTAACACTCAGGCATATATAATGTAAACCACCAAAGGGCACATTCTGTAAGCCTGTGAAGCTGTGAACCTTTATGGCAGCAGAAAACCTCCTCTTTCTCCCATCACTGGATCCCTCGATCCTAGGTCTACTCCACTGGGGAAACATTGGTGGGGAATGTCAGAGTCTGTTGCATTCCCTGAAAGTGTGGTTGTAAAGCTTAACCTCCATGCCTTTGGTAAGAAACCCTGGTGGCCAGATGGTTAAAGAACTTGACTGCTAACCAAAAGGTCAGAACAACTCACCAGCTCCCCCCTGGGAGAAAGATGGGGCAGTCTGCTTCCATAAAGCTTGGCAGCCTTGGTCATATTACTCTGTCTTTTAGAGTCCTTCTGTGGCACTGTGGTATAAAGCAAGGTTGGTTAGAATCACAGGGCTGGTGGTTCAAACTCACCAGCTGCTCCTTAGAAACTCCATACAGGGTCCCTATGCATCAGCACCGACTCGGTGTCACTAACAGCTCTCTCCTTTAGTCATAGTGCATAAGGGCAAGGATTATTATTATTATTATTATTATATTTTTAATGATTGCTGTGGTTATAATTCCATTTGGGAATGGGTTATCTTTATGAGGCTGATGAGGCAGAGTTAGTGGAGGCTGTATTTTGAGTCAGTCTCTTTTGACATATAAAAGACATCAAGTAAGCAGAGATGGGGAAAAGGATGCCAAGCTACAGAAAGATCCCATAGGAGTAGAGTCTCAAAGGACACAAGGACTTTCCTCCAGAGCTGACAGAAAGCAGCTTACTCAATTTAGTCTCCTAACCAAAAACCAAACTAGTCCCACTGCTGTCTGACATAGCAACCATATCGCACAGTCGAACTGCTCCATAGGTTTCTGAGATTGCAAATCTTTATGGGAGCAGCTGGTAGGTTTGAACCACTGACCTTGCAGTTAGTAGCCTGATGCTTAACCCTTTTTACCACCAGCCTTCCAAACTGTGAGAAAATAAATTTGTTTGCTAAAGCCTAAATAACTAAGACATTGTGTGAGTCAAAGTCAGCTTCAGAAACTTCTTGAGCCAGTTTGGGAAGGTAGGGAAGGGTTCATCCTATGGAGTACCATTGTAGGATAAGCACTGGACTGCAAAGTGAATTTGAACTAGAATGTTGGTGGTTCAAACCTACCAGCTGCTCCTCAGAAATCCAACACAGGGTTGCTATGAGTTGTAACTGACTTGATGGCACATAACAACAGTCCTTTGGAACGTGAGAACATTAGGGTCAGAGGTTAAGTGGCTTATCCATGAACAGAGTTCAGGGACTGCTGGGATGAAATGAAGTTTTAGGACTTTCAAACCTGTGATCCAGCCAACACCCTCCCTTATGTCTTTTCAGAATTACCCAACAGAGCTTTACATGGTGATCACACTGTCTGAACATACATGCTTAGAGAGTGCTGTCCAAATCCCCTTCTACAATGAACCCTTCCCTGATCTAGAGACGAGATTCTCCTGGGACAGTGGTGTGAGGAGGGGCTTGTCCACTAGGTGTCCCAACAATGGCAGGGACAATTTTGTGTGCAGGACAAGAAGGAAGACTTTGTTGATGGATGGTGTGGAAACTGCAGGGGGGCATAAAAAAGTAGAAATGCAATGTAGAGTGTAAGTTATGGGCAATTACAATTAGCGTAAGTTCTCAATGGAAACAAGTAGAGAAGAAAAAGTCTGTTTTATTAACCCCCTGAAGTTATGTTCTTGGCATGTTGAGAAAGTTTATGAATTGCTATGATTGACGAGCTCAGTGACACATGCCTATGGTAGGAGAATCCCTGATTGCAGCTTGCGTAGCAGGCAGTGTTTTATGGGGATGATTTAAAAGTATAGTCTTAAGCATTTTAAAACATCTAAGAAGGAAGAAAAAGAAAGAGCTCTGGGAATTTACTGAGTTTACCTGCCTGTGAGCAAATTTGGCTATAAATCCTACCTGTGATTTTTCAATGTTAAATCCGTTTTTCATCTTTTGATGTTGTACATTTCTCCAAGCTCGAACAGCCTGGAGCGATGACGTATCCTATGTTTGCTCAAGGAGTGTTTTACCAAGTTGCTCCTTGGGTGAGAATAGAGCCCAAATAGAAATAAGATGATGTGTCACTACTTTCTAAGCTGTTGCTAGGTGGTCCTTCGTGAGACAAAACGTTGGAAGTTGCACCGCAAGAAAGACCTGGTTCTCCTCATTTTCATGGCTCTATACATGTGTCCCAGGTAAGCAAATCAGTCTGATCATCGTTGTTTCAAAGGAAGATTCTGGTTATACTTCATATAAGACTGATTTGTATGTTCTTTCGGCAGTCCACAGCATATTCAATATTCTTCACCAACACCACAGTTTTAATGAATCAATTTTCTGTCTTTTTGTTGTCCACATTTTGCATGCATATGAGGTGATTGACAACACAGAAATGCCATATCTCATGCCTTCACTTTAAATCTGCTGAATCAGGCATTCTGAGGGTGGAGCCTATGAGGTCTGAAAGCCACCCCTCAGAGCCTGGAGATAGGACACCTGAGAGATGCTGTAGACCAGGACATTTGCATGTGGCTGACTTTGGACCCTGTGTGCTTTGCGGCAGACCCCAAGTGCTTCAGTGGCCACTGAGGTCATGTTACAATTAAATGATCACTTAGAGGCGGTCACTGTGCAGAGGGCTCACAGGCAGCCAATTCATTAAAGGAGAGCAACTTCTTGCAAATTAAAAAATGTTAATGATCAGTTTTGAAGCATTGAGAGCTTACCAGGGACCACATGCCTGGAATGAGCATTTACCATATGGTGCCTTTGGAAGCTAATATTGATTCTCATTATTTTAAACGATTACAAACATTGCAGGTGTTTTGTAATAATCACCATTGTCTAATTAGAACATGCGTGAAACAAGCTCATTCCGCTTGCTAACGAATATTTGCTCGAACAGCAGAGCCCTGGTGCAAGGGAAGGACTACGGCTGTCTGGCCAAGTTGCCAGCCACTGCCAGCCCCCTTTCTCCCTAAATTATTAATCCTGGGAACTCAGGACATTGTGACAAGTAGGCATCTGTGAGATCCCTAACTTGATTTGGCCTTGCACCAGCCTCCACTGTCTACCTTGGTTGGAGTAGTAAACTAGGAAATTTGAAATAATCGTCAGTACTTTTGTCGTCTTTTCTTCCATTTATCACTTCCCAGTTCCTTTCCTCTCTAATGTCCTATCTCATGTTTATTTTTTAAGCAATTGTAAATTTAAATGTGTTTAGGGAAAGTTTGAAATTTGACTACCTTTCAGTGATACACTGTCTGTAGATTTAGAAGTCCCTGGGTGATGTGAACAGGCAAGTTCTCAGCTACTAACTGAAAATTGGTGGTTCAAACCTAGTGATTCCTTGGAAGCTCTGCTCCTGAAAACCCAAGGAGGGTCACCATGATCAAAATCAATGTGATAGCAATTACCACCACACTACAGGTTGCTTCAAGTGTTAATATTATCTCCCAAACATGACTGTGAGCTCCCTGAAGACAAGACTGTATCCACTCCTTACTTTCTGTTCTCCCTCAACATCTAGCAAGTAAACACTCAACAAATGGCAGCCAATGCTGTTAGTCTTATTTGTAGCCATTGTCAAGTGAATGAGTACAGTGACTTTCAGTCCTTGTGTGGAGCTGTGGAATAATGCACTGGACCACAAGGTCAGTTTGAATCACAAGGTCAGCAGTTCAAACTTGCTAGCCACTTTTTGGAAACCCTACGCAGAGTCGCTATGAGTCAGAACCAACTAGATGGCACGTAACAACAAACCAGCTACTCAATGTGAGCTTTGTACATGCATGCAGATTTTAATGATTAATTTGAAAAACGTACTAAGCACTAAATATGGCACAAGAAAGAACTTTGAGACCAGCTTCCTACTGATTAGAATCTCACTCTCTCAGTGGGCAAAAGGTAGCTAGAATGTGGTGTGGTTTCAGCTGAGATAGTTGTAACAGGGCTGTCTGTGAGGATGGGGAAGGGGACCAGGACACAGGCAATCAGGCTAATATGGGAAGGGTTCCTGTAAGGAATTCATGCCTGACCCAGTGGTAAAGAGCAAGCAGTGGTAAAGTGGAGATAGAACAGAGGAATTGGGAATCTGGGCCCATAATTGTGACCAGGGACAGGGCTTGACATTTAGTGTCAGAGGAAGCAGATACTGGATTAAGGATGGCTCTGTCTACCATGCCAGTAAACTAGAATTTAATTCCCAAAAGGTGATGGAAATTAATGAAGGGTTTATATTAAGAGGGTTAGGTTTGCATTTCTTATTAAAATTTTATTTTAAGATTTATGTTCCAGGAAAAAAAACCCAAACATTTTGGTAGAATAATAAAGGAGGAAACTGGAAGCAAAGGGATCATAATGAGTCAAGTGAGAAGGCTTGAAAATCTGAGCTCAGGCAAGGAGGTAGAAGAAGAAGAATATAAGATGTATTTAGACTTTGAGGGTTTACATCTAGTCTGAGAACATTAATTGCTTTGCTTTACTTCGTTGTGAAAACATTAAAATAGAAAAATCTGGAAAATATTATAAACACCTGTTTGCCTGTTATCTAGAATATATGTATATTGTAATATTTGCTTCATGCCTGTTTTTTATTATAAAAGCTAAAAATTACAGATACATTTTCTCTGCCTAGTTCTATCCTCTATGGTACCTCTAGAATCAACCACCGAATCTGGAATCTAGCCTGTATTTTTTCCTGTCCAGGTTTTTCTATATTAATCTAGTACAAAAGTATTCATAAACATTATGTAGTATTTATATTGTTGTTAAGCGCCGTCGAGTCGATTCCGACCCATAGCGACCCTGTATAGGGTTTCCAGGGAGAAGCTGGTGAGCTTGAACAGCTGACCTTGCAGTTCAAACGACTTCACAGTCTGACGCATTAGCCCACAGCGCCACACATCCTTTTCTACCAATTGTTTTGCTTTGCATTGATAACATTTAACTCTGGTTAATCCATTTTTTCTGATTTATTAAGTAGTCTTGTATGGTATCATATGAATACACTTATCTGTTTCCCTTTTGACAACATGTGGCTTTTTTACAGTTCTTAGCTTTCCTAAAGATCCAGCTATTATGAACATTTTGGTCACATCTTCTTTTGCACCTGTGTGAGGGTTTTTCTATCGCATATACTAGAAATGATTTTCTGGTGTGGCACTTAGGTTAATGCGCTGGACTGCAAAGTCATTTGATCCACAAGGTTGGTGATTTAGGCTCACCAGCTGCTCCTGGAAAACTGTATATGTTCTCTGTGGGTGGGAACCAACTCTATTGCACTTAGCAACAGCTTAACAACATACTAGAAATGGCACTGCTGGTTCTAAGTCATACATAGTTTTACATTTATTACATATTGTCAAAGATTCCTCCGAGTCATTATATCAATTTCAACTCCCAACAGTGGTTGACTGTTGTTTCTTTGTTTCATGCAGTCCTTTCTGTTACAAGATTGACAACATTTTGCTATGCTGATGTGATTTTACTTCGCATTTTTGATTGCTGAGGAAATCCAACATCTTCATATACAAGCATGCGTGCACAAAAACGCACATACGTATATGTTGGCCTTCAGGGTTCATTTTATGTTATGTTTTCATACCCTTGGCTTCCTTTCTTTTGGCTTATCATTGTCTTATTGATTTATTGGAGTTTTTGATAAATGCTTTTTTGTTTTTCCTCTTACAGTTGTTTTTTTTTTTTTTTCAAAAGCTTTTATTGTGAATTGAATGATAATTTACATGGGAGAACATTAGTTTTGCATTCATCCTATCATATTTTCTTTCATTGCAATGATTGCAATCCCCTCCATGCATCATCATTCAACAGTATTTGCTTCTGTTCCCTCTGTTTTTTTTTTTTTTTTTATGTGCACAAAATTACTCAGTAATATATACTCATTTAAACAACCCAAGAGCACATTCTACAAGCCTGCTTCCTGGCCACCAGCACACAGCCTTTCTCTTTCCATGTGTCTAGAGTTCTTAGCTGCTCTCTCTATGCCATCACCTCTGCCTCTATCTCTGGTGTTGCTGCTTCACTGGTTAGGGTCCCATGTACCACTCATGCTCTTCTTCCTTGATGGTCCTAGGGTCCTGTGTTCCTGTAATGCTGGATTAACTACTTCCCCCTTTATGTTACAAAACTTCTACCTTTACAGTTGTGACAATTGCCTTTAGTCATGACAACAATTACTCACTATAGAATCATAAGAATCTTATACCCATTTCCTTTTACCAGACCCATCTAGACATGATGAAAACTATTCAGTGGGGATTCTGCCTTCTTGATACATTCTTGATATCAATCCTTACTCAATTATATGTATATAAAATGTCTTCTCTCAGTTGATTTCTTGGGGTTTTTTTCTTTGTTTATGGTATCTTCTAAGGAGCTCTGGTAACAGTAGTGGGTTATGAGTTGAGTTGCTAACAAGGTCAGCAGTCAAGTCTATAGCTTCTTCCCAGGATAAAGATGAGGCTTTCTGCTCCCATAAAGATTTACAGCTTCTGAAACCCATATAAGGTCGCTAAGAGTTGGAACTGATTCTTTGGTACCTGACCACCACCATCACCATGGCACCTTTTGCCAAATAGAAGCTTTAAAACTTTGATGTCATCTAAGTTATGATTTTGGCCCTTTATGTAGTTTTTATGACTTTTCTAAGAAATTCTTTCCTATTTGAACGTCATAAAGATAGTAGACATTGACATGCATTTTCTTCTAGTAGCCTTAAAAGTTTCCTGATGCTCATCATTAGGCCTCAGATATTAAGGAGTATATTTTTGTGTATGGTGCTAGAGGTAGGGGATATAATTATAGTTTCTTTTTCTTTTTTAATGTTTTATTGTGAATTATATAACAGTTTATATGGGAGATCATTAGCTTTATAGTCCTCCTGTCGTATATCGTTTCATTGCCATGGTTACAATCCCCTCCATGCATCATCAACCAACCAAAGAGTACACCTGCTCCCTGGTCATCAGCACACAGCCCTCCTCCCTCTCTGGGTCTAGAGTCCCCAGCCGCTCCATCTCTCCATGTCATCATCTCTGCCTCCATCTCTGGCATCACTGTTTCTCTGGGTAGGTTCCTGCACTCCACTCTTCTTCCTTGATGGTTCCAGGGATCTCTGCTCCTGGACTGCAAAGTCAATCACTCCCCTTCCTTTTGCTACAAAATATCTACCTTTACATTTCCAACCCTCACAGTCAGTCCTGATAGCAATTATTCACTATTGTATCACAAGAGTCGTATCCCCATCTCCTTTCATCAGCCCCACCCAGACAGATTTGATACTACTCAGTGGAGATTCTACCTTCCTCCAGGCCCTCTGGATCTAGGCTCCCTCTTGAAAGCTTGTAAGCCGGCCACTTAGTCTCTTTGTTTAAAAGGCAATTTGGCTTACCACATTTATTGAACAATCGATTACTTTCCACTGACTTGTAGTACCCTCTTCCTTAATAAACCGTTTGCTCTGTATGTCCTAGTGTCTTTGAAGTCTTTCTTTCCTATACCATTCATTGATCTGTATATTTACCACTGAACCGATACCTCGAGGTTTCTAGAAGCTGTAGCTTTGACCACCCACCCCTCTCCACCATATCCAAAGAGTCCAAGGCTATCATGACCCATTGTTGGGGGAACATGGCTTTGTGAGAAAATGCAGACACAAATAGAATATCCCTGGATTTTTTTTTTTTTTTTTTGGTGGAGGGTGGGGGGGATGCATCTCAGAAGTGACCTTAAGATAAAGGAAGTGAGGTTTGGTTTTGAATGAAGGAGTGAAGGGGAGAATATAATGAGAAAAGGTCTCTGAACTTGCAAGTCACTGTGCCATCTTCACCCTGAGTAGGCAGAGAAACAACCGGAAGCTGAGCCAGTCTGAAGAGGGTTTGTCATTACCAGGAAGGCTCTGGGGTGCACTTAAAGATGTCTTGTATCCCGTTTCCTCCAGAGACAATATTGAGACTTTTTCAAGTCCTTATGTGATACACATATAACCTCCTGGTTTGTATTGGGCCAAACTTCTGAGGTCTTCCTTAAGAAGACTGGATGGATATGATTGGCTAAAGTCTTGCCTTACTCAGCAGCCGGCTTCTCTTGGCAAACTGCTCCTCTCCACACAATGAGCCCAATGTTTGTGTTATTGGAAAGAGGCTATGATCTGGCTGGGAGTTTTTGACTCTTTCTCCCGGTCATGCTAACCTCAGGGAAGATGGATTCCAGTGTCTGTTAAAAGTGTAACATCCAAAAAAAAAAAGTAGAACATCCTAGTTTCATAGGACCAAAAGGACCTTTCAGATGATCTTGACTATCATGTTTGTGTGTTGGTGTGAGTGTGGATGGATGGGTGGGTAGGTGGATGGTGAAGAAACTAAGGTATGGGTTGAATTATTATTTGTTGCTGTCTAGTTGATGCTGACTCATTGCAACCCCATGTCTCTGTGAGGTATAAATAGTTAAGTGCTCAACAACTAAACAAAAATGTGTCCATTTGAATTCACACAGAAACACCCCAAAAGATAAGCCTGGCAATTGCTTCTGAAAGGTCACAGCTTTGAAAATCCTATGGAGCGGTTTTACTGTGTACATATGAGGCCAACATAGGTAGAATTGTGGCTGCTGTTAAGTGCCATTGAGTCAGTTACAACTTATAGTGACCCTATATAGGCTTTCCAATAAGGAGCTCTGGTAGCGTAGTGGTTACGAATCGGGCTGCGAACCTTAAGGTCAGTGGTTCGAAACTACCAGCCGCTCCGCGGGAGAAAGATGAGGCTTTCTACTCCTGTAAGGATTTACACCCTCAGAAACCCTGTACAGGGTCGCTATGGGTCGGAACCGACTCAACGGCACTTAACAACAACAACAACAATATAGGCTTTCCAAGGAGCAGCTGGTGGGTTTGAACCACCAACCTTGTAGTTAGTTGTTGTTAAGTGCCATAATGTCATTTCTGACTTATAGCCACCCTGTCATGAGTTCAAACCTAGTACATTTGAACTCATGACCTTATGGTTAGTAGTCCAGTGCTTATCCTATAGCACCAATAGTTAGTCTAAACTATAGTACAACGGAGAGTCAGACAAAGCATAAGATGTCAGGTTACCAATTAAGTTAACTTTTCTTTCTCTTCTTGATGGGAGAAACAAAGATTTTGTAGGAAAAAAAATCCCTCTCTCTGGTAGTATGGGAATTGTGGAAAAGTCTGGAATTATGGGACTAAGGGATACATTGCAATTCCAGAGACGTTTGCACCTAGAAATAAGCAATTTCTTTATCTTCAGAGATGATGTATAGATTGAATTCTGGTGTGTGGGAAGGGTGAGGAAGAACCTGTAACAATCTTGAACCTCTGCTGGTTTCTCATACAAAAAAGCATTTGGAGTCTTATCAGGAATGGAGGCAGACTTTACTTCACCCTATGGTTACTTTCCTATAGAAGGTCATTTATGAATAAGACTGTAAAAAAAGAGAAAAAAAAGTCCTTTTATTCCCATTGGAATGCACCATTGTTTCAAAAGTCTTCTAGTTTCATTTCTCATCGATATTTACTTGTAGTGATGGTTCTCACTGGAACTTGAAGTTCTTTGTTTCAGCAGATGCTATCAAATCATTATGCCCACAAGGAAAGCCGCTATTAAGGAGAAATCTGTCTGGAATGGAAAGCATCCTTTTGAAATGAGCAAAATCATCTAATTAACTTACTTCTCTATTGTCTAAATGGACAAGCCTCTGTAGATGTCTAGAGTTTGGGAGAGAAGAGGGAAGAGATTCTGTAGTCAGAAGAGACAGTGACCATACCAATTTAATTCTTTAGAGAGAATATTATCAGACTTCTGTGAGCCTAGGCTGCTCTGGTAGAATAGTGCTGGGGAGAAGTAAGCAAGTGTCTGGGAGGTCAGGCCTTGTGGCCATTTGGATTATCTTCCAAATGCTTTTAGGTTTACAGCAGGAAAGTCACATGAGCAGATTTGTGTTTCAAGAAAGGTTATTCTGGTTGCATATTGAAGAAAGGCGAGAATTGAAGGAAGGAGCTCTGGTAGCGTAGTGGTTACGAATCAGGCTGCGAATCACAAGGTCAGCAGTTTGAAACTACCAGCTGTTCCGCGGGAGAAAGATGAGGCGTTCTGCTCCCGTAAAGATTGACAGCCTTGGAAACCCTGTGCAGGGTCGCTATGGGTCGGAACCGACTCCATGCACATGATGGCAATAACAAGAGTGGAAACGGGAAGACCATTGAGGAGGTACAGGTTGATGATGGCTTAGATTCGGGATGGAGCTGGCCAGAGAAGGATGGCTGAGATTTGGATCCGTTTCAGGAGTAGAGGGTAATATATTAGATATGTGACGTAGAGGACAGAGTGTAATATGGGATGATTTGTAAGTGGCAAGTTGGACATCTATCTGGGTGAGGAGTGTGAGGAAAAAAGCAAAGCTATATTAAATGAAACACTTTCTATGGAGTTCTCTCTATAAAGAGCCAACGATTTACTCAGAATTAGTGACTGATCCAGGATTAGAATTCACATCTACCTTGTTCTTCTGTGATTTTTTTTTTCTTAATTCATTACCTTTCTTCATGAAATTTCAGAGCAGTGTTCATACTGACACTGTTGTAGACACGGGATGCTTCTAATTATTTGAGTACAGAATTATTTAGGAATACAAGCACTTCTCAAGAATATTTAGCTAAGAAATAGCTTATGTTACCCATGCCTTCCTTTACCTCTCCATCCTTTTCCTTAGAAAGATGCTTTTAGAATTAGGACTGCTGTAGCCACCGGAATAAAGCTTGGAGAAGATGACCCTTCCTAGAACTGCTCCAGCTCCTCAAACTCTACACTTCCCAGAGATATCACCTTTTTCTTGTGTGCAGCTGTAGGATAAGCACTGGACTTGCAAGGTCAGTTTGAACTGCAAGGTTAGTGCTTCAGACTCCGCAGAAATCCTATACAGGGTCTCTAAGAGTCAGAACTGACTCGAGAACACTTAATAACACCACCAACGACATGGTTACCTATTGCTGTGAGACAAGGCAACTTAGTGGTTTAAAACAAAGATCTTTTTCTTTCTTTCTTTTTGCTCCTGAATCAGTGATTTGGGTAGGACTGTGCAGACGGCTTGTCTTTGCTGTACACAGTATCAGCTAGGATAGCCTTACTGGGAATGTTGTTGTTGTTGTTAAGTGCTGTTGACTTGTTTCTGACTCATGGCCACCCTGTATAGTGGCTTAAACTGGCCTTTTGGTCCAGCACATTATCCTCAGCATCACATCCATTTTCAAGATGGCACACTGAAATGGCTAGCAAATTGGTACCGCATGGTGTCTGGGAGTTCCGCCAGGCTGTCAGCAGCGGGGGTTTTGTTCTTCCCGTGGGCCTCTCCATTGGACTGCCTGGGCTTCATCACAGCATAGCAGTTCATTTCCAAGTTACAGAAAGTCTTTTAAGGCCTGAGTCCAGAAAACTGGCACAGCATCCTTTTCATTGTAAGTTGATTGCTCAGACTCAAAGTCCAGGGTATGGGCCACAGGCCTCTTTTCTTGATGGGATGTGTTAAAGAACGTGTGGTTGTCACACTTCCCTTTCCACCTCTCTGCATTTTATATGCAGGGGAAATTTCGCCCTTGCATCTCCTGTGTAGCCCCCTCACTCCCAATCCATTGCATCCAAATCACCCAACTTTGGAAGATAAGACATTTTCCATGATTTTCCCTTCCCCCATTTGTGCATCTAGAATTAAGACAGCTATTACTTAAATGGTCATTGGGATACTTTTTGGAGGAATAATTCTCAGTTGGAGTATTTGGGACACATTAAGGGTTCGAGGACCTGACCTCATTTCTAGTACAGGTTCGACCACCTTTTTGCTTCCAGTGGTAAAAGGGAGAATCTGTCTATTGGTTATGTTCTTTTTGGTTTTACCATGTCTAAAAGATGTGTTTTCTAAACATTCTTTACTGCAAGGTGTGAGATAAAAAGTTAACAACTCATAAGATTTCTTTGCTCTCTGAGGGGATACCCCAAACCAAACCCCCTACCATTGCGTCGATTCTGATTCATCGTGACCCTGTATGGGGTTTCTGAGGCTGTGAAAATCTTTACAGGAGCAGAAAGTCTCATCTTTTCTCCCATAGAGTGGCTGATGGGTTTGAACTGCTGATCCTGTGGTTAACAGTACAATGCTCAGTGCCCCCAGAGCTCTAAGGAGATGAGGACTAGAAAATGTTTGGAAAGTTTTGTCTTTTTAATTGAGTAAAATGTCAGAGGACAGAGGTAGTGGGTAGTTGTTGTTGTTGTTAGGTGCCGAGTTGGTACCAGCTCATAGTGACCTAAGCACAGCAAAACGGAACACTGCCCAATCCTGGGCCAACCTCACTACTGTTGCCACGCCTGAGTCCATCGATGCTGCCACTTGGCCAGTCCATCTTGTTGGGTGTCTTCCTCTTTTTCTCTGACCCTCCACCTTACCAAACATGATATCCTTCTCTAGTGACTGGTCCCTCCTGACAATATGTCCGAAGTATGAGAGATGAAGTTTGGCCATCTTGGTCTCCAAGGAGCACTCTGGCTGCACTTCTTCCAAAACGGATCTATTGGTTCTTTTGGCAGCCCATGGCACTTTCAATATTCTCCTCCAACACTATAACTGAAAGGCATCAATTCTTCTACGGTCTTCCTTATTCACTGTCCAGATCTCGCGTGCATTTGAAGTTATTGAAAATACCATGGTTTGGGTCAGATGGGTACTAGGGACCCGACAATGTGGATGCCTGCCTGTTGTGGATTGAATTGTACCCTTCAGATACGAGTCAAAATCTTAACCCTTTTACCTGTAACAATAACTCCACTTAGAAATAGGGTGTTTTATTTTGTGTGTTAATGAGATCATACCATTGTGCAGGTGGTCTCTAACCCAAATCCATGTTGAGTTGTAAAAAGAACAAAATAGAGGCACACAAGTGGGGACGTGCCATATGAAGATAGTATCTTCACACTTGCAGCGGAAGCATCTACAAGTTCAGCCTCTTTGTTTGCTGGCTCCTAGACACTGAAGTGCACTAAGGACCCAGTCCCATACAGGACCACGACCTAATTCAGACTTTAGGCTCCTGGACTGTGTGAAAGTAAATTGCTGTTCTTCATACCCACTTGGGGTATTTTTTGTTACACCAGCTCTAAGAAACTACTTGTTAGTTGTCAGTTTCTGTTGAGTTGATTTCTGGCTCATGGCAAAGCCACGTGTGCAGAGTAGAATTGCTTCAGGAGGTTTTCAGGACGAACATTTTGGAAGTACATCATCAGTCCTGAGGTGTGCCTCTGGGCGGGTTTGAACTACTAATCTTTTTGATAATAGTTGAGTACTTAACTGTTTATGCTACCCAGAGACTTCTAAGACACTACCACCTTTTGGGTCCCCTACCTGGAGTGAAAATACTTGGTGTTTTAGGATGAACATTTCTTTTTCAGAGAAAGCACTTTCAGATTCATGGTTGATGCGGTGAACCACAGATCTGTTGTAGAATGGAATGGGATTGGTGAGGTGATCTAGCTCCCGCCCCTCTCAGCACTGGACATCAACAGAGCTCCTTTATCCCTTGGCGAATTCACATTTCTGTCCATTTGTGGTGGAAACTGGCCAAGTCCAATGGCAACTTTAACTTCTCTTAAAGACAGTCTTAGAGACAGGTGGTAGAAAAATCTTAACTTAATCTTGGAGAATATGCTCGAGATGGAAGAAGAGAATTAAGAACTGTCAATGCCAAAGGAAAGGACAGTTGGGGACACTTCCTCTCCATGGACAGGTTGGCTGGTTGGCCCTGTATTTCTGATGTGGTTTGAGCCTTTGAGCTGCTTAGAAAGAACCTTAAAACATGAGTTAATCCTAACCCCTTTGATTTTTACCTTCATGTGATTTATCCAGGGCCACTCCTGAGAGACTCCATGAGTTTATTAAGAGAGATGGAACTAGAATGCAACCTCTTAACGAGTCTAGTTCTTCTTTTAAGAAGGCAGAAAGTAGATGGGATGGTTCCACTGTAGGCTTCACCTCAAGTCCGTAAGACACCAAACTTCCATGTTACTTTAATCCATCGCAGAGAGGGAAAAAAATGGGGATCCTTCCAAGGTCTTGAGTGACTTCCATACCCCTTTGGACCCTGAGTCCCCCTCCAAATTCCCTGCTTTTACATTATCTTAAAGGAGCTCTGGTAGCGTAGTGGTTACGAATTGGGCTGCGAACCTTAAGGTCAGCGGTTCGAAACTACCAGTTGCTCCGCGGGAGAAAGATGAGGCATTCTACTCCTGTAAAGATTTACACCCCTTGGAAACCCTGTACTGGGTTGCTATGGGTCGGAACCGACTCGATGGCACTTAACAACAACAACAACAACATTATCTTAGCTTCTCTCCAAGTGTAAACTCATTCCTCAGGGTGATCAATGTCCCTCTCAGCCAGAACCCCGTTACCAGGGAAACCATTCCAGGCAGCCAACTTGGGCTCATTGAGATGCAGCTGCAGGGTTCAGGGTCTGCATGGGAGCAACTGCTATCAGAGTGGGCAGTTTTTGGCAACTCCTGAGTATATTAAACCAAATGGGACATGGTAATTATGTATTTGTGGCTTTCATTATATGCCAGTTTAATTGTCATGGATTCATTGTTGTTTTTTTACATTTTCTTTTTTTTTTTCTTAGACTACTCAGCAAAAAACTGAAATTGGTGCCATGGGGCAGATTTCTTTCTGAAAGGGACACACACTTGGATAGGAAAAAATAAGTCCAGAGACTCTGTGTGGTTTGATTGTTCAGAAAGTTTCTCTGAAGTGTTTGGAAGAGCCCTGGTTGTGCAGTGGTTAGATGCTGGACTGTTAACCAGAAAATTGATGGTTTGAACCCAACCAATGGATCATGGGAGGAAGATCTAGTGATCTACTTCTATAAAGACTAAAGTCCATCTAACTGCCGGTAGTAGTTCGGGTCTGTCTGCTGGAGTTACTGTGAGTTGAAATTGACTTGACAGAACCCAACAATAGCACCATCTTCACAGTAATAACATGGCTGCTTTTGGAGCCACATCAAGGCACCAGAACTGGTCATCACCTAGGAGATGTGTTCAGTTTGGCACAGGTGTCTAGAGTGTTCCTTGAAGAGAGGAACCTGAAAAAGACATGGGCGATAAGGTCTCTTTGCCTCTTAGATTTCATTTCCATATTATGGTGTCTGTAGATGTGGGATTATTGTAGGTTTCTGAAGCTGATTTTACATCCAAAATTAAATCTTTGTTCTGTCTCTTGTTCATGACAACTTAGAAGCATGACTTCTATTATCTTAAGCATTGCCAATATAAGAGGCTCCCAACCTATGCGGGGAATAAATAATTTTAGTGGAGTGATTTTAATCATTTTAATCACAGGGAGAATTCTGTTTTTGCAAAAAGGTTCAATATTGAATTCTTTAAGTGAGCCAGTGGTCTAAGTCTACAATATGGTGATTTACAAAAATTCAATTTACGTGCAATTTTCCTGGTAGTTCCTCAACTGTGTGATAATAATAGCAATAGCAGTAGCTAATCTGGATCGAGTGCTTACAACATGATACATATCATGTCCAGGTTTGAATACAATATCTCCTTTAATACTTGCTTTACACTGCATACCACACTAAAGGTATGACAGAGAGGGTCTCTGCTCAGTTCCCAAGTTAAGGGAGAGGTGAAGGGCTAGATTTTCAAGCCTCCAAGCCCTATACTTCCTGGTTTGTAGACCCGGGAGCCATCACTTAAACTCTTACAACCTTGGTTTCATTTGGGGCCACATTGGGGAGAAGTGTCTTATGTATCTTTGGTGTGCACTGGTGGTCAGGGTGATGAGGATGATGATGGCAATGAAGCTTCCTATATATTAAGAACTGTTCTAAGCACTATTTATAGATGATCTCATATGATCGTTTCAACCATTCTGTGGGATTTTATTAGCCCTGTTTTATTGGTGAGAAAATCAAGGCACAGGGAGGTTGAATAACCTGCTTAAAGGTCCGTAGCTACTCAGAGGCAGACCTAGGATTCTAACTCATAAAATCTACCTTTGAAGCATTTATTTCTCCATTGCTGATAAGATAAGGATGAATGGCATTTGTCTGTCATTTTCCTGGGGGAACACCCTTTAGAGGTCTCCATATAAGTCTTTCCCTATAGACCAGTTTAAAAGGATTTTGGATTTCTGTGGGGAAAGCCCCACCGCTCTTCTGTTCCTTCCACCAGTTCTCCTTCTCCTCAGATGGCTGGAGACACCTCTAGCTCTTGGGCAGCTATAGATCCAGCTGGCAGCTGCCCAGGTCTGCTGCTTGAGTGGCCATTCTCATTTATCCAGTCTCTTGGGATCAATCTCAAGCTTGGATTTGGTATGTCTTAACAGAGCATTCCACCCAAAGCTCACTGTTGCTTGGGAAGGACCTTATGTCATACATTATTCAAAAGAAGGATAAGCTCTGGGCCAGTGCCCAGATGCTCCAAGAAATCATCGCTGGGGGTGAGAAAACTCAGTTAAAGGCCTTAAAGGAATTTAGCATAGTCGTGGTTTTTCCAGTCATCTCTTATTTTTGGTCTATGTGGCAATACGTGTAGTTATTATAGGAAGAGATTTGCATTCTTTAGTTTTCTACTAATAATTTGAGCCAGCTTTGGAAAATTAGGTGGATAAATGTGATTCGAAAGTGTAAGTGAGGCTACTGCCCATTTTGTGGGATTGTTTTATTTTTTCCAGATAGAATTTCTTATTTGAAGGAAATGATTTTCAAAGCTGGTATCTTCTCATCAGACTCTATGACAAGTAAGCAGTGGTTCTCTACCTGGGCTGCACATTGGAGTCACTGGGGAGCTTTAACAAATCTTCATGTATGGTTCCCACCCTGTCCCTCGAGATTCTGGTTTTAATTGGTCTGCGATACAGCCTGGGCATTGAAACTTTGAAAGGTCCTCCAGGTAATTCTAATGTGCATCCAGGGAGGGCTAGCTTCATGGGCATGAGACCAGGGTCCCGTGAGATGAGTCTCCCCTTGTTTTATGCTCTGCTATTGCCATTTTGAAGTTCTTCACAATTTCTGAACAGATTCCATATTTTCAAATTGCACTGTTGTTAGGTGCCGTGGAGTCGGTTCCGACTCATAGTGACCCTGTACAGGGTTTCCGAGGCTGTAAATCTTTATGGGAGCAGAAAGCCTCATCTTTCTCCTGTGGAATAGCTGGTGGTTTCAAACTGCTGATCTTGCGGTTCACAGGCCGATTCGTAACCACTACGCTACCAGAGCCTAACTCCTGTAAATGAGGTAGATGATTCCACAGCCAGAGTAGAGAGCCATTGGGTGGAATCATGCCCCTAGGTAGAAGAAGCAAACTCCTCAGTAATTCCTCCAGGAGCAACATGTTAATTGGACAAAGCAACTAGTATCCTGGAAGGGTTGGACGATGACTTGGGAACGGTGTGCTAGACAGAATTTTTTTTTTTTTTATGAGACTTTGGGGCAAAAAAATTTCCTAAAATAGTTATTAATCTAGCTATCCAATACCGGTTGGGAAGTAGACATTTGCACTGCTAAACATGGTGCCAGGAGGCCTGTTGTGAACCCATCTTTTTAGGGGAATCTCTCGTGTGAGGGAGGCTTTGGCAGGTGAACTCACTGCAGTAGCCCACACCCCCCTCCTGCCTGTTCCAAAACGTTGTTCCTCCATCAATTTCCCCTTGTCTCTCTTGAATTTTTAATCTCTTCTTCTGGCACTGTTAACCTCACTTAAAAATAACTTTCCTCAAAGTACTACCCTTCACTGAGAAACTACTTTAGGGAGAAGCTGCCTCTGCCAAACTCCATGTCCTCGTAACCACTCCTTAGCTTTGTGTTGCTTAGCGGTCACTGCCCCAGCTTCCTGAAGGGGCTCTTTGTAAGGGTTGCTAAGACCAGTTGCCTTGGAATCAATTCTGCCATGTGTGTCAGAGTAGAATTGTATTCCACAGGGTTTTCTTTTTAACTTTTTATTGTGATTTGAGTGAAGGTAAACAGAGAAGATCATCAGCCTTACTTTCAACCAATCATATGCTATGTTTCATCTCAATGTTTACACTCCCCTTCTGTAACAGTAGTTCTTGCTTCCACCCTGTGACTTCCCTTTTACATTTTACTTTTCACAAATGAGCAAAGCAAACATGATTGACGCACACATACAAAACACAAAATATATATTCAATTCAATGTCCAAAGGACACATTTTGGAAGCTAGCCTCCTGCCTGCAGGTACACAGCCTTTCTCTGCCCATGGGTCTAGAGTCCTTAGCTGCTCAATCTCTCTTACTATTGCCTCTGCCACTATCTCTGCTATCACTGCTTTTCTCGGTAGAATCTCATGCTCCACTCATGTTCTTCCTTCTTGATGGTCCTAGGGGTCCTCTGTTCCTGAAATGGAAGAATAATTGTTCCCCTCTTTTAGTCACACATCTTCTACAATTACAATTGTAATAATCATGGTTAATCCTGGTAACAATTTCTCACAATTGAATGATAAAACTCTATCCCTATCTTCCCCCATCTCCTTTCACCAGATCCATCTGGAAAAGAAGAAAACTATTCAGTGGGGATTCTAGCTTACCCCACTCATTCTGAAACTAAGCATATTCATGAAAGCTTGTAAGCCAGTCACAAACATGCTCTCCATGTTTGAGATAGCCCATGTCTTATGTTGCCCATCCCTATCAACCCAGTGAACTGAGGAAACAAGCTTGATCTTTGACAAAAAGAATTCCATAGGGTTTTCAGTGGCTGTTTTATTGAATTTGATTATCAGGACTTTCTTCCAATGTGTATCTGGGTGAACTTGAGCCTCTAAGTTTTTGGTCAGCCGCTGAGTGCTTTAACCTTTTGCACAACCTGTTGTTGTTGTTAAGTGCCATTGAGTAGGTTGCAATTCATAGTGACCCAGTATAGGGTTTTGGAGGAGTAGCTGGTGGGTTTGAACTGCCGACCTTGTAGTCAGCAGTCCACTAGAACAGCACACCAGGACTAGGGGATTCCTTAACCAACTAGATGCACTTAACAACAATATTGGACTCCTTAGAAGATTGCTAGTTACCTTACTGATGTTGTGATAAACACTGTTGAGTTAGTTCTGACTCAAAGAGATACTCTACAGAGTTTCCGAGAAAGGGCTTATGGATTTGAATCACTGACCTTGAGGTTAACAGTTCAGTGCTTATCCTACAGCTATCTTAATTCACTTTTAAAAGCCTTTGGTAAAACACTGTCAAATGACTTTTCCAACTTATTAAAAATGTAAATCCATGAGACCAACCCAGACCACTACTCATCTGTCAGTTTGTCGTATTGTGATGTTGCTGTGATGCTGGAGGCTATGCCACCAATATTTAAAATATCATCAGGGTCACCCATGGTGGATAGGTTTCTCATGAGCTTCCAGATTAAGATACACTAGGAAGAAGGAGAGGCAGACTATGTCTGAATGTTAAGCCGCCTAATTTCACCCTTATAATAGCAGTAGAACACTGTCAGATAGCGCCAGAATATTGACTACTGAAACATTTTGAGTGGCACCAAATATATCCGATACAGTAATGGGAGATGAGCCCCTCAGGTTGGCTGCCACTCAAAGTAGAAGTAGAATTGACCTTGATGATGTGAATAGAATAAAGCTTTTATTACCTTCATTTGCTGTAGGGGCACAACTCAAAGTGAGGAGAAACAGCTGTAAGCATCCATTAGTAACTGGGACATGAAATGTACAAAGTGTGGATCTAGGAAAATTGGAAGTTAGCAAGAATGACATGGAAGGCATAAAGATCAATATCCTAGGAATTAGTATTGGCCATTTTGAATCTGACAATCATACAGTTTACTATGCCAGCAATGATGGATTGAAGAGGAATGGCATCACATTCATCATCAAGAACATTTACTGATCTATCTTAAGTACAATACTGTCTGTGATAGGATAATATCCATAGACCTACAAGGAAGACCAGTTAATACTACTATTATTCAAATTTACACGTCAACCACTAAAGCCAGTGATGATGAAATTGAAGAATTTTACCAACTTCTTTAGTCTGAAATTGATCAATATTCATTGATAATTAGTGGTGATTGGGATGGAAAGGTTGGAAACAAAGAGGAAGGAGAACAGTAGCTGGAAAACATGGCCTTGGTGATACAAACAATGCTAGAAATTGCATGATAGGATTTTGCATGACCAGTGACTTACTCATTGCAAATACCTTTTTCAAACAACATGAAAGATGACTATACACATGGATCTCACCAGGTGGAATACACAGAAATAAATTTGACTACATCTGTGGGAAGACACCATGGACAAGTTTCATATAATCAGCTAGAATAGATCATTAATTGCTCATATACAAGTTCAGGCTGAAGCTGAAGAAAATTAAGACAAGTCCATGAAAGCTAAAGTAAGATCATGAATGCATCATACCTGAATTAAGAGATCTCAAGAACAGATTTGGTACATTAGACACTAATTACTGAATCCCCGAAGAGTTGTGGAATGACATCAAGAACATCATACATGAAAGCAAAAAGTCATTAAGAAGACAAGAAAGAAGGAAAGGACCAAAACTGATGTCCAAAGAGACTCTCAAACTTTCTCTCTAGTGGAGAGATGCTAAAGCAAATGGAATAAATGAGGAAAAAAGTTTCAAAGGAAAGCTTGGGACGACATAGTCAAGTATTACAATGAAACATGCAAAGACCTGGACTTAGAAAACAAAACAGAAAGAACTGAAGAAAGAAATTCCAGCCTCAGATTGCAATATTGAAGGACTCTATGTGGCACTGTAGGATAAGCACGACCACAAGGTCAATGGTTCAAACTCACAAGCCACTCCTCAGAAACCTTATAGTGGATCTCTAGGAGTTGAAACTGACTTGACAGCACTTGACAATAACAACAACAACAGTGGGCAAAATATTGAATGATTCAGAAAGCATCATAAAAAAGGTGGAAGAAATACAGTCAACTGTACCAAAAAGAAATGGTCAAGTTCAACCATTTCAAGAGGTAAAATATGATTAAGAGCCAGTGGTACTGATAGAAATAGTTCAATGTGCGCTCAAGGCATTGGCAAAGAACAAGACTCTGGGAGTTGCTGGAATACCAATTGAAATATTAAAACAAATTGATGCAGCACTGGAGGCAATTTGGAAGGCAGCTCCCTGGCCAACTTACTGGAAAGGATTCATATTTGTGCCCATTCCAAAGAGAGGTGACCCATTGGAATGTGGAAATCATTAAAATCATATGCAAATAAAATTTTGCTAAAGATAATATTAAAGATGGCTGCAGCAATATACTGACCGTTTTTTTTTTTTTTTTCCTCTGCTTCAATTCAGCTGAGGTATTATCAATCTACCTGAGCTATATCTCAGCATCATTAGTGATAACAATCTTCCATGGTGGGGATTCCCAACTGGTGCTCTTTAGCCAATTGGGATCCAATAGTTCATTGTACTAGTACTAATAACACTGTAGGATAAGCACTGGACTGCTAACCACACAGTCAATGGTTCAAATCCACCAGCAATTCTGCAGGAGAAAGATGAGGATGTCGGCTCCTGTAAAGACCTTCAGTGTCAGAAACCCTATGTAGAGTGGCAGTGAGTCAGAATCCACTAAACAGCAGTGGATGTTTTTGGTTTAAGAGCTGATGTAAGAAGCACTAATGACACTGCGGGTTAGCCGTTGGGCTATTAACCTCAAAGTCGGCGGTTCCAAACCCACCAGCCACTCCATGAGAAAAAAATGGGTCTGTCTACTCCTGTAAAGATCCGCAGCTTCAGGAACCCTATATTAGGGTTGCTAGGAGTCAGTTTGGATGCTCTTACTCCTAATCTAGTTAAGTTCATTTTAATATGGTCAACAAGAAAGCATTTAAAAGCTGGAGAAGGACTAAGACTTGAAATTGTAGGAAGCCAGTTTCAGCCTTTCTGAATATTTGAATCGCTTGGGTATTTAAAAACAAACAAACCAATAATGCTCAGGTCCTGCCCAAGATCAATAAAATGAACATCTCTGGGCATGATGCTTGGCATCAGTGTAATTCAAAAGCTCCTTGGGTGATTTTAATGTGCAATTAGCATTGAGAATCATTAATCATTAATAGAGAACAAGACATGAACCTCAGCATTGGGAGCTAGCTGGTGGGACTAGTTCCTTGGGAAACGAAAGGAGCAAGCTCCCATATTTATTATTGATCTCTGCAACTTACTTGGATAGAGCAGTTTTGGATCAAATATATTGAAAGAGAACAACCTGTAAGGGGTCAAAAGGGAGCTGGAGAAGGACTGGATGATTTAATGGGTCATCTCTCCTGTAGTTAATTTCTCTAGATTTCTTGTCCTATATTGATTTTGCAAATCGCTATTGTCACATCTGCCCCTTCTGCCAGTGAGATGTGGTGGGTCTTCAAAAATTGAATTGGGAGGGGCAGGGGTAGTTTAATCAATATCAAGATTTATTGACTTAGGACTTTTGTATTAGCTGAATTGAAGTCAGGATTAATTTTAAGCCCTTTAAGACTTGATTGACTGGCATAGTCTATTATCTGCAGAACATTTTGCAAATTTTATCCATTATAAAATTGGGACAGCAGGGATTATTACTTCTTGAAATGACTACTTTCTATGTGACTCTATCAGGAGTTATAATAATGGTCATGTCAACATATTTTTAGAGGTCATCTGCTTCTGAAAAAAAATTAGCTTTAGAAACCATATGGGGCTCACCTTCCAACTGCCTGGATACTCTTCTATCTTGTAGGGTTGCACATGGCTTCTTTCAGATTTCTCCTTTTCAAAGGCATTTTTTTTCTCTTTTACCTAACTCATCTACTTCATTTTCAGGAATAGGAAATTATATACATGTTTTTTTTTGTTATTGTTGTTTTTTTAATCTGGTCATTGTAGAAATTTTGCCAGTTTTTTTTTTAAAACTCAGCAAGTACTTTGTTTATTTGGACAATTATTGCCTCTCTTTTTACTGAGAATTATTTCTGTTACCTGTTCCAAAGGGAATGAATAAGAACACTTCAGATAAAAGTTGTTGTTAGCACAAATGTTTTTTATATTACTATGCATGAGTAGGATTAAGAAGGAAAAACTTTAGAGTGGGCTAGTTAAGGTCAGAGTTCCCGGGTAGTGCAAATGGCTAAGGTGCTTAGCTGTTAACCAACAGGTTGGTGGTCAAGTCCACTCAGAGCCACTTCAGAAGGCCTGTGGATTTATTCGGAAAAATCAGTTACTGAAAACTCTATTACCCTGACACACATGAAGTCTCCATGACTTGGAATCAACTTGACTACAGCTGCTTTGTTTCTTCAGTCATGGTGGGGGGACTCACTTGCTTACTCAGTTTGTTTGGGTGCCCCTTGTGAGAAAAAAGAAATGTCTTTATAATCACTTGGCCTTGCTTTGTGGGGTCTGGTTTATAGCTATAAGGTGGCTCAAGGCCTCTGTTCTCCTTAGGATCTACACACATTACTTTGGACTTGATAAGCAGCTGCATGAATAATGTCTTTCTGAAAGATCAGTACGAGGCTGATCCCTAGGATGTGGAGGTGAACCCCACATGTTATACCGTAACTCCTTAATCCTTGATGTTAATCATCACCCCTCCATCACATCTCAGGGTTGTACAACACACTGCAACATCTCACAAAACTCACAACTTTCAGAAGAAGTGGCTCACACAATTGTGGAGGCTAACACATCTCAAATGCATAGTTCAGAGAGCAGACTGGAAGAATCTCCTCACCCATGTAGTCTCAGAAGTTGAGGAACTCAGATGGGCAGGTCAGATGACTGGCTACAGGAGGCTACAGGAGCGGTGAATCAGGTCAGGCGATGGGCCTCAAGTCCCACTAACTAGAGGTGAGATGGAATGTTCCAGATGCAAGATACAGAGCAAGAGAATGAACCTTGCCAATGCAGACCTATAAATAGGACTCAGACCATGGCCCAAGGTAAACTGAGGTGGTGATTTGAATCCCATTCTTGTGTAAGGTGGGGGCATCCTTAATGTCACCTTATTCCTAAATCCTTAGTTCTACCTTTTCCTTCCTCATCAACAACTCTTGAAAATGGCTTCCCAATTGCAGACATACAGGATAGGATTTACAATATATTACAGAGTAGAGAAATACGGCTGGAAGGACCATCATACATAACTACCCTGTGGCAGCTTGTACCAATACCAATTGCTCCAACCCATGCCAATCCCATGCTTGTTAGAGTAAAACTGTGCCCTCTAGCATTCTCAATGGCTGATTTTTTGGGACAGAAAATGTCAGGCCTTTCTTCCAAGGTGTCTCTGACTGGACTTCAGCCTTCAACCTTTTTGGTTAGCAGCCAACTGTGTTAACAGTTTGTACAACCTAGGAACTCTAAGCAGCTTCCAAGACCCTCTGGAATAATGAAAAGTTCTATATTAACATAGGTGGTTATGGACATGGAGGCATATTTGGAGGAGGCCTTTAGATTATTTCTCCATGAACAGAGCATGTAGCAAAAGGTGTGCTACTATAGAGAACCAGGTTACTTAGACAGACCTTGAGGCCACAGCCATTGCATGAGAAAGGTAAGATGGCTTCTGATTGACCAGCGAGGTCTCTTTGTTCATAAAGTAGATTCTCACCAGATCTCCCTCTTTGCTCTTCACTACTTCATCTAGGGCGTCTTTGAGTTAGCAAGGTCACGGCTGTGCTGGCTGCCTGCTGCCTGCCCGCTGTCCCTCCTCCAGCCTGGCCAGGGTGCGTTGCTTTGTTTTCACTGCTTACCACCCATGACATCTAAGCAAGTTGTTTCAGGCCATGAGCATCCACTTAGCATGCCCCACCATGAAGCATTTCTCCAACTCCTAATGCTAAAAAGCGCTTGTCTAACTCTTAAGTACTTGGCAAATGCTGGCTTCCCATCTATTTCCTTTGAAAGATGAGCTAAGCAAGGGCAAGAGGAATGATAAAGATGGTCCAGAAGACAGCGATCTGTTGAGAGCCTTCTATGTGCCAAGTGCAGGACTTTGTTCAGTATAGTTGCTACTTCACTATAGTCTCCTAATGATGACACAAAGTCAGTGTTGTTTTCCTCCTTTTCTTAAGATAAAACTGGGCACATAAAGATGGATGATACCATCCATATGGCTAGTCACTGCTGAACCTCAGCTTATACTCAGGTTTCCCATCGAAGTCCATTGGGATCTCTGCTGAGATCCTGGTGATTTGGTTCAGCCCCTAGCTAGATGTTCTCATCCTGGTTGGAGTCTACCATGTGTCCTACCTTTTGTGTGCCAGGGAACCTGGCTCTTTATTTATACAGTGTGATTCTATGTTTTTAAAAAAAACTTTCTAAAAATTGTGAGTTGAGTGAAGGTTTACAGAGCAGATCATTGATTTTACATTGAACAAATCATATACTTTGATACATTGCATGTTTGCAATCCCCTCCAGGTACCAACAGTTAACAGCGTTTACTTCTATTCACTTAAATCTTACATTCCTCCCAGTGTCTGCTGCTATCTTATCTTTCCTTTGCTAACCTCCCTCTTGTTGTTTATTGTCTGCCCTGCCACCTATATCAACATGTGTCTGCCCTCTAGCCCATGAACAATTTCCCCAACCCCGTCTGTAACCATCATATATTGCTTTTTTTCTATTTTTGTTTGAATAAGTATATAATACACAATTTCAAAGTAACAGTGGCACATAACCTTCTCACCTCCCATCTCAAGCCCTTCACTAGGATCAAGTCTCTATCTTGAGGCTGGAAGTTTTGCATATGCTTCCAGAATTCTTCTTTTGCTTTGATATAGGGGCTTCTCTCACGTTGGGTTGTTCTTTATCTGGTCCATAGTTCACCTGGGGCCATAGCTTACCCAGGGCTCCCACAACTCATCCAGGCAGTAGGTCATGCAGGGCCTTGGCTTTGAAGTCTTAAAGTGAGCAGAAAGCCTCATCTTCTCTTGAGGAGTGGCTTTTATATCGTTGTTGTAGAGGGTCCGTGCATTGTGTCTGCTGAGTCCGCCATCTTGCCGGAAGTCTGATTGTATATGTTTGACACTCTTGATTGCAGTCCTGGTATGATGCTGTGGGTCAATGCACTGAGCCTACAAGGTTTCAAATTCAAGGTTGGCAGTTCAAACTCACCAGCTGCTCCTTGGAAACCCTATATAGGGTCACTATGAGTCAGAACTTGAGGGAATTTAGCAATAACAACAATCTTGATTAGGAGCATAAGAATGTAAAACCATTGAGGGGTTTTCTCCTACACTGTCATCAAGGTTAACTGGAATACAGAATCATTGCCTTGGAGAACTTTTATTCTCAAATTCTTACCAAATTTTTCTCTATGGAGCCTTGGTGCATTTCCTTTTCTCCACACACGACACTGCACATACCTCCAGCTCAGATGCACAGAAGCCTTTTTTGCATGGTTCTTCATTCTTTTCATAACTCCCTGGGAACTAGGGTAGACACCTGTGTTCTTGTCTCACAGGTTAGGAACCCGAGATACCAAGGACTGTAGTAGAACCTAGTCAAGCAGCACCTAGATTCAGGGACTCATCCCCACATCTCACTGCCCGCCAACCTCCTTCCATGTTGTGTTGTTAGTTGCCATCAAATCAGCTGTGACTCATGATGATCTTACAACAGAACAAAACATTGCCTGGGCGCTGCACCCCTCAAGATTGTCAGAGCTCTTAATACACTATTTGACTTATCTTCTAGCACTACATTAATTAATATTTGTTATCTATAATGTTTTTGGAGCCCTGGTGTGGGTGGCCCTGTAGGATAAGTATTGGACTGCTAACTGTAAGGTCAGAAGTTCAAACCTACCAATTGGTCCTTGGAAAACCCTACACAGGGTCGCTAAGAGTCAGAATTGACTGGATGGCACTTAACAACAATGACAATAATGTTTTTGGGGTCTTGGTATGGTGCTTGCTATAGGATAAGCACTAGACTACTAACTGCAGGTTTGATTCAAACCCACCAGCTGCTTTTTGGAAACCCTATACAGGGTTACTGTACATTGGAACCAATTCAGTGGCACCTAGAAACAACATAATGGCTAATTTTCAGAAGTTGAGCATTGTTTTTTCCTCATCTGTCTTAGCCTGCACACTCCATTGAAACCCATCCATCATAGGTGACCCTGCTGACATTTGAAATAACCAGTGACTTAACTCCCAGCATCACAGTAAACACAAACAACCAGGATAGGACAAACTAACAGATGGGTTCTGGCACCTACTTCCTCAGTCACATGCATTTACTTGTGTGGTTACAATCTTCCATGATTTGTCTTAAAGAAATCAAAGACATTTTGGGTAAGAACTGGTGGGGTTATTGAGAAAAGAGACTAGGGTGTCTAACACATAGTTGGAGGGAGAACTCTGGCTTTGGGGTGGGGTGGGGTGGGGATTAGAGTGGGAGACAGTTATTGAAAGTAACATTTCACTAGCATAGCTGGGAGACACATCATGAGCTTCAAAATGAGAGTGAAGGACTGGTATATACAAAGCTCTCACTAGAACAGTGGTCTTCAAACCAGTGTATGTCCATTCTAGGTGTTGTTGTGCATGCTATTTTATAAGAAAAACAAATGAAAGGTAAAGCTTTACCTGTTTTAAATGTGTGGCTTGACACTGAAACCCAAAAGGACCTGATACCAGATGGCCACGTGTGCCCTCTAGTATCCATACATCCTTAAGGGACAGCAGGTTTTCTTCATCTGGAAGGTTCATCATTAGAACTTTAAGAGGTACATGTGCCTTTAGTGAACTAGGGCAAATCACCTTTTAGTTGTGCCTGGTTAAGTAGATGTATGGATTATGTAATCTAGTTTTTAATGAAACCAACATTTCCAAGATGTAAAACTTTTCCAGAGAAACATTGAGTTGAAGATAATATTAATATTAGTAATGAACAAGAGCTATACCACTTCTCTTAATTAGAGCTCTTGGTTATGTTACAAGATTACAATGAAGCTATCATAAGAACTGATACAGTGTCAGCATTTGAAATACACGTTTGTTTTCACTGGGAAGAAGGATCTCCTGGCCTGCCTCTGGAAAAAAATGGGCCAGTGAAAACTTTATAGGTAACAATGAAACATTGTCTAATATGAGACGGAAGCTGAACTCTGTCGATTTGGAGGCACTCAAAATACGGTTAGGAAAGGAGTAGCCTCTTCAAAGTAGAGTTGACCTGAAAGAGGTGGGGGACGTTTTTGGGACTTGCATTTGCTGATGTGACATGACTCAAAATGATATATATATATATATAAATCTGCAAACATCTATTACTAACTTGAATGTGGAATGTATGAAGTATGCATAAAGAAATATTTCATGTCAAAATTGAAATCGATATTCTAGACATTAGTGAGATAAACTGGATTGTTACTGGCCATTTTGAGTCAGAGAGTCATATCATATGGTCTGATTTGCTAGGAATGACAAATGGAAGGGGAGTGGCATCACATTTATGATCAAAAAACATTTCAAGATCTATCTTGAAGTACAGCACTGTCAATAATGGGATGATAACCATATGCCAACAAGGAAGATGAGTTAATATGATCAGTTAATATTCAAGTTAACAACAACAATATTCAAGTTAACCCACCTCAACATTGGTGGCACTCACTAACCTATACCAAGACATTTGGAAAACAAGCTATCTTTTCAATGACTTGAAAGACATCTGTATTTGTGCTTATTCCAAAGAGGAATGTAGAAATCATTAGACAGTATCATTAAAATCACATGCAAATAAAATTTTGCTAAAGATAATTCAAGACAGCTATAACAGCACATGAACTTGCTAGAGAGGTTCAAGCCAGATTCAGAGGATGTTATGGAATGTGGGATATCATTGCAGATGCCAGATAAATGTTGGCTGAAAACAGAAAACAGAATAGACCTGTGCTCTATTGACTACACAAAGGCTTTTGACTGTGGATCATGGCCAACTAAGAACAACTTTGTGGAGAATGAGTATTCCGGAATATTTAATTATGCTCATGAGGAACCTATAAATAGACCAGGAGGTAGCCATTTGAACAGAAAATGGGAACACTAAATAGTTTAAAATTTGGAAAGGTGTGGACCAACGATGTATTCTTTCACCATACTTAATTCAGTCTTTATGCTGAGCAAATAATCTGAGAAGCTGGCTTATAAAAAGTAGAAGATGGCTTCAGGATTGGAGGAAGATTTATTAACAACCTGCAATATGCAGATGTTACAGTCTCACTTGCTGAAAGCAATGAGTACTTAGAAAGTGCTTAATGATGAAGATCAAAGGCCACAGTATTTGATATGGGTTGCACTTCAATGTAAAGAAAACAAAAATCCTTGCCAGTGGACCAATAAATACTATGATAACTGGAGAAAAGATTGACGTTGTTAAAGACTTAATTTTGCTTGGATACACTGCCAGCACTCATGGAAGCGGTGGTTAAGAAATTAAATGACCCATTACACTAGGCAAATCTTCTGCACAAGACCTCTTCAAAGTGCTCAAGTTACCAGCTTGAGGACTAGGGTGCTCCTAACCTAAGCCATGCATGGTCTTTTCAGTAGTCTCAGATTCATGTAAAAGTTGGACAATGAATAAGGAAGACCATAGAAGAATCAGTATAATTGAGTTATGGTATTGTAGAAGAATATTAAAAGTACCATGGACTTCCAGAACAAATCTGTGTTGGAAGAAGTATATTCAGAATGCTCCCTAGAAGCCAGGATGGCCAGACTTCATCTCTCATACTTTGTACATATTATCAGGAGGGACCAGTCCCTGTATAAAGTAAAATTATGCTCAGCATACATTAAAATCTGGTTGCCACAGTACAACTACAGGGAATTGTCAGGAATTCATGCTTGGTAAAGTGGATGGTCAGTGAAAAAGAGGAAGTGTCCAAACAAGATGGCACAGTGGTAGTAGCAATGGGCTCAAGTGTAACAATTTATGAGGTTGGTGCAAGACTGGGCAGTGCTTTGTTCTGTTGTTCATAAGGTCACTATGAGTTGGAACATCACTCTAGTAGCATGTAACAACAAGAACAACTGTACTAAAAAACAAAACAAAACTGATGTTCAACTACTTCAGGAGGTGTAACATATGATCAAGAACTGATGGTACTGAAGGATGAAATCCAAACTGTGCTGAAAGTATTTCCAAAAAACAAGGCTACAGGAATAACAAATGAAATATTTCAACAAATTGATGTAGCTCTAGAAGCAACCATTAGGCTATGCCAAGACTTGGAAGACCTCTCCCTGGCCAACTAACTGGAAGAGATCCATATATGTGCCTATTCCAAACTGAGGGGATCCAACAGAATGCAGACATTATCAAATTATATCATTCATATCACATGTAAGTAAAATTATGCTGGAGATACATTTAAAAAAAAAAATGGTTGCAGCAGTACAACTACAAGGAATTGTCAGGAATTCAAGCAGGACTCAAAATAGAACATACAATGAAGGAGATATTGTTAATAATGTTAGATGGTTCTTGGCTGAAAGCGGAACATACCAGGAAGATGTTTACCTGTGTTTTATTAACTATGCAAATGCATTCAGCTGTGTGGACCTTAACAATGCATAGAGTGGGAATCCCAGAACTCTTGGGTAAAAATGCATAGAGTGGGAATCCCAGAACTCTTCATTGTGCTCATGTGGGATCTGTTATGTTGCAACATAACAAGGGGGCATACTGCATTGTTTAAAATTTGGAAGGGTGTGCATCAAGGTATTGTTTCACCATATACATTCAACCTATGTGCTGAGCAAATAAACAGCGAAGCAGGATTACATGGAGAAGAATAGGGCATCATGAATGGAGGAAGACTGGATCACACCTGCATTATGCAGATGACACAGCCCTACTTGCGGAAAGTGAAGAGGAAGGAAGCACCTGAGGATTAAGATCATAGACTATATCCAACCTTTGGTATGGATTACACCTCAACATCCAGAAAACAAAATCCTCACAACTAGGCCAATTAACACCATAATAAATGATGCTGTCAAGGATTGTATTGAATTTGGATTCACTATCAAGGCCCATGGAAGTAACAATCAAGAAATAAAACAACATATTGCATTGGGCAAACCTGATGCAAATGATCTCTTTAAAGTGGTTAAAAACAAAAACAAAAAACAATGATGTCCATTCGAGGACTAAGGTCTGCTTGACTCAACTTACAGTGTGCTCATCACCTCATGTTCATGCAGAATGTGATCAGTGAATCAGGAATACTGAAGATTCGATGTCTTTGAATTATGGTGTTGGTGAAAGATGTTGAATGTATCATGGATTGCCAGTAGAGTCCTGGTGTGGTGTTGCAGGATAATGCGTTGGACCGCAAGGTCACTTTCAACTGCAAGATTGGCAGTTCAAACCTACCAGTCACTCCTTGGAAACCCTATTGAAGGTCATTCTGGGTCAGAACTAACTTGAAGGCGTTTAACGACAAAACCAACAACCTTAAGAATGAACCAATCTGTCATAGAATAAGTGTAGCCAGAATGCTTTTTAGAAACAATGATGGTGACATTTCACCTCATGTACTTTGGAAATATTATCAGGAAGAACCGGTCCCTGGAGAAGATGATAGACTCACTAAAATTAGAGGGTCTGTGAAAAAGAGGAAGCCCCTCATTGAGGTGGATTGACACAGTGGCTACAACAAGGGACTGGGAGGATGGCACAGGGCTATGCTGTGTTTTGTTGTACAAAAAAGGGTTGCTATGCATCAGAATCGATTCCATGGTATGTAACAACAGCAGCAACCCAGTCGTTTGGTTGGAGCTAATTCACACACTGCACTCCCTCATGGTGGACAGATTTTAGAGGAGCTTCCAGACTAAGACTAGGAAGAGGTGCCTGGAGATCAACCTCAGAAAAATAATTGGCCTATGAAAATGTTATGAATTGCAGATCTTGAGTATAATTTAAAACAATATATTTGAGAGCTTCAGACTTCATGTAATAATTCTATTATCTTTTTAATTTTATTTTTTCATGAGTTTTTTGAAGCCCCTTTGTATATGATGCATTTTTGTTGTTATTGTTAAGTGTCCTTGCATTGGTTCCAACTCATAGCAACACTGTATGGGGTTTCTGAGGCTATAAATCTTTGTTGTTAAGTGCCATTGAGTTGGTTCTGACCCATAGCAACCTGTATAATGTCTCTGAGAAATGGCTGGTGAGCACGAACCACCGACTTTGCCGTTGAAAGCAACCTTGCAGTCCAGCGCATTAACCCATGGTGCCACACCAGGAGCACGGTGCCATTTCTATGGAGTAAGCTAGTGGGCTGGACCTGATGACCTTCTGGTTAGCAGTAATCCAGTGCTTATCCTGCAGAGCTGCAGCACTCCCAGACGATGCATGTTGTTGTTGTTATGTGCTGTGGAGTTGGTTTTGACTCACAGCGACCCTCTATAGGGTTTCTGAGGCTGTAAATCTTTACGGGAGCAAAAAGCCTCGTCTTTCTCCTGTGGAACAGATGGTAGTTTCGAACTGCTGACCCTGAGGTTCACAGCCCGATTCGTAACCCCTACGCTACCAGAGCTCCTTAGACGATGCATACTCAAGTATTTTTAAACTTACATGGATGTATATGAATCAGGGAATCTAACTGCTGTAACAGACAACTGCACAATCTGCCACCTGAACAAAGATTTATTTCTTGCTCATTATGCCCAATATTAGAGAGATGTCATGTTTGGTAAGGTGATAGATACCATGTTTGGAGAGGGATAGCATGCTTGGAAAGGTGGAGGGTCACAGAAAATGAGGAAGATCCCCAGCAAGATGGATGGGCAAAGTTGCAGCATCAATGGGCTCAAGTGTGGCAACAATTTGTAAGGTTAGCTCAGGATGGGGCAGTGTTTCGTTCTGTTATGCATAGGGTTACTATGAGTTGGTACTGATTCGATGGCACCTAACAACAACAACAACAACAGCCCGATATGGGTGTGAGCCTAGCTAAGCATTCAGAGACTTCTTGCATCTGTTTCTGTCTTTGATCCAGCTGTGGCAGCAAAGAAGAGAGTTTGAGAGATTAGGTCTCTATGGGTAGGTCTGTAAAGTAGTACATCACTTCCACTGCATTCTGTTGGTTTGAACTTCCCAACTGCAGAGGATAAATTAGGAAATGTTGTCTGTGAGTCCAGTTATTGTTGTTACCTGCATTGAACCTCATAAAGATTTACAGCATCAGAAACTATCTACAAGGTAGCTTGAGTCCAGTAGGTAAGGGAAAACTAGAGAATGACCAGGCAGTTTGGATCTCAGTGGAAGATCAAAGCAGCATAGGGAACTGCAAAGAGAGAATCTTGTGGTTCAAATTTGGTGTATTGGAGTCTGTTCAGCAATCTAACAAGTTACTTGTGTCTTCAATACTTGTTGTGTGCAGACACCGTTCTTGGCTCCAGAGATATAGCAGTGACCAAAACGGACAAACATTTTTTTCTGTTGAGAAACTGACACTTAAGAGCATGTTTTCTTTGGCTCTGAATGAGAGACTCAAGTCACTGTGGAAGCAATCAAGATGGAAAAAAAGGGAAGAAGAAACTCTGGTTGAAAACAAAACAAAACACCTTGATTTGTACCAAGTGGTTTAAAAGTGTGGATTCACTCAGACTTTATATATTGTGGTCTCAACAACCACCTGCTTCTATTGTATGGTTAGTAGTAAGTTACCTAACCCCCTATACCTATTTCCTTCTCTGCAAATGGGAGTGAAGCCTTCTCAGTACATAGGAAGAAGGATGTTCTGTGAATTAAACTAGAGAATCAACATAAAGCATTTAGTGTAGCCCTGTAGCATTGAGTAAGCCCTATTCATTATTGTGTGACGTCTAGTTAATTCAGACTCACAGTGATCCTGTAGAACAGAACAGAACTACCCCTTAAGGTTTCTGTTCTGGCGTGGCACTGTACAATCAGCACTGGACTGCTAACCACAAGGTTGGCAGTTCAAACCCACCAGCTGCGCTTCAGCAACCCCACACAAGGTTGCTATGAAGCAGAACTACAACCACATAGGGTTTCCTAGACTGAAATTTTTACAGGAGAAGATTGCTATCTGGTCTTTTCTCCTGCAGAGCCCCTGGTGCCTTGGAACCATCGATCTTTCTGTGTGCAGCCAAGCTCTTACCTACCCATAGTACACCAGGGCTGCTACTGTGATCACACCACCAACAAAATCATAATTATTAGGAGGGATGATCCAATTACCCATGCAGACTACCTGGGCTAACAGGAAGGCAGATTTGATAAGAGCCTCCTCTTTTTACCACACAAATGGTTACCTGGTAATTATTGTGTTTATCATTTAGTATTTTAACAATTAAAGTACATGGTTAATTTAAAAGTTAAATATTTAGGGTTAATTGTTGAAAATGTTGAAACTGTGGCCAACTAGGAAGAAAAAAGTGATAACCATCCATAAACCTACAGTTCAGACAGAACTACTTTTTTTTTTTTTTTTTTTAAAAAGCTTTTGTGAATTGAATGATAGTTTACATGGCAGAACATCGACTTTGCACTTAACCAATCATATTTTGTTTCATTGCAATGATTACAGTACTCTCCCTGCACCATTGGTTAATAGTATTTGTTTCTATTACCTGTTTCTTTCTTTCTTGATTTACACAAAAACACTCAGGAATATATTATCAATGAAACAACCAAAGGTCACATTTTGCAAGCCAGCCTCCTGCCTGCCAGCACACAGCCATTTCTTTCCGTGAGTCTAGAGTCTTCAGCTGCTCTATTTCATCATCTCTGCCTCCATCTCTGGTGTTGCTCATTTTCTGGATAGGGTTCCACATTCCACTCCTGCTCTTCCCACCTGATGGTCCTGGGATCCTCTGTTTCTGGAATGCAAGATTAACTACTCCCCTCTTTTTACACATCTTCTGTCTTTACAGCAGACACAAGTACTTTTAACATGTTGCATTTCCTTCCTATTCTTTCATAGTCTATCCAAACTCGAGTGTAGAAAGTGTTCATGGTTCATGAACATTGTCCTGTGGCTCTCCAGAGTTCTTCAGGGAAGAGATTCTCTGTAGGGGAGGAGGTAGCTCTTGAATCAACCCAGTGGGCTTTCTAACCACCCCCCCTCCCCCGAATCTCATTCCTGATGTTCTCTGGTGATAACATTTCAGTTCCTTGATTCTGAATGTGCAGCAAAATTCTGTTTCCTGAATACCAGCCATCATTTTCCTTTATCTTGCTTGTTCTGTGCTTCTGGGCATCTGGTGAAACCAGGTGCACTTACGAAGAAAGCCATCTTAAAGACTGAGGTCACTCTCCTTGCACTAGCTTGCTTAGTCGGTGGTAGTTGGTAATCTGACTTGGGTCCTAGACGTTACTAACCTCTGTGTGCTTAAATCAGTCAATCAGTCTCTATCTTTGGGAAGTATGACAAGAAGACTTAAAATTTACAGTGACCCAATACATACGATGACCCAAGCCATGATATTTTTAGGAGCCTCGTATGCATGTGAAAGTTGGGCAAAAAATAAAGAAGATCCTATAAGAATTGATGGATTTGAGTTATGGTGTTGGAGAAGAATAGTGAGGGTTCTGCAAATCTGTGTTGGAGGAAGTACAGCCAGAATGCTCCTTTGAAGTCAGGATGGTGAGATTTTGTCTCTCACACTTCAGATAGGTTATAAGGAGGAACCATTCCATGGAAAAGGACATTGTCCTTGGTAAAGTGGAGGGTCAGCAAAACAGAGGAAGACTCCCAATGAAATGGATTGGCATAGTGGCAGCAGCAGTGGGTTCAAGTGTAACAACTGTCACAAGGATGGTGCAGAACCCAGCCCTGTTTTGTTTTGCTGTATATGGGGTTGGTATGAGTTGGAGCCAACCTGACAGCATCTACCAATAATGATCACTTCATTTTCTGGTCATAGTGATTCTGTGCTCAAAATGTATAAGCCACAGCCTTTGATTTGAGCATCACCTAAACTGTGCCAGACTCGGTGTGTGAGTTCCTTTCAGGAAGGAGGTGTTATCTCAAGAGAAATGGAGACAGAGGATAGAGGACTGGGTTCATTTGAAACCACATCTAACTCACAGAAGGGCCTTGAGAGAAGGGAATTCAGGGGAACCTGTCGGGCAGGAGAGAAAGGCATCAGCTGGCAACCCAGCATTTGGAACATCTTGGCATTTTTCTGAGTCCAGTTCAGATTTCATTTGGATTTTCCCAGTGTGAGCCTAAGTTTACTTTTGCCTCTCTGAGGCTTTCTTTCAACGCCTAGATAATGCAAATTGGTAATGTAAACACACCTGTGGGGAGACTCATGGGTAGGGTATTTACTGCAACATTTTTAGAAACAAATATTTCCTTTATTCCTACTTCTAAATCGAGTTTGCAGCAAAAGTCTGCAGAATGACTTCAGAAGGTCTTACAAATACCTGAAGTCCTGGTGTGACTATGTGGGATAAGCACTAGATTGCATGGTTGGCTTATACCAAAATGTGAGCAGTTCAAACTCACCAGCTGCTCCTGTAAAGCCCTGTACAGGGTTGCTCTGAGTCAAAATTGACTCCATGGCAGTGAGTTTGTAAAAACCTATTGCTTACAAACAACTGTAAGTCCTTGTGTGGCACTGTGGGTTAATGTGCTGGACTGCAAAGTCATTTTTAACCTCAAGGTTGGTGGTTCAATTCAAGCTCACCATCCGCTCCTTGGAAACCCTATACAGGGTTCTATGGGTCGGAACTGACTCAACCTTCAACCGCTCTTAACAACAACAACAACAGACAATTGGTATGTTAATGTGTGAACATGATGCACTTAAGCTGGTCCTTCAAAAATTCTAGTAGGTAGTCAGTCCTTTGATAGTTTTAGTTAAGGGAAGTTAAGAAAACTATCATTTATCTTGTGTACTAAATTAAACTGGCCTTCCTTATCCTTATTCCATTAGGCTTTCTTGAGGATTTTATAATTGAACATGCAGAGTGAAACAACTTTTACACAGGGAAAACCTCAGAGCACTTACAACCCAGTGAAGGTTGTCCAAACAGTCACAATAGTACCCAGAGTGTCAAGACTTTGGACCCATTTGTGGCCAAGGTGCCTGGAGTTCGTTGTGATGCCCTCATGGGGATTTCTTTCTTCCTTTCTTTCTTTCTTTTCTGTCATCATGTGCTTAAAATGAGCTGTAAAAAATTGAAGCTGTAAAAAATACTATGTGTGTTTGTGTGAATTTAGACAATAGATTTGCAATGTTCAGAGTTCTCAAGTCCTAAAAGACAGATTTGTGGTTACTTTGGGATGGACCAGTGGTAGAATGCTCTCTTGACTTGCAGGAGGAGACCCAGGTTCGATTCTTGGTCAGTGCACCCAAAATCCTACCACCGCCCCTCTGTCTTTAGAAGTTTGTGTATTGCCCGGATGCTGAGCAGGTTTCAGCAGAGTTCTAGGCTAAGACCAAGTAGGAAGAAAGGCGTGGCTGTCTACTTCTGAAGATCAGCCCATGAAAACAAATGGTTCTCAACAGTTTGATCTGCAGCTTATCATGGGCATGACTCAGATCAGGCAGTGTTCGCTCAGGTTGCCTTGAGTTGAGGCTGACTAGATAACACCTAACAACAACAATAACAATGGAGACTTACCGTATGGCCATGAGAGATCACAGCCCGGTCACTGGAACATCCCGACCAACGGGGTTTCAGAGTGAAGCCATTTGTGTGTGTTATACAAATTCCCCCTCGCCACTTAACATGCTGATCTCCTAGTCTGGGCAAACCCACTGGAAATGCTCACTGAACTGGGAGTCAGAAGATCAGGACTCTAGCTCTGGCTCAACAGTCCCTGGATCAATCACGTAATCTTCTGTGTATGTAAGTCTATCCATCTGTAAAATGTAATTGATAAAGTTCACTGAGACTCAGAAACATGAAATCCTATAACATTACACAGCTATAAAATGGCAGAACTGCCAGACAAATAGTGCTTTGTCCGTAAAGATTTAGCCAAAGGAAAATTGCTTTATCACTTGGAAATGTTGGTGCTAGGCACATTTTTAGAGTTCTTTGACATTATCTAAAACATTAAGGATATGGTAAACAAAGAAACCATATGCCTTTGAGTCAGCTCCTTTCTACTCACAGTAACCTTTTAGTGGATTCAAACAGCTAACTTTTGGTGAGCAGTCAATAGTGTTAATCATTTGCACCACCCAAGGACTCCTCTTCGTCCTTAATGTCCTCTTTTTGTACCAATGAGATGATGAACCACCTGTATGGAACTAGTTTAATGCAAAACAGCTGGGTTTTAAAGTATATCTACCAGAAATGTTGTTAAATGCCGTTGAGTCGGTTCTGACTCATAGCAACCCTGTCTGTATAGAGTTTCTGAGGAGCAACTGGTGAGTTTGCACCACCGACCTTGCAATTGAAACTGACCTTGTGGTCTAGTACTTATCCTACAGCACCACACCAAGACTTAATCCTCTCTGTGGTGCCCACTAATTGCAGCTGTTCATAAAGCCAGCATTGGTATTACATAGTTTTGAGGTCTCCTGGATGGAACAGCAATAAAGGTGCCTATTTTCCCCTCGGTGTAGTGATCTAGCAGTAAGACCGGATGGCTGGGTGGCTGGGGTGGGTTGTAGGAGGAAGATGCAGTGATGTGATGAAAATGTAAAGAAGAAAGAGGCCCGCTGGTGCCACTTGCCAATAAGAGGGAGCCCTCCTGAATTCCTTCCAGAGTCACAGACATGTAATCCTAAGGAAGCGGGGAGAGCTCATCACTTACTGTGACTTTCTTGTCTTTGTGGGAGAAAGAAGTCATATGTTTAATAAACTTTTACCTTGGATCTGAAGGAAACTACTAACTTGAGATGCCAGAATAGTGTTTGCAATATTCTTTTTTAATATTGGTTTTGAATGTGTGCTTCTATGCACTGTCAGTGATGTGAGCTATTCAGCTTTTTTTGGTTTCTTTAAAGAAAAATGCAAGCATGTGAATAGACTGGGAAGCAATGGGGTTTCTGATAGACCATGAGACTTCCCACATGATACATGCTAGTTCTAGTTCATTAGAATAACAAAATAAAATTATGCTGTGAATATTAGATATTAGAATCTTGGATTCTTTGATTATGTCCCAGGATTGGATAAACCATTTCTGACATGGTGTAGGTTAAGCAAAAAGTATGTATGTGTTCTTTGGTACCACGGAAATCTTTAATATGAGCTTTAAGGTCGTTACTGCTGAAAAATGGTAAGCTTCACTAATCAATAATTTGTTCAGGGCTTCGAACTGGTTCTTTCTGATTCAGTCATGACTGGTGACCAAGTGAAACCCAGACGGATAGGCATTTTCAAAATGTGAGTGCTTGCAATGATAATCAGGATGAGAAAATTCTGGGTTGAAGGTCTGCTAGAAACTTAATCTCCTTAACAAACAAGGGCAGCAAGCTTGTTGCATTGCAAACCAATCTCTTACCTGGCAGACTCCAAAATGGGTGTTATACTAAAAAATGGCAGCCCATCCTGCTGCTTTGTGTGTGTGTGTTGCATACAAAGTGTGTTGTGGTTCTGACAATAATCAAGTGATCTACAGCAGGTTCCTGAAAGAGTTTACTACACCTCTTTCCACTCTTCCATTATAGACCTTGGATCATAATTATTCCTGTTTTGGTTATCATTCCAAGCACCCACATTTTGCATAATCCAGCCCAATCTGTTTCACTCTGTTGACCATAATTGGACCTGGAAGAGCTGCTGGGCTGGATGAAAAGCATTTTAACAAATTGTATCTTGAACTTTATAGTTCTTTACATCTTCTTTGGCTGTATTGTTCTTTGAATAAGTCATGTGACATAGCTCATAATTTTTAATGTTTTCAAAAGCATTTTTTCCTGAAAAATTGTACCATACCTAGTGCAGTGTTGTATGTCAATGTAAAGTACATTAGATACCCAGAGATATCAGTTGTAGTTGCCCAAATCAAAAGCAGACTGTCTGTGAGGTAATGGCCTTGAATATACTCTACATGTAAAACTCAAAGTGATTCTATGAACATACATATGTTAATTATAAAATGTTTTCTCTCTGGCTTCTAAAGAAATCTGTCTTTGAATTTCAATTGTAGCCTATTCTCAAGTAACAATCATTTCATAATATTTAAGTAAAACTTACTTCATATGATTGGTAGAGATGTAAACATTTTGATAAGTTCACGGTTTCCTAAACACCCTGTAATTAAGCTCCTTAAACTAAGCCTCTACCTTTAAGCCCACTGTTTCAAGTACCTCCTGTAATTGTGGAAAATGAAAGCCCATTTTCTATCTGCTAAGAATCCGCAGGAGAAAGATGAGGCTTTCTGGTCACGTAAAGATTTACAGCCTCGGAAACCCTGTAAGGGTCACTATGAGTCGGAACCGACTCCACAGCACATAACAACAACAACAAAGAATCCTAAGATGTTAGAATTGTGGTGTTAAAGGGGTCTATAAAAGTCACCGTTTTATAGCAAGGAGGGGAGTGATTAACTTTTCAGCCTAGGAGCGGAGGTTCCTGGGACTATCAAGGGAGAAGAGCAGAGAGTGGAATCCTACCCAGAGAAGCAGTGATGCCTGAGATGGAGGCAGAGATGATGATGATGACGTGGAGAGATGGAGCAGTTGGGAACTTTAGACACAGAGAGGGAGGGGGGCTGTGTGCTGGTGACCAGGGGCAAGGTTGTAGTGTATACCCTTTGGTTGGTTGATGATGCATGGAGGGGATTGTAAACATAACAATGAAACAATATATGATAGGATGAATGTAAAACTAATGTTCTCCCATGTAAACTATCACATAATTCACAATAAAACATTAAAAAAACAGAAAAAAAAAAAAAAGTCAGCCAGTCACAATTCCCCAAGCACCCAAACGGATGGATTCCTTCTACAGTAGACCCTGTTAATAGTTACCTAGTCTCAATCTCACCAGCTCTAGTAACTGGAAACTGTCTTTCCAGGTGAAGAGTGTCTGTTAGAATTTTTTTTTTTTTCTTTCATGGTGGAGCAATTTTGTCTCTGCCAGCTGACTATTGAGATACTATTTGGGACAACACAGAACATATTTATTATTCTCTCTGGTAGCGTAGTGGTTACGAATCGAGGCTCTCTGCTCCTGTAAAGATTTATAGCCTTGGAAATCCTAAGCAGGATCGGTCTGAGTCGGAACTAACTTCATGGCACACAACTACCACCACCACCTTCTAATAAACAAAGCTGTAAGTATTGGAAGAGAGAGTTCATCCTGCCTGTCAATATCTCCAGTCCCAGCTCCGTCAGTTGTTAAGCATCCCCATGGTTACAAACTTTTCACCATCCTATTCTGAACTCTTTTCTAGTGTATCAGTATTCTCACTAAGATGCTTCTGGGTATGATTTATCCATTCATTACCTGCTTATTAAGTTCCTAGGAACTAGGGATTTAGTGTGAACAAGAGAAACAAAGGGTCCACCCTAAAAGAGAGAGGTAATGTGGCACTGTGGGTTAATGCACCAAGACTGCAAAGTCATTTGAACTGCAAGGCCGGCGGTTCAAGCTCACCAGCTGCTCCTTGGAAACCCTATATAGGGTTGCTATGGGTTGGCATTGACTAGACAGCACGTAACAACACCGACGACGCATGTTTCCAGGTAATGTTAAGTGTTAGAGTGTGGTAAGAGGAAAAGTGTTGGCAGTGGAAGAAGGCTAATTTAGATAGAGTTGTCAGGAAAGATCTAAATATGCTGCATTTGACCTGAAACATGAGTGCAGTGCAGTGTGTTTGCAGAGAGGTCTTTGGGCAGGATGTTTCAGGCAGGGGAATGGTAATTGCAAAGCTCTGCGGAGGTAATGATGTGGCAGAGGTTATTAATGGATGGACGTTCACAGCTTTCTCTCTTCTCAGACTTGCCAATGAGTACTTACAAAACTTAACATTTATGGCTTAGTCTCTTTGCCTGTAGCATGCCCCCTGCACTCTGCCCATATGCATGTGTATTCCCACAGAGACACATAGGCAAACATTCCTAAGGATACTGTTTCTACTGCCAGATCAATTGTTTAACTGAAAGTCTGAGAAGAGAGAGAAAACTAAACAGGAGAATCAAGGAGGGTGCTTACCCAGCAAGGCATCGCTGGAGGTTGCAAAGTCAAATTTCTGCATATGCCAGGGGTGACATAAATGAGTGATGCGGGTTAGGTAAAATGCAAAGAAGAGGCATGGGCTAATGCTTGGCACACCTCATCTCACTCGGAACAAGTCAGGTTGTTGAAATGTGTGATGTGAACCCAGCATTGCCAGGTGTTGAAATTTTTCAGGTTACAGATCAAGATTTTAATGTGAAAATTTTCAATTTGAAAAACACTGTGGTGAGGATTTTCCATTCCAGGAAAATGGAGATGGACTTGTTCCTGTTGTCACTAAGTACAATCGAAACCCCTGGATACTATGTATAACACAAACACAAGAATACTTGGAAAGGTGGAAAGAGCAACGAAGATTGATTGGGTTCCCCAGGACCCAAGGGCAACACGTTAAGGAGTTCCCTGGGTTTTCATTTTACCTTCTACAGTCCAGACATACAGCTAAAGAAGCTGGCAACCTGGAAATACTAAGAGTACAGACAAAAAAAAAAAAGCCTATAAAAAGCCTGATTTCTGGCCCTCAGATAGGAGAGGAGCAGCTTTGTAAGAGGAAACACTTTTAGAAAATAACTAGGTTAATCCAGTCAAACAGCACACAAAAAAAAACTATGGGCCCACCCCAATCTAGAAAAGGAAATGCAGTGAGGAGGTTAGACTGTCACCTTTGCAAGACTTTAGTTAAGGCATCCAAACATGCTCGTCTGGATGGTGTCAGAAGAGACCAAGTAGAGATCCAGGACTTTCATCCTTGTTGACTGCTAACAAGAGAGTCCCTAACCATGCTGTGAAATTATCAGTGGAAAGCACAGAGGGAACCTAGACTTCTGCCCCTGCCAGGCAATAGTGAGTCTCTGCTCTCTCCCTCCTCTAGGTAGGGTGGTGTTAAAGGAGATCCACTGACGAGTAAAGACTTCCAACATTGTCTACTGATAGTGAGGCCAGTCCTACTGAACTCAGTGGAGACCCTGTGGGGAGCTGGAACTTCCTCCCACACCCAACAATAAGGCGGAGCCACTTCCCTGGTATGCCTATGGAGGCTGAGTGAGGAACTTGAAGTTCTGTCTCCACTTGGTAATAACAAGCTAAGAGATGAAAGAGTAGTGTCAGATGAAAAAAAATCCAGGTAAACAAGGTTTAAATAAGATAGTTGCATAGCATAATACCAAAACTGGGCTCTTTTCAATACAAAGAAAAACTTGTCAAACCAAGAACTACCGGCAAATAAGTTGCAACAAAGAAACAGAAGATACAAAGAAGATAATGGAAAATGTTAAAACTGAAAAATACAGTGAATGAATTGAAAAGCTCACTGATGGACACATTAACAAAATGGAGAAGACAGGGAAAAATTAGTGAGCTTGGAAGATAATAGAACAGCAAAGAGAAAACAGACTTGGGAAGAAACAGTGAACAGAGTATCACAGACCTGTAGAACCATGACTGAAGATGAAATAGGTCATCAGTGTTTCAGAACGACAGAAGAGAGTGGAACTGAAAAAGGACTTGAAGAAATAATGACCGAAATCCCACCTACTTTGGAAAGAAATATCAACCTACTGAATTGACAAGCTAAGCAAAATTGAAATAGTAATAACCCAAAGTAACTCATATCAAGACATATTATAAAGGTCAATTTTCAGACAAAAATCAAAAACATCTGACTATTTCTAAAAATGAAAGTTAAAAAAAAATATTTAGTCCAACCAGATACAAAACATACCTTAGCTATAAGTAACTCAATTTCAGTGTGATAACAGGATCAAAGTAAAAAGATGTAAAAACATATGCTACACAAACATTAATTACAAGAAATAAGGGGTGACTATAAAGTAGGTTTCAGAACAGAGGCTATTTATTATCAGAGGCAGAGCAGAACAATACGAATAAACACACCAAGAAGACATAGTGACCCAAAGTGTGCATGTACCAAGCAACACAGACACAAACTATGTGAAGCAATGACTGGCAGAATGGAAAGGTGGGAAATATGTAATTTTAGGTGGAGACTTTGTCTCAAATTGCAACAAATGATAGAACAAGACAGAAAATCAAAAAATAATCTAACAGGATTTGATGAAAATTTATGAACAACTTCACTAAAAAGCAGAAATAACATTATTTTCCAAAGTCCATTGAGCATAAACAAAGATAGATCACACCCTGGACTATAAAGTAAACTTCAACAAATTTAACAGCTGAAACCATATATAATATGTTCACAATCCACAGTGGAATGAAACAAGAAACATTAACAGAAAGATAACAGGAAATAGTCTAAAAATGAAACAAGACTTTTTAAATAATTCAAAGGTGAAAGAAGAAGTCTCAAGGAAATTAAATAATACATTAAATTGAAGGGAAATGATTTTTTAACATATCAAAATTTCTGAGAAACAATCAAGCACTGTTAAGGAAATGTGTATAGCACTAATTGCATACTTACAGTATAGTCTTAAATCGATCATCCAATCTCACACCCCCAAAATGTAGAAAAAAGCTAAATTAATCAAGTGCAAGCAGAGGAAAGGGAAAGGCAGTAAGGTGAAAATGAAAGAATTCAAAATTGATCACAGCCATAAATTTAAGCTGTAAAAGTACAAATTTTAGGGAAAAAAATAGATTTTCTGTAGGATTTATGGCTAGCCAAAAAGTTCTTAGACTTGACAGAAAAACAATCTGGAAAAAATCAATGAAATAAAGAACTGGTTCCTTGAGAAGGTCAATAAAATGGACAAACCTCTAGCAATTGTCACAGAGGAAAAGGAGAGAAGACACAAATGATCAATTATAGGAATAAAACAGGGAAATCACTCCAGACATTGTATAGAACAAAAGGATAAATAAGGCAATACTATCAGTTTTAAAGAAGGAAAATACCAAAACGGAAGTCAGAAGAAACCCAAACATGCTCTCCAGCATGGTGGTGGTAGTGGTGGTGGGCCGTGGAGTCATTTCCGACTCATAGCATCCCTGCATAGGGTTTCCAAGGCTGTAAATCTTTACAGGATCAGAAAGACTCGTCTTTCTCCTGAGGAATGGTTAACAGTTTCAAACTTCTGATCTTGAGGTTAGCAGCCCGACTCGTAGCCACTACACTACTAGAGCTCCTTGCTCTCCAGCATAGAGATGCTAAGGAGAATGGAAGAAATGAGGAAGTAAAAGTGCTGAACAGAAAATGGCAAAGGGCAGCTCAAGAAGACAGATTCAAGTATTCTAATGAAATGTGTGCAAATATTTGGAGTTAGAAAACCAAAATGACAGAACATGCTCCTTATTTCTCAAGAAATTTGGAAGACAGCTTCCTTGGCCAACTTACTGGAAGGGATCCATATTTGTGCCCATTCCAAAAAGAAGTGACCCATCAGAACACAGAGATCATTGTACAATATCATTAATATTACATGCAAGTAAAATTTTGCTAAAGATAATTTTAAAACAGTTGTAACCGTATATTGGTAGAGAACTTCCAGATCTTCAAGCCAATTCAGACAAGGATGTAGAACGAGGGATATCTTGCTGAAGTCAGCTGGATATTGGAGGAAAGCAGAGAATACCAGAAAGATGTTGTCCTGTTCTTGATTAACTATACGATGTCTTTAACTATGTGGATCATAGCGAATGAACTATGGATAACAACACTGTGAAGAATGGATCCTGAACACTTCATTGTTCCCATGATGCACCTGTACGTAGACCAAGAGGCAGTCATTCTAAAAGAACAAGGGGACACTGACTGGATGGTTTAAAATCACGAAAAGTGTATGCTAGGTTTGTCTTCTTTCATTATACTTATTCCATCTGTATGCTGAGCACATAATCTGAGAAGCTGGATTATATGGCATCAGAATTGGAAAAAGAAGTATATGGCATCAGAATTGGAAAAAGACTCATTAGCAACCTGTGATATGCAGGTTGCTTGATGAAAGAGAAGAGTACTGAAAATACTTATTGACGAAGATCAACTACTAAGTCTTACTGCTGGACCAATAAATAACTAGATAAATGAAAAGATTGAAGTTGTCAAAGACTTCATTTCACTTGGACTGGCTATCAAATACTTAAGGAAACAGCAGTTAAGAAATCAAATGATGTGTATTGCATTAGGCAAATTTTTGCAAGACCTTTTTTAAAGTGTCCAAGAACAATGATGTCGGTTTGAGGACTAAGATGCTTCTGACCCAAGCGATTGTATTTTCAGTAGCCTCATGTGCATATGAAAGTGGAACATTGAGTACGAAAGACCATATAAGTGTTGATGCATTCAAATTAGTTACAGTGTTGGAGAAAAGTATTAAAAGTACCGTGGACTGCTAGAAGAACAAACAAATTTGCTTGGGAAGAAGTACAACCAGAATTCTCTTTGTTGTTGTTGTTATGTGCCGTGGAGTCGGTTCCAACTCATAGCGACCCTGCACAGGGTTTCCGAGGCTGTTAATCTTTACGGGAGCAGAACGCCTCATCTTTCTCCAGTGGAGCAGCTGGTAGTTTCGAACTGCTGACCTTGCGGTTCGCAGCCTGACTTGTAACTACTATGCTACCAGAGCTCCTTAGAAGCCAGAATAGCAAGACTTTATTATCATACTTTAGGCATATTATCAGGATGGTACTAGTCCCTGGAGAAGAACATAATGCTTGGTAAAGTGGTCAGTGAAAAAGAGGAAGACCCCAAAGGCGATAGATTGGCATAGCGGCAGCAACAGTGGGCTCAAGTGTAACAATTGTGAGAATGGCGCAGGGTCAGGCAGTGTTTCGTTCTGTTATGCCAAGGGCTGCTATGAGAAATAGGCAACTCAGTGGCACCTAACAACAACAATTAACTTTATATATGTGAAATTGACAACTTAGATGAAATGATTCAATTTTTTTTCCTCCAAAAAAAAAAGGTTTATAGAATAATAACCTTAGAACCCCCTTTTTACCAAAAAAAAAAAAAAAAAAATGCACCCAATATGAAATAGATACTTTGACTAGCCATTTAACTATTAAGGAAATTTAATCTGTAATCAAACTACTCTCCAATCTCAACAGGTGCATATTGTATCATTATAATTCTATAATATACTTACCATGACCAAATTTGAGATCTAGAGAATCGTGTATTGTTGAAAGGCGTTAGGAGGATGTGGCATGGGAGGAAAATGAGTGTCTATGAAAGGATGAGTTGAAAGATTTTCATGGTGATGGAAATATTCTGGATTTTGGTTATATCTTTGTTAATCCTGGTTGTGATATTATTTTAAGTTGGCAAGATGTTACCAATAGGGAAAACTGAGTGAAATGTATTTGAGATCATTTAAATTATATCTTAAAACCTGCATGTGATTGTATACTTACTCAAAATAGTCTTCTTAAGAAATTTACTGCCAGGCAATCAGACCATGTGATCAGGTCAGATATGGCCTGTACACAACTATTTTGTGTCCCTTGATGTACAAAACAAAGTACGTACAGTGAGGGCCAAGAAAGTGTGGAAGACAGGACTTGAAAAATTGGTGGATAGAGATGATGAGGATAGTTACGGGACATGATGAAAGCATATGGAAAAAGGAAAAAAATATGTTAGTGATTCATTTGCTTATGTATTTAGGACACCTTTCTTGTTTTTAAGAACTTCAAGAAAAGGAATTAAGCACTGTAGTGCTTTTTCTGTTCTAGGGCAGTAAGACTTAGCCATGTCGAACCAGCTTTATAAGGGTTTACAAGTGGATGTTAGAAAAATCTTGTGATTATAGTTGATCTTGCAAAGAGCCTGAAGTATATCTAAATAGGGGAGGTGAGTGAGAAATGGCCCCATGTAACATACTAACAATGGGGTCATAGTTTGTCTTGTAGATCCTTGCTATTCATTTCCTGTTGGCATGCGCCATATTGACATATAGATAGATAGATAGATAGATA
>NW_006408588.1:12860087-12864108 GCF_000296735.1 Chrysochloris asiatica | reverse complement strand
GTTTCCAAGGCTGTAAATCTTTATGGGAGCAGAAAGCCTCATCTTTCTCCTGTGGAACAGCTGGTAGTTTCGAACTGCTGACCCTGAGGGTAGCAGCCCGATTCGTAACCCCTACGCTGGGCAACTTTTATTCCACATGTAGCATGTGTTGCCATCTGGTGGTGGCTTGTGTAACTGCATGTTTCTGACATACAGGACCTGATTGCATCAACTCCAACACTAGCGACCCCTCGGGACATATGTGTCCCACTGATTTTGTCAAAATCCACATTACCACCAATATATTTTTTTTCATTTGAATTTAAATTACTTTCCATTAAAACAGATGGTTTCAGCAAAAAATTCAAGCCATAAAATAATTCAGTCTTGATTGGGTTAAACCAGTGACTTCTCAGAGGTTCTGGGCAGAGGGTGGAGAGCTCAGGTGCATGGAATTGAAAGGTAATGAGAATGATTAATCAAATTCCTTCCAGTAAAGGGTGCCTAGTGCCAGGCTGTGTCCTGGATAACCCTCCAACATGTGAATCAGGGGCCGGGCTCTGCCCTCAGGTGCCTCCATCCGAAGGTAGGCAGCTGTGCCTGGAGTGAGCTAGGAAGGACTGCAGGCTGCTTTGGCATGGTGTCTTTGCTTCATCAGACTTCTGTGCCAAGGTTCGCTCTGATTATCCTCCGGCCATGCTCATTTAGTTATGGAAAACAGGCTGAACATGAGTAATGGGAAATGCAGTGGGCCACGGGGGTGAGATGGCTCCACTGGTAAGCTTCCCCGACACTGGAAAGACCCACGGGGTAATTACAGTGCTTTAAAGCCAGTGTAGACGGGTACCTGAGGAGCCTATCATTGTGTCTGTTGGTGTCTTTATCTGAATATATCTTATCTGTTTACTTTATCTAATTTTAGGTAAACATACAGGAATACATTGATCTAGAAAGATTCTTGAGGTTGGCGCAGGACTGGGCAATATTTTGTTTGGTTGTGCATAAGGTTGTTATGACTCTGAACTGACTTGATGATACCTAACAACAACAACAAATAAAATTTCTATGGTGTAAAACATATTTTAGAGAACACTGTTGGTGTACTATGTAAAATCCAGTAATACAAAGGACCTTTAGTCCCTACTTTGAGGTCAGTTCAAGGTCAGTTCTCCACTCGGCAGGGAGTGAAGTAGCTACGCTTTTGGGTGTGATTTTCCTCACTAGTAAAATGAGGATCATAGTGACTCCCTGCCAGAGATGCTCTATGGGTTAATGGTGCCTAATACAGTGTATGTCCAGTAATTACTAATTCTCACCTTTCTTTACTCAACTTCTTGTCCAAGAGGATATTTATATTTGGAATTTATAAAATTCCCCAAAAGGGAGTCTTTGCCAATTACTATTGTTGCTAAGTCCCCTAATTTGGTTCCGAATCATAACATCCCTGTATTGGGTTTCTGAGAAGCATCTCATGGGTTTGAACTACCAACTGGTGGTCAGCAGTCCAGTGCTTATGCTATAGTGCCACACCAAAACTTGGGGTACATTTTTCCTGAGTTTAATGTTTTGGTCTTCATGGGGTCTACATAGGGGAAAACAACTGTTCTAGTAGAGAAACCCTGTATTGTTGAGGAGGACAAAAGTGGATTAGTAGTAAGGAAGACTGGGTTTTAGTTCATCTTTTGTGTATCAGGAAGTGATGGCTTAAGCCCAAAGTGGATTTATTGGAAGGGGACAGAAGCACTGAGAAGTTAGAGAAACAAGAAATGCAAATAGGGAACCAAGGAGGCTTTTGTAGGTGACACAATAAGATAAGCTGGCTAGGCCACTGCCGCTCTGATATGAGACAGTCATTCATTCTAGACTCAGTTGGATAAGGAGCATCCAGTGGGTGGAGCCTATGTCATGTGCCCATGTCTGGGCTGCTTGAGCCTAGGGAAAGGGAGAGTCTTCACAGGTCTGCTTTCACAACACAGCACTAGTTGATGCAGTGGGCTAGACACTGAACTGTGAACCTCAAGGTTGGTGGTGGAAACCTACAAGCTACCATGGGAGAAAAATGAGCTGTCTGTTTCCGTAAAGGTTTATAATCTATAAACTCTATAAAGGGTCGCTATGACTGGGAATTGACTCAGTGGCAGAGTTTTAGTTGTTGTTGTTTTAGTTGGATTTGCACAGTAGCGGTTACCTCCAAGGGGGGGAATGGATAGACTGATGTAGGATAACTACTCCCCCAGATGACCCTGGTTCATTATGCTTAGCATAACTAACTAACTGTGTGACTGTGGGCAAGTCATTTCTTAGTATGGACCCTCAATTTATTCATAGATTCCATGAGTGGTCTGGGCAATACCAGTAGTGTCCAGCTTTTTATTTTTAAATAGATGAGGAGTTTTGTCCAATAAAATATCTTATTTAGATACCCAGGAGGTAAAACTAGAAACGTCAGCCTGCTGTTTCTTCATTCTTCCCATTGTCCACTGCCTTCCCAAGTCTTGGAAGCTCCAGGGATTCTAGAATCCTCCAGAGTCGATTGAGTACAGCTTGAAACCTACTGGATTCTGCTATTTGTCATGTGTTTCAAACTTAACCATTTAGTGATTCCATCACCCCAGAATTTGGAATGCTGCTCATTTTACTGTATTTGTTAGTGGTCAACTTTGGAGAGGCAGGTTAAAGTTTTGTTTCACCTTCTTCAGCATGTAGCAAATTGGTGTGGTGTTGTAAATTTCTTAACATGGTTCTTTTATTTATAATATAGTTTTTATGATTTTCATACATTAATTGGGTGAGACTATGCAAATAAGATGCTTGTGGCCCAGTAAGGGGATTGGACAACCTACTAATAATTTCAATAAGGTACATGGAATTCTTGTGGGGGGATGTTGTTAAGTGCTGTTGAGTCAGTTTCCACTCAGAGCTACCCTGTATAGGATTTCCGAGTAGTAACTGGTGAGTTTAAACTGTTGGCCCTGTGGTTCACAGTCCAGTGCTGATCCTACAGTGCCACACCAGAGTCCCTTGTAGGGGTGGGACCATGCAAATAAGGTGTATGGAACCCTGACAAAGGAATTGGCCAGTTTTGCCATCCCACTAAACTTAAAATGAGCCAATCCAAGAGGTGAGGGAGGGGACCTTAGTACCATCAAGAAGGAAAAGCACGGAATGGAGTGTCCCCTTTGGACCTGGGCTCCCCACACAGAGAACCTCCTAGACCCAAGGATAGAGAATTGTAACACTAGAGAAAGTGAGACGGTGGGAAGTGGCTGAGCTGGAGTAGAGAAACAGTAGCAACAGAACCAGGAGAGCAGTGCACGGCAGTGCTAGGCTTCTGGCTTCATGGAGCAAGGCAGCAGCTGTGGGTTTACTGACCCACAGAGCCAGAGAGCTGAGGTCCTTTTGGGCAGGCTTGCTGGCACAGTGTGCTGCTTTCATGAACTTGTTTGTAGAGCTAGTCTTACCAAAGAAGCAAAGGAGCTGCGTGCCTTCAGACCAAGGCTTACTGAGGGCAAGAGGTGCCTCTGGACATTTGGTGAAGCCAGGCTTGCTGAATTTTGGAGCAAGAGACAGTTGAGCACTGTTGGGCTGAGATTGACTGGCGGAGTGATGTGCCTTTGGACACTTACTGGCAGAGCTTTTTAACAGGGTAGAGACCAGGTGAAAAGCTGACAGTGGCTTCCTTGTGGGCACAACACAGAAGCTATCCTGACTAAAGAAGTGTATCCCGAGTCATTTCTGATCCCAGATTGTATCCTGTTCCCTAATAAACCTGTAACTGATTATAGTCTGTTAGTTCTGTGTGGTCATTTCAGTTAATTATAAAACCTTACAGAGAAGTAGAGAGTTCTATGGGCAGGATGACTGGTGTCAGAATTGGTAAAAAGCTTGGAGAGAAAAGGTACACCTAACCTCCACTTCATGGAAATCAGTCTTGGGCTGCTGCTGACTGTGATTCTTCTCTCCCTGGTGAAGCTAGACCAAGTCAGACATCTCTGCCACCTTATTTTTTACAGGGTTAATAGCAATTAAATATATAATATAT
>NW_006408588.1:12843196-12859567 GCF_000296735.1 Chrysochloris asiatica | reverse complement strand
TATTTCTCTTTAAGCAACACATATGTATAGGTTTCCTAATCATAAAAAGTTATTAAAAGTAAACATGTTTTCATTCATAAGTAATTAGGTTAATTAAAAAGCTTATTAAGTCAGCACAAAAATTGAAATTAATAGTGATAAAAATAGCATTATATTGACTTTAGACTCAATGAGGCAGCATGGTTAGAAATCTAAGAACTCGTGTTTCCTAAACTCATAATGGAGTGTCTCGTACTCCCTAACTGGTGAATATGTCTTATGCCGCCAGGGACGGAAGACCTGGACTTGTAAAATGTTCCATGTATAATGTGACCAGTGGCTATTCTGCAAGTCCCCTGCCTAGGGAAGTTCTCACTATTGGACTGTGCTGTGTGACTCAGTGTAGATGTTTAGGTCAATAGCAGATTCATCTCATTGTTGTTGTTAGCTGTTCACATCAGGGTCACCTCATGTACACAGTATTGTCCTGTTCTGCAGCATTCTCATCGTTACCAGCATACATGAGTCCATCCTTGTAGCTGTGTGCTGTTCCATTCCACACACCCTTGTCGCCATTCTGTTTATTCACCAAACATGATGGTCACCATCAATTGATCCCTCTTGATGACATACATGTGCAAAGCAAGTGAGTTCAAGATTCTGCTTAGACATCTAACAATTGGCCCCCCTTATTAATTGGTACTATGTTTTAGGTTAGAGTCCTGGTGTGGCACTGTGGGTTAATGTGCTGGACTGTAACATCGCTTTGAACCGCAAGATCGGCAGTTCAAGCTCACCAGGTGCTCTTTGGAAACCCTTAACAGAGTTGCTGTAAGTCAAAAGTGACTCTATGAAACTTAACAACAGACATACATTCTAGAAGGACCAGTCCCTGAAGAAAGACATTAGACTTTGTAGAGTTGTTGTTGAATGCTGTCCATCATCTCCAACTCGTAGTGACCCTGTATACATGTTAAATCTTGGTAGGAGTAGAAAGCCTCATCTTTCTTCCACAGCGCAGCTGGTGGATTGGAACTGCTAACCTTGTGGGGTAAAGTGTAAAGGGTCAACAATAAAAGAGGAAACCCCTCAATGAAAGCTGGATTGCCACACAGGCTGCAACAGTGGGCTCACATAGTTATGAGGATGGCATACAGCCGTTTGGTGTGCTTACAGTCGCCATGAATCCAAATGGACTTGATGGCCCCTAACAGCAACCTACTCTAGATAGTCTTGCAAAGCCAAGAAAGTAGCATGCTCTTTGTCCTTGCTGTTTGCTTTATGACTGAACTAAAGATACCCACAAGGGTGCACTTGGCAGATGCTAGGAGAGCCCAAGAACCAGACTAAGCGATGACAATAATTAAACCATATTCTGCCTTTAGCTTCTGTATAACTCAGCAAGGGTGAAGGAAAACTGAAGAAAAGTCTTCTTGTTAAACCTTTCTCTCCCTATAAAGAACTCCAAGGTAATTAGGTTTCTTAAACTTCACCAGTAAAATAAAAAGAGGGAAAAAGTCCTATTTTCAGTATGTGATCTGTCCTTTTAAAGAGAGATGGGAGGGTAATAGATGGATAGATAGATGAGTATGGACAGAAATGGTTACAGTAGTAAGACCGATCTATATTCTGTTTATTATGTTTGATTTTCAGAGTTAATTGAGTGTTTTTGCCTTAAAATTGTCTTTTTCTTCCTTTTCCTCTTTTTGCTGAAATTTAGAAGGAGATGAGTAAAGGCAAAGAAAAAAAAAATCAATTTTAAACTTTCCTTTCCAAAGTTGTTCATAGCTTCAGTGGTCATTTCTTTAAACTCAGCCCCAATTAGTTAGGTCTACTGGTTTTATTGTGACCTTGTGATTAACAGTTTTTGTTGCTGTTCTGCAGAAGAAAGGTGAGGCTTTCTGCTCCTACTGTAAAGATTTATAGCCTCAGAAATCCTATACAGGATCACTATGAGTTGGAATCGACTCCACAGCGCACAACCACCAACCACTGTAGATACAGGAAGGAGTCCTGGTGTGATACACTGGACCACAAAGTTAGTTTGAACTGCAAAGTCAGTGGTTCAAATTCACCATTTGCTCTTTGGAAATACTCTATATGGGGTCCCTATGAGTGGGTTCTGACTCGATGGCACTTAACAACAGTGACAACAATAGATAAAGGAAACACATCAGGATGTGGGTGAAGGTTCCCTTTAGCATTCATCTAGAAAGCCAGAAGTTTCATCTAATCTTTCATGGGCCTTAGTTTAAACTCAGAAGTTCATGTTTCTTTTTAGAATGTGCAACATTTGCTAACAAAACACACTTGAGTTTATCTTTGGCAGTCCTCAGCCCTAGTATGGGGCTGTAGGATAAGCCCTGGACTACAGCTTAAAGGTTGGCAGTTCAAACCCACCAGCCACTCCTCAGAAACCCTAGATAGGATCGCTATGAGTCGGAACCGACTATGGCACTTAATAACAACTGTTCTCAGCCAACTGCAAGGTAACGAAACAAAACCAATGGTGTTTGAGTGCGTTCTCACTCGTGTGACCCATGCATTTCAGAACTGTGCTCCATTCTATTTTCAGTGGCTGTGATCTTTCAGAAGTAGGTTGTCATTCCTTTCTTCCAAGGTGCCTCTGGGTGGGTTTGAACTGCCAAACTTTCATCTTGCAGCTGAGAAATTAACCAGTTGAGCTACCTAGGGATTCTACATGCAAGCTAGATGCGGTTATTTTCATTTTCTAAGTTAGCACACTATGCTAGAATATGTCCAGCTGCCAGGGTCACAAAATTAGTAAGTGACAGAGCCAGAATTTGAATCTTAGACTTTGTATAAAATGCACAATGCTGTATTCAGTATACCCTTTTGCCTTGTTGATCAGATTTTAACTTACATTTGAGTCTCTCACCATATTCATATCATATTCATGATACTCAATGCAAGACTTCATATATAATTAATGGCAATAAAAAGACACATTTGTTTTAAATCTTTTCCATTTCAGTACTGAAGGAAATAATATCCTTAGTCTAGCCTCACCATGTTTTAACCTCACCACAAAAGATATGGCAAATAATTTGATTCTTTTTGGGCTGCTTCATTCCTGCCTTTTATAGTTATGTTGGGAGTGGGGCTGACAAGCATGAGATGGTTTGGGATGTCTAAGAGAAAAAATACTAAGGCACTAGACTCCATAAGACCTTGAAGTGACCTTAAGCATGTGACACAGCTCCTGGACATCTCAGATTTCTCCTTTCTGTAAAGGACCAGTAATACCTGCCTTACCTTTCTCTTGAAAGGAGACTTGGTGTTGCAGCGGTTAAGCTGCTCAGCTGCTAACCAGAAGGTTGGTGCTTTGAAACCACCAGACACTGTCTGGAGGAAGGATGTGACTGTCTGCATCCATCAAGATGACAGCTTTGGATTCCCTATGGGCATTCTCCCCTGTCCTATAGCGTTGCTGTTGTCGGAAGGGACTGGAAAGCAGTGGGGGTTACCCTTCCTCATTGGACTGTGTTTTGAAGATTTCAAATCACAGAAGTGATGGGGTAACGATCAAGTGTTGTTTGCCTGTGAAACATGATTCTTTGCAGGGCATAGTGCTGGTGTCCCAGATGTGGCCAAAGTGACCCCTTTCCTGTGAGGCCAAGCAGTCAATCCTAATCAATTATTTGACAGGCTCGTTTCTTGTCATCTTTCATCAATGGTCCTGGAACTCCTCTGACCCAGTTCATGTTCTCAAAGAGTGCTGCAGAGATTGCTGGAGAGCTGTTGCCTTATTCTCCCATGGGGTTAATGTGTGTGGTTGTTACTGCTGTTACGTGCCATCCAGTCCGTTTGACTCATAGTGATTTATAGATTTCCAAAGAGCAGCTGGTAGCTTTGAACCACTGACCTTGTGGTTAGCAGGCTAGTACTTATTCGACTTCACCACACCAGGACTTCAATGTGTGTTGCTGTTGCTAAGCACTGTCAAGTCAGTTCTGACTCATAGAGCAGAAATGTAGAGCAGGGGGTGGGGATTGTCCAGCCTGCATGCTGCATGCTGTATGTTGTTTGTTGTTATGTGCTGTTGAGTTGGTTCTGACTCATAGTGACCCCATATGGGGTTTCCAAGGAACGTCTGGTAAGCTTGAACCTCTGACCACAGTTCAAACTGACCTTGTAGCCCAGCACGTTAACCTACAACACCACACTAGGCCTTCCTGCAGACTGTATGGTGATGGTGAAGGTGGTGTGCCATGGAGTCGGTTCCGACTCACAGCGACCCTATACAGGGTTTCTGAGGCTGTAAATCTTTACAGGAGCAGAAAGCCTCATCTTTCTCCTGCGGAACAGCTGGTAGTTTTGAACTGCTGAGCTTGAGGGTAGCTCCCTGATTCGTAACCACTACGCAGACTGTATAAGGCTCTCGAAAACCTTTCGTCTGTCCCTGCCAAGGCAACCACAGTTCCAGCCATCACATTAGGACTGAGTTAGTTAAATGTTTGACCAAATACACTGTTGTTGTTAAGTGTCATCGAGTTGATTCCAACCACAGCGATCCTGTATAGGATTTTCAAGGAGCAGCTGGTGAGCTTGAACCTCTGACCTTGTGGTTCAAACTGACTTTGCAGTCCAGTGCATTAACCCACAGTACCACACCAGGACTCCAAATATAGTGGACTAATTTTTAAGTTGATAATTTTGTATGGCCTGTGAACGATGTTAAAAGTTTTGGCAGAAAACAAGTTCTCCACCCCTGCTCTAAGAGGGTTTCTGAGAAGTGGCTGGCGGGTTTGAACTGCCAACTTTTCATTTAGTTGTCCAGTGCTTATCCTTCAGTGCCACACTAGAACCCCAGTGTGTGTAATACTGTCTTATCTGTTTTGTTGCTGATATAAACTATTTAGCTCATTGAATAAAAACAGACACACCATAGATGTCATAGTTGCTGCATCCTTGGGTCATCTTACTTACATGGTTTGGATGGAGCAAGAAGTTTCTGGGCCTTTTCAATTTCATGCTTTTAACCTCCTCCCTCCTCATTCAGATATCATTGACTCTCAAAACAGACCTCACTCCAGTGCCTTTCAAAATTAATTTCCATTGATCTCCAAAGAGTACCTAATAGTGTCAGCTCAGGGCCAGATATGGTTAGATACAACTTCATTGAATATTTGACTGTGGGGTAGATATTATTGTTTTTATTTTAAAGGTGAAGAAACTGAAGCTATGATTAAGTTGTTGTTGTTGTTGTTAAGTGCCATCGAGTCGGTTCCGACCCATAGCGACCCTGTACAGGGTTTAAGTAGTGTTGCTAAAATTATTGAGTTAGTTAAGTGGCTGAGCCGAGTTTTGAACTTGGGCTTTTTCTAGCTCCAAGTGTAGGGTGTTTGACTGGGTGACTACCTAGCCAAATCATATGGAGTCCACAGGACTTTGTAAATCATTGCAGTAGGCACAAGGGAGAAACACATTTATAATTAACATGTGTCATGGATCCTGAAATCAGTAGGGGCTAAGAAGAGAGAGAATTCTGATAAGAAATTAGTACTTAAAATACAAAAACAAGACAACACTTGAAAAACAGTTTTTCATAATCATGAAAAAAAAAACCCAACAACATTTTTTTCCTCATTATTATGAAAAGTAATTTGTGTCCATGTAGAATGTTGTTGTTGTTAAGTGCTGTTGAGTCAGTTCCGACCTATACAGGGGTTCCGAGGAGCAGCTGGTGCGCTTGAACCGCCATCCTTGCAGTTCAAATGGCTTTGCAGTCTGGCATATTAACCCACAGCACCACACCAGGACTCCCCATTCCATATAAAATTGTTGTTGTTGTGAAGTGCCGTCAAGTCAATTCCGACCCATCGCGACCCTATATAGGGTTTCCAAGGAGCAGCTGGTGAGCTTGAACCACCAACCTTGAAGTTCAAACAACTTTGCAGTCTGACGCATTAGCCCACAGCGCCACACCAGGACTCCTCCATATAGAATTATTGTTGTTATGTGCCGTGGAGTCAGTTCCGACTCATAGGGACTCTGTACAGGGTTTCTGAGGCTGTAAATCTTTACGGGAGCAGAAAGCCTCATCTTTCTCCCGTGGAACCGCTATTAGTGTCGAATTGCTGACCTTGAGGTTTGCAGCCCGATTCGTAACCACTATGTAACCAGAGCTTTTTAGGAGTCAGCAAATGACAATCTGCAGACTAAGTTCAGCCAGACACTTAGTTTTTTACAGTAAAGTTTTATTGGAACACAGACACACAGATTTATTTATGCATAGTTTTTGACTTAAAATGCTCTACAGTGGTGGAGTTGGGGAGCTGAAACCATATGGCCCCCAAAGCATCAATTATTTACTATCTGGACCATAACACAAAAGGTTTACTGAAAAAGTTTGGAAAATATGGAAAGTATTTCAAGAACAAGTAAAAAAAATAATAATAATAAAGCATACTCTCAAACCAGGAATTACTACCGTTACTCTTTGCTGAATTTACTTTTTTATTGTCTGTTTTCTTGAGTGTCCGTCTCTTTTGTTTTTACCAGTTACCACTCTATTCTGACTCCTGTAACCATTTTCACTTAGTAAATTGTAAGCATTTCTCCATGTCATTTAATTTTTGGAAAATTTAATGTCTGAAAATATTTTGTACTATTAACTTTAGCACAAACAAAAACACAAACAAACAAAACCTGTTGCCGTTAAGTGGGTTCCAGTCCATAACAACCTGTAGGACAGAGTGAGACTCTTCATGGACGCTAACTAACACATGTGTCTTGTAAAGCAGTTGGGTTTGGCTTGCTGACCTCTTCAGTTAGCAACTGAGCAAGTACTTAATCACTGTACCAGTAATACACTGTAATTTATTTTAAATGTAATGCCTTTCTCTTTTTCTATTGTAAATGTTTTTGTAATGTCTGCCTCAGTATATGCATCTTTGTTTTGCCTCCTTAGAATCAATCCTGTTGTTAAGTGCTGTTGAGTCAGTTCCAACCCATCGCGACCCTGTATAGGGTTTCCAAGGGGTGGCTGGTGAGCTTGAATCACTGACCTTGCAGTTCAGACTGATTTTGCAGTCCAGTGCATTAACCCATAGTGCTACACCAGGGCTCCTCGTAGTTGGAATATTGAATGTTGTTGATAATTGCTGTTGAGTTGGTTCTGACTTAGAGACCCTTTATAGGGTTTCCATGGAGTGGTTGGTTGTTTGGACTGCTGAGTTAGCATTTCTAACCTACCTTTCGGTCTAGTGCTTATCCTACGGTGCCACACCAGGACTCTAGAATATTGGATAGAATGATACAAAAACATTTCAGGTATGTATATTAGAACACTGTTTTCCAGAGAGGTGACATCAATTCAGTCCCCGGCAGATCCCAGGAGTCAGTACTACCTACCTCAGCAAGCTTTTTCAAGGATTGAGGAGTGCAGTTTGAATCATTTTTATTGTTAGTGATACACATTTTCTCGTTTTTATATGTTCTTCTGTGAAATATTTGTGCCATAGAATGACATTTTTTCCTATTGAGGATTTCAGTTTTCCCTATTAATGTATTTTGATGAACATTTTCTCAATTAATATAATAACCCTTGGTATTGTAAATACACAGGGAATGTGGTGACTCTATGCGACAAGCAATGGACTATGAATCGCAAAGTCTGTAGTTTGAGCCTGCCAGTAGCTCCACAGGAGAAAGATGAGGCTTTCTGCTCTCACAAAGATTTAAAGCCTTGGAAAGCCTATGCAGGGTCATTATGAGTTAGAACCAACTCAGCAGCACTTAATAACAACAACATTATAAATACATACTTTAAAAAATATTTTTCTCTTAATTTCACCTCTTAATTTTGTGTATATGTTCTTTGAGGGGCATACATTTTAAACATTTTCTGTAGTAAAAATGAGTTTTCCTCTTTTGATTTCTTCATTCACTTTTTCTGTGTTCAGAAAGACCATCCTCATTAGTGGATTCGGTTTTCATCTTCATTATGTTCTTATTTGTATTAAACGATGTGAAATTTACTTTTGGCATTGAGTAATGAATTGATTGTGAGGATAACACAAGAATGGGCAGTGGTTCCTTCTGTTGTACGTAAGAGTTCTTTGAGTCAGGACTGAATCAATAGTCCCTAACAACAATCATCTGAATTTCTCTTTTTATCTAATTTTCTCTAATTTCTCTTTTTTCCAAATTGCAAACTTTTCTAATACCGTTCATTAAACAATTCATTGTACCCTTTGGAGATCTGTGATAATTCCTGTATTACATATATTGTTGTTAAGTGCCGTCGAGTCGGTTCCGACCCATAGAGACCCTGTACAGGATTTCCAAGGGTGTAAATCCTTACGGGAGTAGAAAGCCTCATCTTTCTCCTGCGGAGCGGCTGGTAGTTTCGAACTGCTGACCTTAAGGTTCGCAGCCCGATTTGTAACCACTACGCTACCAGAGCTCCTGTATAGTTCTGTATATATTTGTTGTTATGTGCTGGTGAATCCGTTATGACTCATAGTAACTGTTCATGACAGCCTAGAACCGCCCCACTGGGTTTCCTAGGCTGCAGACTTTATTGGACCAGATCTTCAAGTCTTTTCTCCCAGAGTGTGTGTTCAAACAACTGAACTTTTACTGCTCAGCCATCACTTAACTAGTGCACCACCAAGTCTCCTTGTATAAAGTAGGCTCCCTCAAGTGTTCCGTTAGATGCCCAGTGATGGCGAAACCTGTATCATACCAGTTAATTATCGTGGCTTTACAAAACGGACTCACATCTTGTAAGACAACTTTGCCTTTAGTATTTTTTCATTTTTATGGATCCTGTTTCAGACATGTATGTAGTTCAAGAATTAGAAAAATCTGCTCACAATTCTAATGTTGCTCACTACCTGCTTTGTTAATAAAGTTTTATTGGGACACCAAATAAAGCCAGGACCCACTGCCAAGTTAACGCTAACTCATTGATGCCCTTGTGTGTTATAAAGTAAGTAGAACTGTTCCATAGAAGTTTCTTGGTGATAATCTTTAGGAGAGCAGCTTACCAATGCTTTCTTCCCTATCATTACTGCTGCTGCTGTTCTGACTGATAGCTACCCTGTGTACTGGTGTGCATCTTTAGGAGAGCAGAACACCTCATCTTTCTCCTATGAAATAGCTGGTGGAGTCAAACTGCTGACCTTGCATTTAGTAGCCCAACACGTAACCCACTACACCATCAGGCCTCCTTCTTAATACCAGTAGTGAGTTCAAACCACCAACTGTTAGTTGTGCGCAAACTATTTGCGTTACCCAGGGACCTTCTATTGGGACACAATCATGCTGGTTTGTTTACATATTTATTATCTATGGATACCTTGGTGCTACAGTGGCAGAATTGCGTAATTGGGACAGAAACCATATGGGCCTTAAAGTCTAAAATATTTATTCTATGGCCCCATTACAGAAAAAGTTCGCTGACCTCTAACCTTAAAGATGGTTGTTGTTAAGTGCCTTGGAGTCAGTTCTGACTCACAGCAACCCTGTATACGGTCTCCAAGAAGCAGCCGATGAATCAGAGCTGCTGGCTTTGTGGTTCAAACTGACCCTATGGCCCAGTGCATTATCGGAATTTAAGTAGACAGGTAATCACTGTTACAAAGTCTAGGTCCTACTTCTTAGGACACAGCATAGGTGTAGCATGTGACTTTGGCCATCTGGCCCAGCTTCCTGCATCTGTGCCTTGGTTTCCTTAGTAGGAGGAACTCATGATGCAGCTAGAGGCCCTGGGTGGTACAGAGGGTTAATGTACTTGGCTGCTAACCAAAAGGTTGGAAGTTTGAGTCTACCCAGAGACACTTTGGATGAAAGTATATCACTTTGGTGATATCCTTCTGAATATTTAGCTATTGAAAGCTATATGGAGCTCAGCTCTACAAAGACAACCTGGGGTCACCGTGATAACTGGCTCAAGACACCGCTCACAGTCTCTCTTCACCTGCAGCTAGCCCTCCTATTAAATAAATATACTGCTGGGCGGACAACAAGCATATCTACTTGATCTGACTTCTCTCTACCATCCTGGACATTTTTATGGGAGGTATCAGTAGACATTGTTAACCTAAACAAAATAGACACTACCAGGTAAATGAGCTTGAATGAGAACCACTTTCTAGTCAGTTACATTGATGCTTCAGATGATCCACTGCTCTGAAGACCCATCCTTGCTCTTCTCCACTTACTCAAGTGTGCACAAATTGCCCTTAAGACAGAGGCATCAAATCCATTCTATGGATTTCAGGCAACCATACCATCATTGAGCTTAGAGGTCAGCGAACTTTTTCTGTAATGGGGCCAGAGAATAAATATTTCAGTCATCAAAAGATAGAGGCCCTTAAGACAGAGGCAAGAAGTGACTGGCTTACAAGTTTTCAAGAGGGAACCTAGATCCAGAGGGCGTGGAGCAAGGTAGAATCTGCACTGAGTAGTGTCCATTCTGCCTAGTCAGGGCTGATGAAAGGAGATGCGGATACGTCTCTTGCGATACAGTAGCAAATAATTGTTATCAGGACTGATTGTAAGGGCTGGAAATGTAAAGGTAGATGTTTTGGGGGAAAGGGAGGGGAGTGATTAACCTTACAGTCTAGGAGCAGAGGTCCCTGGGACCATCAAAGGAGAAGAGCGGAGAGCAGGACCCTGCCCAGAGAAGCAGTGATGCCAGGGATGGAGGCAGAGATGATGACATGGGGAGATGGAGTGGATGGAGACTTTGGACCCAGGGAGGGAGAGGGGCTGTGTGTTGATGACTGGGGAGCAGGCTTGCAGGGTATACCCTTTGGTTGATGGATGATGCATGGAAGGTATTGTAACCATGGCAAGGAAACGATATATGATGGGATCAATGTGAAGCTGATGTTCTCCCATGTAAACTATCACATAATTCACAGTAAAGCATTAAAAAACCAAAAAACAGAGGCATCAAGAAAGTCAAAGGGGGCTTGAAAGAAGGAGCAAGAGGACTGAGCTCATAAAAGGCATGAAGGGTCACTTTGAAGATTAAACTTTCAAGTATGCTATTGTTATTGGTAAGTGCTGTCAGTGGGCTCCAACTTATAGTTACCCTGTATAGGATTTCCAAGGAGTTGCTGGTGAGTGTGAACCACCAACCTTGAGGTCCAAACTGACCTTCTGGTCTAGTGCTTTATCCCACAGTGCCACACCAAGACTCCAATCCTAAAAGAGCTAATGCTCCCACATGACCTTTATCTGTGGCTGGTATGGACCATGTGCTTCTGGAGTGCTTGAGGAGCACTAAAGTATGTCTTGTATAGATTTCAGGAAATTGAATAATGATATCTACACAAGGACAGACCATATCCCACAGTGAACACAGGCTTCTGTTTGACTGTTTATTTTTACCATGGTTTGGAAGCTGTGGCCAGTCTTGGTGGGAAGCGCTAGCCTTCTCTTTGTGTGTTGTGGAATGCTGTCTTACACATTCCACAGGGTGCTGTGAAGGATTGTTGTAACTGATTAGGGATCTGTGAGAGGCAGGTGGAAAAATTCCAGAAGTTTGAGGAAGAGGAGGAAGAAAAAAATTTAAGAAGTTTTTTTTTAAAGCTCTCATCTATTTTCTGGTTCAGTCCCAGATGATGTACAGAGAAATCCATTGTTGGCACACATGTATTTTCTGGTACATTCTTCTCTTGTGGTGTGCGGTCAAGTTGATTTATATTTATAGTGACCTTACAGGACAGAATAGAAATGCCCCTATAAGATTTCCCAGGGTGTAAATCTGTCCTGGATGGCACTGTGAGCTAATGTGCTGAACTGCAAAGTCAGTTTGAACACTAGGTTGGTAGTTGAAGTTCATCAGCTGATCCTAGGAAACTCTATACAGAGTTGCTATGGTTCGGAACTGACTTGAAGGCACTTACATGAAGTACTGGTGTGGCACCATAGGATATGCACTGAGGCCACAAGGTTGGTTTGAACCCCGAGGTCTGAGGTTCAAACTCACCATCCACTCCTCAGAAATCCTATACAGAGTCGTTGTGAGTTGGAACTTAACAACAGTAATCTATATACAAGAGACTGCTTCATCTTTCTCCCATGGAGCAGGTGATACGTTCAAACTGCTGGTTAACTATCGCACCACCAAGGTTCTTCAAACAGACTTAGAAAAATACATTGCTCCAGATTGATGCAGAAATAACTGTTTTCACAGAATTCAGAATGAAACAATTTTTAATACAATATTATTTTTCACCTTTTCCTGGTGGGAGGTTCTATAGAGATGTGTTGGCCCCTCTGCTGAAGGTCAGGAACCAAGGAGTTGGGAACCCAAGAGGAAGGAAAGTGTGAGCAGAAACAAGAAGGAAGAGAGACCAGCGAGAAGGAGAACAGGAGCAAAAGTACTTCAGAGCTTGCCAATAAGAAATGCGATTTGATGATAATTATCTCAGAAAAGTTTGCCGTAGAAAAACTCACTAAGTCATACCTTCCAAAATTTTGATGAGCTTTTCATCAGTATTATTGATACATACTGTGGCAAATCTTTTAATTTTGCCTCTTAATTTTGTATGTCTTATTTGGAAGAAATAAGGAACAGATGCTGAGGATAGCTTAGTTACCTGTAGCACTCCAGTGTTTGAGTGAATGAGGTTTGAGTTTGTTAAATATCTGTGCTTAATGATAATTCTGCTTCCAACTCCCCTTCAGAATTCTTCAAGTCCTAAGAGTTAATAACAGCTCTGAGAAACTAAGCTCCCACTCAGTGCAGGGATTTTCGGCCATGGTATTTCTGACAGAATGGTACTACTGAATTCTTACATCTCAAAGGAAGCATCGCTCTAGAGTAGTAGTTAGGATTGTGGACGTTAGACTCTGAGGACCAGGCTGTGCTGCACTGTGTCCTGGCTGGAGCTTTGCAGAGTTACCACAACCCTGAAAGCTGAAATCCCTTATCTGTAAAGTGAGGATGAAGGAGACCTGGTAGCATAGTGGGTAATGCATTGGGACATTGGCTACAAGGTCAGCGGTTCAAATCTACCAGTTGCTCCATGGAAGAAAGATGGGGCTTTCTGATTCTGTGAAGATTTACAGCCTTGGAAACCCAGTGCAAGGTTGCTATGAGACAGAAGCAACTCAGTGCACACTACCACCACCACCACCATCACCAAAGTGTGGATGAGAATACGGTCAGTCCTGGAATGTGGTAAGGATTAAGTGAGATGATTCAAATCACAGAGTAAGTGCTCAGTAATGTTAGCTAGTATGAAGCTATCATCTTCATCTTCTCTTGTAATTTCTTCATTTCATAAATGAGGTTCAAGCTGAAGACAAAAACTCTTTTAAGCATGAGAAGCCAAATGAAGTATTAAATGTTGGGTATCTCTGTGAAAGTTGGGTGAGCATATTTTGGGCACTGTCTTCTTTCTTACAGAGTCCTGGTGTGGTGCTGTGGGTTTATATGCTGGACTACAAGGTCGGTTTGAACCGCAAAGTTGACGATTCAAGCTTATCAGCTGCTCCTTGGAAACCCTATACAGGGTCACTATGAGTTAGAACAGACAAGACAGCAGTTAACAACAACAATCTCCTTTTTTAGACCACATAGGATAAAAGGTTAATATTTTGCTAAATATAGTAGTCCAGGCTTTGAACTGAAAAAAAGGAGGTGATTTACTTTTGAGCGAGAGTGAGGCTAGATATTCAAGCAGCATTATTTACTTCAAAAAGCAATCACCATTTCTAGAGTGTTACAAAGGATGTAAAAGGAAGGGGGATTTGATCGACTTTATCTTTGAGCATCTGAAGTCTGCTAATAGAAAACAAGGAATTCTGCTTCTGAGCCCTCCCTTGTAACCTTATTCCAGAAATATAAGCTGTTCATAGGATGGACTGCCCAAGAGTAGACAGGTGACTCCTCTTCCACACCATCAAAAGACAGATTTCCTGTAAAATCATTGGTTTTTATTATTATTATAGAGACCATTTTTCAGTGACTAAGCCTTATAAACAGGACAAAGCCCATTTTACATGCAGATAGTTCTAGGGGAAAGAGCCAGCAGCAAAATAATTACAGATAATAGGTGAACATTTTTCCTACTTTACAAAAATGAATGTTGTTTTTCTGTGATAACTGTATATTAACATGCAATTGTAAGAAATCTTACAGAGAAACCCTGCAGTCCTTGAATATTCCCCAATGGCAGCATGTTATAAACGTGTGGTACAATATCACAAACAGGACGTTAACCTTGACATGGTCAACATGTCATAACTATTCCCTCACCAAGGATCCTTTAAGCCAAACAACCTCCCTCTCACCCCTCCCCCTCCTTAATCCTTGTTGTCGTTAAGTGCCATCAAGTAGATTCCAACCCATATCAACCATGTATAGGGTTTCCAAGGAGAGACTGGTGAGCTTTAAACCGCCGAGCTTTCATGCAAACATGCACTAGTCTGTTTCCTAACTCTATAATTTTGTCATTACGAGAATGTCATAAAAACAGAATTATATAGTATATAACCTTTGTGATTGACATTTTTAATTCATTCAAGTTGTATATAACAATAGTTTGTTCCTTTTTATTGCTGAATAGTATTCCATGGTATAGATTTACTATTGCATCTTTAACATTCACTTATTGAATAATATCTAGCTTCTTATCTTAAATCTGGCTGTACAAATAAAGGTACTGTAAATATTCAGATACTTAGAGTTTTGTGTTGACTTATGCTTCCATTTCTCTAGAATAAGGCCCAGTAGTGCTATTTCTAGGGCTTATGGTAGTTGCATGTTTAACTTTTTAGAAGCAGCCAACATGTGTTCTGTAGTAACTGGATGATTTTATATCCCTGCCAGTACAGGATGAATGATCTGATTTATCCTCATCTTTCCCAGCATTGTGGTGTTTGTGTTTTAGCCATTCAGAAAAATACATAGGAATATTTCATTGTGGCTTTAATTTGCATTTCACGAATGGCTAATATTGAGTACATTTTCATGTGCTGATTTCTTATTTGCATCTTTTCATAATTTTTGCCCGTTTTCTAAATGGATTGTTTTACTTTCCTCTTTATGACTGAGTTTTCAGAGTTTTTTATATGAGAAAGAGATTCAAAAGTTCATGAAAAATTCCATGATATTTTCTTTCCAATTTTCCAGTTTTGAACTTCTTAAAGCTCCCTTATATTCTAGATAGTAATTCTTTGTAGGAGATGTGATTTATAAATATTTTCTCCCATTTTGACCACCAAGCAGCAGTAGAGAGGTAATTCAGGACCCGCCATCACTGTGTCAGTAAAGTCCATGTGGTGAGCGGTAATGAGGCTCTCCTACTACCCCAAACCAGGGCAGTATTAGGGAGACTAGCTAGCAAGGAGCCTGAATTCCAAACCTTGCCCTGTAGCAATAAGGACTTCACCGTCTGTTGTTAGTAGGGGTTAGGTAGGCAACCTGGACTCCTTCCTACATTGAACTAGCAGTAAAGAAGTGGCTTCCATATCTTTCCCTGCTAGAGCAATGAAAAAGCCCAGTAAGACAGTTTGAATAAGATCTATAGTATTACGACTCAAAACATCCAGGTTTCAGGTAAAAATCAGCATTCAAACCCAACGCAGTCTCAAATTGAATGGAAAGAGACAATCAATTCCTATCAACATTGAGATGAAGATACTGTTATTTTCTTGCAAATATTTTTAAGCCATCATCAAAAACAGTTTATATGGCTTGCCTCCAGAAGGGATGGGGTAGAGTTGTGACTTATTATTCCTGGGAGTAAAAGTCTTAGCTCCCCTTATGATCACAATTGATTCTGTGGGTTTGGGTTCACCAGTGTATGTAAAAGATGAACGTCCTCCCTTCCTACTTTACCTAGTTGGAAACCACACTGTTGTTGAATTGGGGTTCCAAACTATGAACTGGCAAGGGTGGAGGTCTTACCTCCTTACTCGGACTTCCCTTGTCTGGATAAGAGTGCAACTACATATTTCTTTGTGGGATTTGGATGCAGTAGAATGGTAATTTACTAAGTTTTCTGTTTTCCTAGATTGCTCCTTTCCTGGTTCTTTGACTAGGAGTGTTATTGTTGAGTGCATGGAGGCAGTTCTGACTCATAGTGACCTTGAATAGGGTTTCTAAGAAGCAGCTGGTGGATTTAAACCGCTGAGTTTGTGATTAGTTGTCTAGTGCATATTCTACAGTGCCACACCAGGGAGGGTAGGTTTTCAGTGGGCTTTTTGTTGTTGCTATTTTTTGTGCCTTGGGTGCTTCCATGTTACCACCTTCTCTAGCATCCCTTTGGGGATATGTTGTTGTTGTTATGTGCCATCGAGTCGGTTCCGACCCACAGCGACCCTGTATAGGGTTTCCGAGGGTGTAAATCTTTACGGGAGTAGAAAGCCTCATCTTTCTCCCGCGGAGCGGCTGGTAGT
>NW_006408588.1:12745894-12821210 GCF_000296735.1 Chrysochloris asiatica | reverse complement strand
CAGCCCGATTCGTAACCACTACGGACAAATGTGTGTGTTTGCCTGACCTTTGGCCCTGAAGCTGGTACATTTTGTCTGACTACTTGAAGAGGTTTCTCTTTACTGTCTACCTTTTCAGGTGGGCAAGGTGGTTGCCAAAAAAAATACTGAGTTTGGCGATTGTTGGCATGTTGTCTTCTTTGTCCAAGGTCAGATTCAGTATGATCGGCTCAGAGTCAGCAACTCAACCGATCCTTAGTAATACCAACACCAACACCAACACCAACACCAACACCAACACTGCTGATTAAGTACTTAACGTGTGGTTGTGCAGTGATTAAACATTGGGCTGCTTACCAAAAGGCTGGCAGTTCAAATCCACCAGCTTCTCCATGGAATAAAGATAATAGTTTTCTCCCATAAAGATTTGCAACCTTGGAAACCCTATGGGGCAGTTTTTCTCTGCCCTGTAGGCTCCCTGTGAGTCAGAACTGACTTGATAGCTTACACACAAGGGCTTGATTTCTATTACTATTTGATTGGATCCAACACATTATTTTTATAAGTCAGGAATTATAGGACCCATTTTATGGGCATGAAGATGCATTTCAGAGTATGTCAGCAATATGGCCAAGGACCCATTGTTAGAACAGTTTTGCATACAAGTAGTCTAGGTACTACTACTGCCATATAAAAGCAACAGGGCCATTATGTGTTAAGATCCAGCCCCTGGCAGTGGATGAGTGCAGAAGCAGTGGGGTAGTGGCTGACGATAAAACTTCATCTTGCTTACTTCAAACACACTATCAGAAAAGACCAATCACTGGTAAAGGACATCGTGTTCGGTAAAGTAGAGGGCCAGCAAAAGCAAGGGAAGCCCTGTATGATTTGGATTAAACATATCAAACATGGAGATGGCATAGGATCAGGCGATGTTCTGTTCTAATAAGTGGAATTCTGGGGTGGCGCTGTGAGATACAATGCACTGGACTGCAAGGTTGGTTTGTACCATGTGGTGGGTGATTCAAACTCATCAGCCGCTGCTTGGAATCCCTATACAAGATCACTATGGGTTAGAACCGACTCTACAGCACTTAACAACAACAACTACAATAACGATAAGAGAAAACAAAACACAACAGAAAAGAAGGGAACATTAGGAGTAAAAGATGAAAGAGTACATCATCACTGAGGGGTAGAAAATACAATACTATGCAATAGGGAATAAGTCCTGCTCTTAGGATTTATACCTACAGCCCATCACACTGAGTGTGGCGAAGGAGAGAAGAGAAGAACAGGGTTCATATGCTAGACAGTCAGGCTTGGATATCTTAGTTTTCCATGCTGGATTTTTATCTTAATTTTTCTAATTAAAAAAAAAAAAATCAATGTTTTTCAGTGAAATGTGAACTCCTGGTGTGGCACTGTAGGATAAACACTGAACTGCGAACTACAAGGTCTGCAGTTCAAACCCACCAGCTGCTCCTCAGAAACTCTGTACAAGATTGCTATGAGTCACAACTTAACAAAAGTGAAAGAACAGCCTATGTTCTGTGTGTGTGTGTGTGTGTGTGTGAACACTTGATTTTGGTTTAGGTATGTTTCCCATTCAACAGTTTCGTCACAAATGATTCCATGACATTAGTTGCTCCACAATGTGTCAGCACATGCCTTTCCCTCCCGTTTCCCTGCCCCTCCTTGTCTTCTTGTAGCTGATTGCTCAAGGTCTCCATTGCTCCCAGGTGTTTATTTTATAGGCCAATCTTTTATTTGACTGAAAGGTGACCTCTAGAATCCATGTTATGTTAATAAACATGATTGTAAAGTGTCTACACCCTTAGCTCTGAACCATGAGTTCCAGTAGGGAAGGGTGGTCAACACCCAGGCTTTAGAGACAGACAGACTTGAGTTCTAACTTTGTGACTGGAATTAGCTGCTTACATTAATATCTCAAAGCTTCAGTTTCCTATATGTCAAATGAGCATAATAATTTTAACATGTCTGTCACATGGATTAAATTACATCATGTACATCCATCATAGAAAAAAAAAACAAAAACAAACACTCGGTCTATACCAGATACTTCGGAGTCCTGGTGTGGCACTGTAGGTTAATGTGCCAGACTGCAAAGCCGGTTGAACTGCAATGTTGGTGGTTCAAGCTCACCAGCTGCTCCTCAGAAACCCTGTACAGGGTTTCTATGGGTCTGAACCGACTCACTGGCACTTAACAACAACAACATACCAGATACTATAATATCTCCACTAGGAACTTTTCATCCAGATGGAGAGCAAAGATACTATTTCATTTATCTATTGCTACATATTAAACCACCATAACTTTTATTGGTTTAAAACAATGGTTATTGTCATGATTTCTACTAGGTGAATCCATATGTAGTTTTTACATACTATCACCCTGGGTGACTCATGCGTTTACCTGGGAACTTGTTGGATATGGAATATTTAAGAAGGCTGTTGTCCTCTTCTGTCTGACCTCTCATCCTGCAGTTAGCCTGCGCTCATTCCATGGTGATTGGATTCCCAGAGCTCCATGGTAGAAGCATCCCTACCTTTCTAAGGCTAAGGCCTGGGTGTTGCATGTTTTCACTTCTGCTGCATTCTACTTATTAGTAAAAATCTAGTCACCTCGCCAATTCAACTACAAGGGGAGAAAAATTAGACTGCCGTATTTTTGGTAGAATGGTATATATGTGGGGTGGAAAGAATTATTGCAGGCTGGTTCAGTGGTGCTTAACAGGAACAATCAGTTTTGGATATATCAATTTTAGACCATTCGTGACTAAAGTCATCTTTTGAAAAATGTAATCTTACATTATGCCAATGTTGTTGCTGTTAAGTGCCATTAGGTTGTTTTCAACTCATAGTGACCTTGTATATCGTTTCCAAGAAGCCGCTGGTGGATTTGAACACCTTGCGGTGTAAATTGACCTTGCATTATAGTGCTTATCCTACAGTGTCACGCCAGGACAGTTATGATAAAGTGCTATATTTTGGGCTACAGTATTTACCATCAAGGCTGATACACTCACTATGGAGAGTGTTAGTGTTTTTAGGGACAACTTTTAGGAAAGAAATTTACGAAGACCTGGACCTTCCATTGAGGCGCGAATGCAGTATGGGGAATTGCTAAGGAAGGAAAAGGAGAAAGCCTATCTTAGTTTTCTAGATAAACCTATAACAGAAATGCCACAAGTGGTGGCTTTAATAAATAGAAAATTAATTTCTCAGTTTCGGAAGCTAGGAAGTCTGAATTGAGGGTCCTGGTTATGGGGGAGCCTCTTTCTGTATGGGCTCTTGGTAGAGACCCTTGTCTCAGTTTTGGCAGCCGTTTCTTCCTTAGTTGCTTGGTGTTTGTTCTTCATTGGCATCTGCCTTCTCTCATGTGTGCTGGCTTCTGTGTCTAGTCTGCTCTTCCCTATCTCAGAAGGGATTAGCTTTAGACATTGGGCATTGATATGGTCTCATTGACATAACAAGGTATAACCTGCAAGTGTAGGGGTCAGGTTTCCAACATATATTTTGGGTTCTATCTATACAGTGAACTCAGTATGAGTTGGGGAGGAATATGGGGGCCCTGATTTTCATTGTCAAATTGATCTAGAGTTGTCAGATGAGATAATTTAACTCTGAAATAAGGATGATTTGTCCTGTGTATTGTAATCAGATAGTTGCCTAAGTCACTCCCCATGAGCTCTGATAAATCAATTTTAGTACATATTGAAAGTGACAATATTGTATTTTATTGCCAAATTGCCGTCGTAGCATAATAACTAATGCATGTTGTTGGCTTGAACTCCAGCACTGAATTACACTCTTGGAGATTCATAGATCCAGGTGGGAGCTGTCTTCCCTTTGCTTGTCCATGCCCAGGACCAAGGGGCTGGTGGGAAACCAAGAGGCTTTCATGAATGAAAGCAAGGATCTTTAACAGGAAGTGAGGACTGGTCAGAAATTAGGCTTAAATTGTCTCTGACCTGAGTTTCTAACTGGTATTACCACGAAATAACAGGTGCCAGTGAGTTGATTCTGACTCAAGGTGAACCCCATGTGTTGCAGAGTAGAACTGTGCTCCATTAGATCCTCAGGCATTTCTCCCAAGGTGCATCTGGGTGCGTTTGAAATGCACTGTCTGAAGACTCCAGGTCTCACCACCAGATCTCAACACTGTCCTGCCCAGCAGCCCCCACAGTGATCTTCCTGAGATGCAAAGACACTCAGGCCTGTCTTCTGCTTGAAACCAGATTCCCAGTGTCTGTGGCATGTTGTCCATGCCTCAATTGCCCTAAAAATTCTCTCTGATCTGACCCCTGCCCACCTGCCCAGACTCATCTTGCCCCATCCCACACCAGGCTCTGTTTTTTGCACCATTGTTCATGTCCTTCCCAGCTGCCCCAGCTCCTTTCCCTGGCCAGCATCTCCTGGTCCTGGCAGACATGCCACAAGCATCTCAGGGACCCTTCCTGGGAGCATTTTCAGGTGCTGATGATTCCCTGAGCATGTTGTTCCTCAGTGTTTCACTTGTCACATTGCATCATAATTACCAGCTCTATAGCCAGTAAGAGTATGAGCTCTTTGAAGGCAGGAGCCCCTCTTAGGAATGTTTGCTTCCCTAGCAACCAGCGCATTGAGTGATTGGCCCTGAGGGAGGTGTTCAATGTTTGTGGAATTAATTAATTTGTGAAAATAGCTTTTTGGGTTGTCACAGAAATGGATGAGCAGTGGACACTTAGAATTTTCATCCTGAATCTGCATTTCCCTTTAGTTAAGAGGCTTCTTGCTTTGATGTGATATATTTGGACTGAAATTGGTATGAATATTCACCGTGAAGGTGAAATTTGTTTGGCTCTGGGACAAAAAGCCTAGGCACAAGAACTTGGAGGTATTCATTGAGCAACAAGTTTGAAATAAAGCAAGTTTTCATGAGTGTGAGTCTAGTTCCTTTACGTTCTTCTGTGTGAATCTGGAGGCTTTTCGTAAGTCAGAAATGAAGTGGTTGGTAATTTCATTTGTGCTGGTGGATTTTGTACCACATAACCTTGCCTAGGACCCCAAACCATTTGTCTCCAGTGTCTTCTATACCCCATCCTGCCTTTAGAAATGGGGAAGCTGGAAGTCAGTTCACAGGTGGATGAGAAGGGAGGACTCCTGCATTCTGATATTTCTAGTTAAGGTCTGTAAGCTCCTAAGAAACACCTGAAGCCAGGAAGCTGGTATCTCCTTCATGAGCAAGGAAACCCTCAGCAGGCTTGGAGAAAGACATCGAGACGTGCCTCACAAGGAAACAGTGGCATGTGCGGTAAGAACAAAGGGGCTGCTGTTTGGTGATGGAGTTTTCATAAACAAGACTTCGTTGACAGTATCCTCTCGCTCTTAACCTTGGCAGACATCTGATGAAACTCATTCTGGCCAAAATGTTTATGGTGGTGGTGGTGGTGGTGGTGGTGCACCGTGGAGTCAGTTCTGACTCATAGTGGCCCCACGTAGGGTTTCTGAGGTTATAAATCTTTACAGGAGCAGAAAGCCTCATCTTTCTCCTGTGGAACAGCTGGTAGTTTCAAACTGCTGAACTTGAAGTTTGCAGCCTGACTCATAATCACTATGCTACCAGAGCTCCTTATAATGATGATTGTACTGTTAATAATAACAAAATGAGCCCTGGGGGCTCAGTGGTTAAGTGCTCAACTACTAGCAGAAATGTTGACTGTTTGAAAACACCCAACGATTCCATGGGAAAAAGACCAGACAATCTGCCCCATAAAGATTACTGCCAATACAACCCAGTGGGGGCTTCTGTTCTGTCACGTGATATTTCTGGGAGATGAAAATTAACCTAACAATGATCAGAATGATTCCCATAGATGAAAAGTTTTTCATATGGAGGAAGCCTGTCAAATTTCAGGCCTAGTTTCTTTCATGGCAGTCTCACTATAAAGCGGATACACTTTCAATTAATGTAACAGATGGGGCACCAAGAGGCAAAGACACTTGCCCAAGGTTGGGTTGCTAGTAGATGGAGGAGCTGTGATTGGAATGCAGGATATCTAACGCAGCACTGCGTGTTCTAAGACTGACACTGTAGTAAGGATTTACATTAGTGACATTCGGTTTATTATATCTTATTGTTTAATAGTTATGTCACTTACGTTACTTCTCTTGGTTGCACTATTTTGCTTTCAAAATAATAATAATGCTAACAAGTGCAGATAATATTTACCAGCTACTCTTGGTGTGGTGCTGTAGGATAAGCACTGGTCTGCAAACTACATGGTTGGTGGTTCAAACCCACCAGCTGCTCCTCAGAAACCCTGTACAGGATCACTATAAATCAAGAATCAACTCAGCGGCACTTAACAACAGCCGCAGTTATCTGTGTACTAGTAGGCTAAACACTGGACTGCTCTCTTGCCAGGCCAGCAGTACAAAACCCCTAGTCATTCCTAGGAAGCTCTATACAGGATTATTGTGAGTCAGAACCTACTCAGTGACACTTAACAACTATGCACTGGGATCATTTCTCTTCATCACAGTGTTACTATTCTGCTTTCAAAGATGGGGTGACTGAGTCTTGTGATATATTTGGTGCGAGGTTCAGTAACATGTTGAAAGGCACACAGGTATTTCCTACAGTGCTGGATCCAATCTGAGCCTGGCTCTCCACTAGTCCATTGTTGAATTTGGTTCAACAAGTGCTCTCTAACCTGTGAATCCAGATTGCTCTCTCAGTGGTTTGTCGTTTTCTGTTTCTTGGAGAATTCTCATTGTTACCAGAGGCCACGTGGTAATGCAGACTGTGGTAGACTGCTTCCTACAGGGATGCATGGCCTGCAAAGACAATAGTAGTAACACAGGGCAGTTCTGATGACTGTGTTATGGGAAGTGTGTCTCATTCTATTTGAAGCCAGAACATCATGTTATGACACTGATCCGTGTTAGGGACATTCTACAGGTCACCAAGAGAAACAGAACCCTGTGTGTTTTCAGCACCATTGATAATCCTTTATATGTGTGTTCATAAACACATATTTCCATGCATTTGGTGAGTACCGGTGTGTATAGAGCATTCAGTGTATGCTTTTGTGCAGAGGGGAGAGGAAAGGGGCAATGAATGAGGGCATTTACCCTAAGCCAACCTGAAGTCTAAGCAGAGAGATAAGGCAGATGAGTGTGTGGACAATATTTTGTTAGAGTTCCTTGGTTGATTAGTTTTCAAACGTTCTGAAATCATAAAACTTGGAAAATGAAATGCAAAACAAAGCAACCAAATTAACCAAACAGTAAAATTCTTAGGTCTTTATAATGTACCAAATAGAAATACAGAGAGCATAGCTTGTAACAGTTTGCAACGAGTGATTCCTATCTTCACATTTGAACATCAAGCATTAGAAATATTGTTATTAATAATAAAGGAAAGGTGATGTTAATGGAGATATGCAGTAAAATTTGTCTATCTTTTTTATCGTAGTCCTTATCTGGGTCACCATGAAACTAATGTGAATGTTTTTCACCTACAGGTAAAATCACTTATATTGCTCACCTCCTGGTGCTGTCATTTGTTACATTTGGGGACAAATGTGCAGCTTCAGGGTGAGGATGGAAAGATAATAATGTAGGCAAAGGAAGAACTAGGGACTACATTAAGAATGGATAATCTCACCTACAAACTGTGAATTTCAATATTGCAAGTAGGCTCACTGCAACTTAAGGAATGCCCCGTGGAGCTGCAAAATGACATTTCAAAAAGCCTAGTAGAGATAGAAGAGCATTAATAGCTTAAGTGTCCAGCAACCCAAGGCCAAGGTTAACATTCATGGGACCCTGACTTAGGTCCATGCTGTAGGCAAAACCTTTAGGCCTTGACTTAGGGTCTTACAAAATGGGTTCTCAAAATTGGATCTGGGTGATTAACGTTGGGGTCAATGGGAACATCACCCTTTAATGCCATGGGTCAAAGCTCACTGGACATGACATGTCATGAACACTGAGGAGCAGGATGCTACCCTGGAAAGCACAGCATGGTGTTTCCCTAAGACGTTCTCCTTAGGGAATGTGGCCAGGCTGTAGGTGCTAGAGTGCTTATTCCATCATCTGAACCAGAGACCAGTGAACATCCTATTCATCCAACAAGACTGACATACATACTTACATTATCATGTCTTACATTTAGAGTCCTGGTGTGGTGCTGGAGGATACACACCGGCCTACTATTCCAAAGGTCAGTGGTTCAACCCACCAGCAGCTCCTTGGAAATACGGGGTCACTATGAGTCAGAACCAACTTGAAGGCACAACAACAATATCATTTGGAACCGTGGGATGTTCTTCAGCTATTAAAAAATCATGTTTTTAAAGGGTAATAACATGGAGATAGACAGCTTGAGTTAACTCCCACCTGCAGTGACTCCATGCCTGCTGAGTAGAACTGCTTCACAGGGTTTTCAAGACTGGGACCTTTGGGAAGCAGATTGCCAGATGTGTCTTGCGAGGTGCCTCGTGGTGGGTTGGAACTGCCAATCTTTATGTCAGTAGTTACATTTTTAAGTATTCTCCCCACCCAGGGACTCCAGATAGCAACAGGTAAGATGTATATTTAGGCATGAAATACAAAGCACCTTTTTCTGTAAAGTATGATTTTTTTTTTTTTATTTTTTTTTCCATTTCCCTTCCACCCATCCATCCGTCCCTGGAAACTCTCTAAAGAAACACACAAACTATTTTCAGGGGTCTTCTCTCTGCGATGGGGCTTCCAGGTGATTTAAATTTTACTTGACCCTTTCTGACCAACCTTTTCCGAGTACTACGTAGTGGTTCAGCAAACACCAGATGTTTCTGCTTTAGCATGTGAATCCCAGGCAGTATTGTGTAAAGAACTGAAAAGGTGAGTTTGGTTCTAGATGTTCCATTTATTGGGTGGCTTAGGAATCTGAATCTGGGGTAAGCCTCATGGGTCACTGGAGAACAAGTGCCATGCAAAAGTGATAGTTTATATCCAAGGACATTGCTTTGACCACTCTGCTGCCCTATTCCCTTTAGCTTCCCAGAGATTGCTTCAACTGCTGCTTCCTTAGATAACCTTTCCTTAACTCACCAATTGCCATGAAGTGGACTCTGAATTATGATAACCCCATGTCCATTGGAATGGAATTGTGCGCCACACGGTTGTCAGTGGTTGGTCTTTTTGGAATTAGATAGTTACACCTGTCTTCTCAGGTGCCTTTGGGTAGATTTGAACCTCCAACTTGGTAGCTAGCTTTCAAGTGCATTAACCTTTGTGCCACTCAAGGATTCTAGTTTCCCCTGGACCATTGCACCTGGGTGTCCCCTTTTGAAATGTCCTTGTACCATCTTTTGGTTTTATATACATTCTTTAAGTTATTAGATGAACATGTGGCTCCACCTCTGGTTGGAAACTGTGTTGTCCCTTTAGAAGATCCCTAGTGGCTGGCACGTGGAAGTCCCACCCATGTTCATTATATATACAGCAGACACAGGGGAGACAGATCTAAGATATTGAGGTGGAACAGCAGGATGATGGTTTTAACTGGGAGAAATCTTCCAGCAGAGCCACTAAGTCTATTTTTTCTGGGAAGGAATATGTGATTCAATGCACCAGAGAGCTTTGCATTCTAATATGGGTCAATCAATCCAAATATATATATCAGTTGACACCTACTTGTGCAGACCATGTGCTAGAGTCACTATGACTTTTGAGAAGTCGTCTTGCTCCTCAGTTTCAGTTCCTGAAATAGGGTTATTAGGATTCACAGAAGTGCTGGGGAGTGGAGGGGGTGGGGTGCAGGCAGAGGCATGGATGAACTAACTAATCAATGAGTATGGTGACTGGAAAGTCTCTGAAAAGCCGATGGTATTCGTGCTTCTGTATGGCCACTGTGGAGTCCTGGTGTGGCGCTGTGGGCTAATGCACTGGACTGCAAAGTTGATTTGAACAGCAAAGTCGCCAGTTCAGACTCACCAGCTACTACTCAGAAACCCTGTGCAGGGTCGTTATGGGACGTAACCAACTCGATGGCACTTAATAACAGTGATCACCATGGGATCCAACATTGTGAAACCTCACCAAGAAAGCCATGGACGAGAAAATGCCCCGATAATTATTGCAAAGGTGTCATCTTACAGACAAACAAAAATAACTAGACAGCTACCCACCCAATGTCAGAAGCATGAAATGAAAAAGTAAACTGTCCCCAAGTGGAATAATTGTGGAGTTAGCGACACTGAATTGTGTTGAATTTGCAGGTTTTTGTCTCATGGGGCGGGGGCAGGGGAGGCTTGGTCTAACTTAATTAGCCTTTTGCTCCTGAAATGTGACAAAATAGCTGCCCTGAGATGTTACTCTCCAAAAAGCAATAGGAAAATTTCTCCTCAATCCCATTTATATTGATACCAAAGCCAGGGGGTGAAGTAAAATAGGTGGTATTAGGGGAAAGAAAATGTGGGCGACTGATTGATTCAGCTGCCAAACCTCTTCTTCATTTCAGCCTCTGGCCTTCTCTCTCTTTTTTTTCTTCCTCTTAAAATCTATGACCAAAGTTTACATTAAGGTGTGGGGAAAATCCACCCATGCTCACAACCTATTTGTTGTTAAGTGACCCTGTATAATGTTTCTGAGGCTGTGAAACTGTGGGAGCAGTAAGCTTCATATTTCTCCCATGGAGTGGCTGGTGGACTTGAACCACCAACTTTGTATTCTGTAGTCCCAGTGTTTATCCTACAGAGCCAGTATGTTCCCCCACAGCCTATTAGGAGCTCCTTTAAATGAAGGGACTTCCAAAAGTTCATGGAAAATGGAATTAAAAGATAATGGATTTTTCCCACAAACTTTTTGAACTTCCCTCTTAAGCCCCCCTCACTCTTTCTCCACATTGTTTGGGAAGTTTGAGTAGAGTTTTCTTGGGAATGAAAGGATTTCTTCGACATAGAATTTGAAATATCGTGCTTGAGTGGCTGACTTGCTCATCTGCTAACTGAAAGGTTGAGGATTCCACTGTACTTAGAGGTACCATGGAAGAAAGGCCTGGTGATTAACTAAAACAAATTGGCCATTGGAAACCCTATGGAACACAGTTCTATTCTGATACCCATGACTCTGACTTCTGAGTCAGAGTCAACTTGAGGGCAAACGGTTCTGGTCTGAGGATCAGCTAGAGTTTACTCACATATGTAAATAAGGAATCGAAGGAAAGTGCGAAGTTTTGTTAATTTAAGAGTAAAGGCCAATAAAGTGTTTGCAAGCATAGCAGCTTAATTAAAGATGGTTCGTCTCTGTGTTCAGACATTTATAGGTTTGTAAGCATGCTGTTTGTACCCTGCCTCCACACAAGCAGTATAACTTGTATGTGTGTGTGTGCTAAAAAATCATCTGCATTTATTCATAAACTCCCTTTAGTGCCTACTTCGTCCGAGCAGTCCAGCTAGGGCCCATTAGAAGGTTTTGGTGTGGTGCTGTGGGTTAATGCACTGGACTGCAATGCCAGTTTTAACCACAAGGTTGGTGGTTCAAGCTCATCAGTCACTCCTTGGAAACCCTATAAAGCTATGGGTTGGAACCAACTTAACAACACATAACAACAACAGCTGTTTCATAGAAAAAACTGGGATACTAGCAGAGAGGAAAGCTGTCCTCATTAGAAAATATTTCCCCTTTGGGAGTCTGGTGTGTCACTGGATAAGCACTGAACTACTAAACAAAAGATTGATGGTTCAAACCCACCAACCACTCCTTGGAGACTGTCTACAGGGTTGCTCTGAGTTGGAGCCAACTTGATGGCTCTTAGCAAGGGGCATCAGTGAGCCTTGGTGTGACATTGTAGGATAAGCACTGAACTGATATCCTCAAGGTCAGCTGTTCAATCCTATCAGTCACTTTGGACCAGAGTGAAGTTCCTGGGTGATGCAAAGCAATGTGCTCACTGATAACAGAAAAGTTGGTTCTGGCAATCTACTTTCAAAAAACTAGCCACTGAAAACCCTCTTGAGCTCACTTCCCCTCTGCTACATATGGGGGCTCCATGAGTCAGAATTGATTCCACTTCACCTGCTTGGTTTACTTTTGGATTTGGACCAGAATGGGAAGCTTTGCTAGGGTGCTTATGCTGTGCAGTTGGGGGTAGACACGTTTTCTCTGCTGACCCTTGGCCTCCGTAGTGGTTTGTTGCTTCCCTGTGGTTCCTGCAGGGAAAACTTGAAAGAAAAGTCCCATCTAGATGTCTTCTTTCCTTGCCAGTCTTCATGTCTGTCTGTCTGTCCTGGATCTGGGTCCAGTATCTACATTTGGTCCCTGGGTCTTTTCCCTTAACATTAGAGAAAGGAATGGAAAAGGCCAGTTTTGATGGCAGATGGAAGGTTCTGGAAATGCCAGCATTAAGGCTCTTTATAAAAGAACCTGTGTATCTCCCTGCTCTCTGTCCCATCCTAAAGACACCAGGAAAGGCCTGGACAGAGTGTTTGGAGCAGATATTTAACTTCTGCCCTCCCACTGTGGCTTTTGATTATTTCTTTCAGTAACCAGTTCAGTTTACTTGTGGAAGGACTCTCCTAGTGCACGAGGAAATGTCCTGTAGAGAAGTTATCAGGGAAGCAGTGTTGGTCATCTACAACATCCCCAGAGCAAAAGGGAAGTATCTGGACTGATGATTCAGGTATTACCATTGGGGAGAAAAGCAGGATGAGCCATCTAGAGTTGGTAGGGTTTGAATCATCCGGTCTGACTCAGTAGCTGAATCTAGAATATCCATCCGTGAGGTACAATGTCCTTTAATGCTTCTCACCCTTTCCAGTAAACACAATGACAAGGTCATAACTTTTATCTTCATTTTAGAAATGGGGAAACAGTAACATAAAATGCCTTACCTAAAGTTATTCAAGCAGAGAGTGGAGGAAGAGTTTATATTTAAAAAGAGGGAGTCTGGTGTCCTTAAACATCAAAAACACCAAATTGATTGTGAATCATGGTGACTGCATGTATTGCAGAGTAGAACTTTGCTCCATACAGTTTTCAATGGGACCTTTCTGAAATAAATAGGGCTCTCTTCCAAGATCTCTGATGGAATATAAACTGCCAATCGTTTGTTAGTAGTAGTCAAGCATGTCACCCTTTGAGGCACCCAGGAATATCTTTGGTGCTACAGCCATACTTCTTCAGCACTCTGGAATCCCATTGCTTATAGGCTGGTCCCTTGGTTGTTAATAATCTTACGATTTCAGCTCATCTGATCCTCTCTGCTTCCTACAGCTGGATCAGTTGACCTATCAGAACTGCAGACCCAGAAGTTTATCAGGACTCTCATCCTGATAAACTGGGTCTAGAAAATGTCTTTGGCCAATAGACGCAGTGTCCTAAGATGGACCATCCTCCTGCCACCTCATTCATGCTCTTGGACTTAATTTTAAATGTTTTTTTACTTTGTGTTTTAGAGTTTCAGTTTTCTGTTTTTATCAACATTGTAACCTCAACTTCATACACTGTGTTTTGAGGATAAAGTGAAGCAGAGTGAATCATGGGAGGAATTTGGTAAACAATGAGGTGTTTTCTAAATGATCGTTAAGTTTTAGCTGAGGTTCTTTGGCCTTTTACAGTTAGGCCCTGGATATCCCAGTTACACTGGTGCAGTGTTTTCTAAACTTTAGTGCCCATAGCGATGACCTGGGGGCAGATACTAAACTTGCAGCTTCCAAGCCCCACTCCCTGAGATTCAGGTTATGCTGCAATGATCAGATAGCTGCAAAGAAACACTGACCTCAGAGGCCAGCAGTCAGAATCTAGAAATCAAATTGTTAAGTGCTGTTGAGTCTTTTCTAACTCATAGCAACCCTGTATAGGGTTTCTGAGGAGTGGCTGGAAGGTTTGAACCTCCAACCTTGTGGTTCAAATAACCTTACAGTCCAGTGCTTACCCTACAGAGCCATACCAGGACTCTAGGAATCCAGTAGGGCCCCAATTTCATCCTTTGGCCAGACCCTCCACAGTCCCTCAGTCTCTTCTTAACCCTGAGAGGCAAGTGTTAGAAACATTGTCAGCAATGCAGTGCTTTGAAATGTAAGGCTTGATACGATCAATGAGTAATAATTTCACTATTGTAGAAGCAGCCCCTGAATAGTATATTTATGCGTTCCTTCATAAATATCTTGGCTCCTTGCCTTTCCTCCTCCTCATTGCAGTTTCTGTTTGTACCATAGTCCATGGCAGTTTTGAACTTCAGGGCTCCTGTCTGGCTCGTTATTCATTTAGCTGAAGTACTGCATCACCTAATTAATAGGAAATTAGCTGTGAATGTAACATTTGGCCCACCGTCAAGGCCCAAGAAGATATAAATATGCACCAAGTGAGAGGCCCAGGCACCTGATTCCTGGCAGCTCCCGAAGTGACACTTCATGTGCTGTTCCAGGAAGTGAAACACAGGCTGAAAAGGTCAAGGGTAGCTGGGAGCCCAGTATCACTGCCTGAGGACCAATAGGCCCATCTTGGGGGACCACAAGGACCTGCTTACTTCATCTCGTGTCCCAAACTGCACATTTAGTTTCCTCAAATTAAATGTCTCTTCAATAGCCAGGCCTGAAAAGAAGCAATATGAAAATTGGAACAGAGCAGAGAGGATTGAGGGAGAGCTATAGCTGTGCCTTACCAGGTCTTCAGGTTCCTGAGTGGGGTACACTCTAAAGTGCTGGACTTCTAGCCAAAAGGTTGGCTGTTTGAACTTACCTACAGGGTCTTGGAAAGGAGACCTGTTTGTGTAGTGGTTACGAGTCAGGTTGCTAACCTCAAGGTCAGTACTTCGAAACTACCAGCCTTCCCAATGGGAAAAGATGAGGCTTTCTGCTCCCGTCAGCACTGACTCCATGGCACACCACCACCACCACCACCACCACCAGAGGGTCTTGGGAAAAAGCCCTAGCAATCTACCTCTGAAAGTCCTTGAAAAGCCAGTGGAGCAATTTGACTCTGTACACAGGGAGCTACCTAGAGTCAGAACTGCTTTGATAGTACTGCAGGAAGAAGTCCCAGGCACATGGAAGGCATTGGCAAATAACAATTCTCCAGGAATTGATGCAGTACAAATTGAAACCTTTTTATACACTGAAGTAGCACTAGAGGCACTCACTCAACCATCCAAGAAATTTGAAGACAGCTACCCCGTCAGGTGATTGAAAGAGATTCATATGTGTGCCCATTTCAAAGAGAGGTGACCCAATGGAATGCAGAGCTCATCAGACACTATTAATATTGCATGTAAGTAAAATTGTACTGAAGATAAAAATGGCTGTAACAGTAACATTGACAGGGAACTGCCAAAGGTTCAATCTAGATTCAGATGAGGATATGTAGCAAAGGATATCATTACTGATGTCAAATGCATCTTAGCTAAAAGCAGAGAATATCATAAAGATGTTTACCTGTGCTTTATTGACTATGGAAAGACTTTCATCTGTGAATCATGACAGGCTCTGGACAACATTGCAAAGAATGAGTATTCGGGAACACTTAATTGTGCTCCTGAGGAACCTGTACCAAACAGCAGTCTTTCCAACAGAATAAAGGTTCACTGAATGGTTTAAAATCAGGAAAGGTGTGTGCCAGGGTTGTATTCTCTTGCCATACTTACTCAATCTGCCCGCTGAACAAATAATCTGAAAAGATAGATTATATGAAGGAGAACATGACATCAGGATTGGGGGAACAACCTGAGATATGCAACTGATACAACCTTACTTGCTAAAAAAAAAGCAAAGAGGACTTAAAATACTTACTAATGAATATCAAAGACCACAGCCTTCAGTATGGCTTGCACCTCAATGTAAAGCCAACAAAAATCCTCACCAGTGAATCAATTAATAGCGTCAGAAGAAAAGATTAGAGTTGTCAAAGACCTCATTAAGGTTGAATCCACTATCAACACTCATGGAAGCAGCTGTCAAGAAATCAATTGATGTATTACGTTAGGCAAATCTGCTACACAAGACCTCTTTAAAGTGTTGAAGAGCAAAGATGTCAGTTTGAGAACTAAGGTCTCTTGACCCAAGGCACGGTATTTTCAGTAGCCTCATATGCGTGTGAAAGTTGGACAGTAAATAAGTAAGACTGTAGTAGAACTGATACTTTTCAGTTATAGTGTTGTAGATGAATATTAAAAGTACCTACCATGGGCTACCAGAAGAACAAGCAAATCTGTGTTGGAAGAAGTACAGCCAGAATGGTGCTTAGAAGCCAGGATGACCAGACTTCATCTCTCATACTTCAAACATATTAGCAAACATCATGTTTGGTAAAGTGGTGGGTCATCGAAAAAGAGGAAAACCTCCAATGTAATGGATTGGCACAGTGGTGGAAGCGTTGGGCTCACATGTATCAATGATTGTGAGGATGGTGTCGGACCAGGCAGTGTTTCTTTTCTGTTGCGCACAATGTCACTATGAGTCAGAACCAACTCAATGGCACATAACAACAACAGCTAACCTCACGATTGGTAGTTTGAGCCCACCCCAAGATGCTATGGAAGAAACACCTCATGATAAACAACTAATAAAGTGCTTGACACCTGGCTATGGGATTTGTTGTTAAGTGCTGTTCAGTTGGTTCCGACTCCTCGCGACCCTGTATATAAGGTTTTCTTGGAATGGCTGGTGAGCTTGAACTGCTGCTCTTAGGGTTAGCAGTCCATGCTTATTCTACAGCACTACACCAGACCCAGCTGTACAATTACAGCCAATAAAAAACTGTATGGAGCTGTTCTACTCTGCAACATATCCGGTTGCCACGAGGGGGAATCTGTTCAACAGCAACTGGTTTGGACATTTTATCATCTCCCCAAGCACTGCATTCACTAAAGACCCTGTGTAGTGGTTGTTAATTTCCATCGAGGCATGAATTCCAGCTTTATATCCTGACTCTAGGGTCTGTGCATTTAAGGGTCTATCACTGCCACCCATGGATCACAGATCCTGAAACTGAGGCTCAGAGATATTAAACATCTTGCCCACACCATCTAGAGGCAGGCTTGGAATCTGAATGAAACATTTTCTGATACCTGAATGCATGTCCTTTGTGGCACCTAACTACCTCAGAATGAAAAAGGCCCAAACTACTTTTAAAAGCACCAGTGATTTAAAAGGTTGGAGATTGAGGAGGAGCAAAAGGGTCCTGGGCAAAGTAGGGGCATCCTTTGGGGGCATTGTAGAAGGAGGAAACATTGCCTGGAGATGTGCACTGAAGCTGTTTACCTAGGTTCCCCTGATTCTAGTTACTTTACTTTTCTATTTTTTTCCAATTGTGTTGGCAGGGAAGTGGTCATTGTATAACCTATCTTTTTCCTTGAGAGAGTCAAAAATTTGCTGATAGAAGAACCTGTTGAAATACTAAATGTTATGTTAGGAGCCAAGCCTGAGCTAGGGGAGAGGAGGTGGCTGGATTTCTTGGCCAAGCTGGCAGGGCCTGGAGAAAAAAAACTGGTCTGACTACATTAGGGAACAGAAAGCCTGGCCTAAGTGAAATACTTTGCCAGCTTTATTTACGAGATTGATCGAAGCCTCTTTAACACAGACTTCTACCTGAGGATGAGGATAATGAATCTGGCATTGGTGTGTCTCTGGAAGGAGGCTTCCGAAGGACGAGAAAAATATGAATTGTATCTTTGGGTAGATCCCAGAAGGGCCTGATGTGAAGAGAGAGATAACTCTTTGATGATATCAGAGAGCAGACAATGGGCAGGAGACAGAGTGTTACTTAGGTGGAGAGTAAGGGCTGATGCTCCCTTGGAAGGAAGGTGGGCTGTTATCTTTGCTCAGGGAAGAGTTGTAAATCACAGCCTAGGCCGGCTCACAGGTGTCAATGGTACCGTGAAGGGAAGATACTGCATCTCATACTCCGCACTTCTAACCACTAACCCAGGGCGCTCTTTGACCCTTCATTAAAGAAGGGAGATTGCCTCCTGGTTTCTTACATTATGCGGGATGTTGCCAATAATTTACCATCCCATGCAGTTGTTATTGTTGTTATGTGCCATGGAGTCGGTTCCGACTCATAGCAACCCTATACAGGGTTTCTGAGGCTGTAAGTCTTTACGGGAGCAGAAAGCCTCATCTTTCCCCTGCGGAACAGCTGGTAGTTTCAAACTGCTGACCTTGCGGTTCGCAGCCCGATTCGTAACCACTACGCCACCAGAGCACTATGGCACAAAATGCTTTGGTGTCAGAAAGTTCTGTTCAACTGTGTCTTGCACTTAACAGTCGTGGACATAATTGGGGATCTCTCTGTGATCTCCGTTTCTCGTTCTGTTAGGCATACTAGACAACACATGTATTGACAGATATAAGTTAAGATACTTGCGTGAAAAAACTATTTTGTTGTTAAGTGCTGTCGAGTCAGTTCTGACTTTTAACATCCCTGTCTAGGGTTTTTGAGGAGCAGCTGGTGGGTTTGAACTGCCAACCTTGTAGTCCAGTGCCTTATCCTGCAGCCCTCCACCAGGACTCCCAGCACTTAGAAAATGGTGCTTACAAATGTTTACTGCTCTATTGGCAACCACAGTACATCAGTATTGTTGTTGTCAAGTGCCATTGAGTTGGTTCTGACTCATAGTAACTCTGCATAGGGTTTCTGAAGAGTAGCTGGTGGGTTTGAACTGCTGACCTTGTGGTTCACACTGATCTTGCAGTCCAGTGCACTATCTTGCGGTGCCACACAGGACATGGTAATCACTCAATAAAGTTTCCCTTTTCTTGATCAAGGTCACATGTTGTCAAGTGCTACTGAATCAGTTCTGATTCACAGCGACCCTATCTAGGTTTCCGAGGCTGTAAATCTTCACAGGAGCAAAACGACTGCTCTTTCTCCTGCCAAGTGGCTAGTGGACTCAAATAGCTGATCTTGTGATTCACCTTCCAGTGTTTATCCTACAGAGCCACTACCTGCTCCCCCAGGGTTGCATAAGCAATAGTTAATTTAGGAAAATATGTTAAAATATTTTTCCCCAACTCCCAGAGTCATTGCTCACTTCATCCTTATCTCCAAACTTCTCCCAAACTGTAATATTAACTCTGTTCTCAATCTTCTTGACAACCCTATATCCATCCTTATCTCAAACTGGAATCCCAACCCTATACTTTCCCAATTCTCAGAATATCTCCCACCTGATCTCTAACTGTAACCGCAATACTATTCCAAATCTTCTCACTAACCCTATCCCCAACCACATCCCAAACCACAACCCTAACCCTATTTCCACCCCTATCTCAAACTAACCCCAATCTTAACCTCAACCTAAAGACAAAGCCAGTAAGCCATTTTTGATGCACAGGACAGCAAGGTTTTTTTGAACTGTAGGGTCAGAGGTTCAAGCTCAGCAGCCACTTCTTGGAAACCCAATACAGGGTTATTAAAGGTTGGAACCAACTCGACGGCACTTAATAACAACAGTGTGTTAGGCAAGGAGCCCTGGCAGCATAGTGGATCACGAACTGGGCTGTTAGCTACTGTTCAGTATTTCGAATCTACCAACCGTTCAGCAGGAGAAAGATGAGGCTTTCTGTTCCTGTAAAGATTTTCAGGCAATCTTTACTCATGGAAACACTATACAGGTTCACTATGAGGCATAACTAACTAGGTAGCACATAACCATCACCACCACATGCTAGGCTAAGAGCCCTGAACGTATAGTGGGTTACAAACTGGGCTGCTAACTACAAGGCCAACAGTTTGAATCTACCAGCCATTGAGTGGGAGAAGATGAGGCTTTCTGCTCCTGTAAAGATTTACAACCTTGGAAACCATACACAGGGTCGCTCTGAGTCAGAACCAACCATCATGTGTTAGTGGATAGCTTTCTTCTTTGCATAGAGATATACACCCAACCCTAATGACCCAAACTTGTTAAATCAGTTTGTTGAGTGAACACCATAAAGAAAGCCAACTTGATAATGTATCTCTGGAATACAGACTAGAAAGGGAAAAGACATTGAAAAATAGATTCTCATTCAGAGAGTAACCCAATATGATCAGTGTCTGCCTTTGGCATAAGGAGTTAGTCAGACACACAGATAAACATTCATTTCATGATACCAACTCCTGCTCTGTTCTCTCAGCTAATTCCTATTTTAGTAGGGTCTGTGTGAACTAGGGGTAATCAAGGACAGAGGTATGGACACAAAATTCTAGAGATGTCTTATCACAAAGAATACAGCTTTGTAGACCATTGTGAGCTGAAATACAGTGTCAGTATTTCCACTCACATAGATCACATAGGCTTCTGCTGGAATCTCATCTCACATTTATAGCTGCATAATGAAAAAAAGGAAGCTTCCTGGTTTCTAGAAAGATTCCGATAGAATTATAGAGTGTTAGAACTGGAAGCGATGTGGTTATCCTAACCCATGGTTCTTAGCTTTAAAAGCATTGATGCTTGAGTTTCTGCTGGGGAGAAACCAGAGACACTGGTGTTTTTGCAAGTACCCCCTGCACCAGTGTCACTGCCAAGTGGTTCTAATGTGCAGCCAGGGTTGAAATCACTAGTCTAGCTCATATGCCTTATTTTATAGTTGGAGAATGTAAGACTCAGAGAGGTTCAATGACTGGCTTACTAGCTTTCTAGAGGGAACCGAGATCCAGAGGGCCTGGAGGATGGTAGAATCTCCAGTGAGTAGTATTCAGACTGTCTAGGCGGGGCTGATGCAATGAAATGCAGTCAGGGCTCTTGTGATACAATAGTGAATAATTGTTATCAGGACCTGATTGTGAGGGTTGGAAATGTAAAGGTAGACATTTTATGGCAAGGAAGGGAGTGATTAACTTTTCAGTCTAGGAGCGGAGGTCCCTAGGACCATCAAGGGAGAAGAGCAGAGAGCGGGACCCTACCCAGAGAAGCAGTGATGCCTGAAATGGAGCCAGAGATGATGACATGGAGCGATGGAGCAGCTGGGCACTCTAGACCCAGGGAGGGAGAGCGACTGTGTGCTGAAGACCTGGGGGGTACGGGGGAAGGATTGCAGGGTATACCCTTTCGTTGGTTGATGATGCATGGAGGGGATTGTAACCATGGCAATGAGATGATAAACGATAGAATGAATGTAAAACTAATGTTCTCCCATGTAAACTATCACATAATTCACAATAAAACATTTAAGAAAAAAAAAAAAGAGGTTCAATGACTTTCCGAAAATCAGACATCTAGGGGCAAAGCTACCAACCCAAAGGCTCATGATTCCTACCCCAGTCCACTTGTAAGGACACTACACTTTCATCTTGCTTTAGATTCACAGTCAAAGACCAATGATCTTGGTCCTCATGGTGAATCATACTCCAGGTCAGCCCATGTACAACTCTTCCTGCCCCAAGCAGCTGGGCACAGCTTGCAGTCCTTTGTTCTGGATAACTCTTATCCAGTAATGTAGGTGCACTCAGACAGAAACATTCCCTTACTAACCCATTTGGAACAATAAAGAAATAAATTCAAATCCACCAACCTTGACCAGACAGCTGAAGTGTCAGCTGAAGTGTCAGCTTGCTAGTGACCTTGTAAAGATGGATTCTAACTTTCAAGCGTCGATTTTGTTTTGTGTTTTTCTTCCTGGGCACTTAGAGCTCATGTTCATCCTGGAGCATTCTGGGAATTGTAGGTCCAATGCTGTTAGCATCTACTTCATCTGCCTGTCTTTCTGCCCAACTCCTTTCTTTTCTAATTTTAAAAAGAGTTTTTGATTTTTAGTGAATTGATAAGAAAATAATTATTTAAACACAGCTGATTGAATTGCTTGCTAAGTCCTGATTTGATGCATTTACCAAGCATACAAGCCTTTGAAACAATCCAGACAGGCAGAATGCTGCATTTCCTCTAGGTAGAATTTCTTTATTACTACACAAAGGGTACCCAGGGGATTCTGCCTTCAGTAGGTCAGTTATTCAACAAATGTTTATAGACTCTTCCTAGGTCTTGGGAATCTGATTGTCCCTAAGGGAAAGTTAAGAGGAGCCCTTGTGATACAGTGGTTAAAGTACCAAAAAGCAGGTGGTTTGAACCCACCAGTCACTTCATCCTAGAAAAATGTGTCAGTCTGCTTCAGTAAAGATTTACAGCCATGGAAAGCCTATAGGGCAGTTCTATTCTGTCCTACATGGTTGATAGGAGCTGAATCAACTCAACTGCACTGACTCATGGAAAATTAAGGTGACTCTGATCCAACAGTTGACCTCAAAAACTTTAATCAGTAGAGAAGATGAAGACCCCAACCCCAACCCCACCCCACCCCCATTATCAAAGAAAATGTAATTGTCCTTCTAGGTGCAACAGAGTGAGAAGAGTGAGATTCATTCTGGTTGGGAGATGGGACATAGTTTCACTGAGGATGTGACATTTTAATGGAGCCTTGAATGCAATTCAAATAGTCATAAATAGGCAAAGAATCAGCACAAGCTGTATGTGGATGTGGATCTAATATGTTAGGAAGGAAGGAGCACCTGAACATTTTTAAGTGTAGACTTCATGAACTGTTAAATGTTTACATGGACTTTATGTGACCATATGGCCTATATCCCTAGCTTTACAGAAGAGGAAATAATGACAGTGCTATATGATTTTCCCTAGGCTATAGGCAGATACTGTGCTATGTGCTTTATGTAGATTTTTCCATTAATTTCTCACACATCCCTTAGAGATGTTGTTATGTACCAATAAGTTGGTTCTGACTCATAGAAACCCTGTTTAGGGTTTCCTAGGCTATAATTCTTTACAGAGACATAAAGCCTCATCTTTCTCCCATGAAATGGCTCGTGGGTTTGAACTGCCAACCCTGTGGTTCACAATCCAGTGCTTATCTTATTCTACCCACTTTACAGTTTAGTAAACTGAGGCTTAGGTGCTACTGAGTATACGGGGTAGTAATAAGGGGTAGAGTTGAGATTTAAACCCAAGACACGATTCTTTCCATTTTGAAGTTTGTAACCTAGTTGTGCAGAGAGAGTTGTGGTGGCATTATGAATGAAGAACTGATAACTTCATTTTAGACATGTTGCATTTAGGTGCCCCTGAGATCGCCAGGGGGGAAAAAAAAAAAAAGGAGGGTTTAAGAACTCGGAAAAGGATCTGTTTCTGGAAGTTGTATTCTAACACGGGCATATTCAGCATACTAATCACGTTGACTTGCTTGTGGAATTTCCAGATGGGAATTCTAGCAGCTCACCCACCACACTGCTCCATGGTGTCTGTACATTTTGCCAGACCCATCTTCCCAAGCTGCACTCGCAATTTCCTGACATGTATCTGGCTCTCACTCCTTGCATGTCCGTAGTGTTGCCCGCGTGTGGCTGAAGAACTTTGCAACTTGCTGTCCCATTGCTGGCTGCCAAGATTTGCCTCTGAGTGGTGTCAAGCTGTTCAGCATTGGCTTTAGCAAACTCTCCTGACCCTGTGAACCCAACAGTGAAAAAACCTTATCAAGAGGGGCTTGAAGATGCCCAGCAAGTGCCAGAGGGAAGAAAATTGTTTCTTCCAGGCAAGTGGGAAAGCCAGAGATATGCAGGAAGCTTGGGTATCCCAGGAAAAACTGCTCTATACCTCAATTTAATCCAAGTGTACTGAAAATGCCATGCTTGGTTTTAAGCTGTATCTTCTGCTGACCCCTCCTGCCCTGGTCTTTCCAGCATTTGCCTCCTCTCTTAATACCTCCAGCTGCAGTCCCTTTTCACTCCCTGGCGTAGACTATGGACCCAAGCTCATCTTTAGGTACCAGAAAAGTCTGATTAGTGGGAAAACTGAAGGAATAAGACATGGAGAAAACATAGTCTTGTCGCTCCTGGCTCAGATTCCAGAACTCAGTTTTATTGAGTTGAAAAAAACATTCAGGGAAAGGTTCTAAGATTTGGAGTCTTCATTAGTCTCTTATTTCACATAGGACATTTTCACTAACTTAGTGGCTTAAAACAACACTTATTTATTGGCTCATAGTTCTGTAGATCAGATGTCTTGGAAAGTAGGCATGGGTTCTCTGTTTTTAGGGTCTCACAAGACCAAGTGTAAGGTGCTGGTCAATTGGCTCTGGGAAGGATTCACTTGCAAACTCCTTCAGGCTGTTGGGAGAATTGAGTACCATGCAGTTGTACACTGAGGTCCCCATTTCTTGCTGTCTGCCATCCAGAATTGCTTTCAACTCCTCTAAAGGTCAGCCTCATTCCTTGCCATGTGGTCTCCTTTATGCTCAAGGCAAACAGTGATTCATGGAATCTTTCCAGTGCTCAGGAACTCTGCCTTCCACTTCCGGTATAGCTGGAGAAGCTCTTTGCCTCTAATTAGGGTACTTGTATGGTTAGATTATGGCACCCTAGTGGTTCTGTAGGAGAAGCACTAGACTGCAAACTACTGCAAAGTCAGCAGTTCAAACCCACCAGCTGCTCCACAGGAGGAAGATGAGACTGTGAGCTCCTGTAAAGATTGGCAGTCTTGGACACCCTATATAGGATCGCTATGGGTCAGAATCAACTCATTGTCAGTTGGTTTGGGGTAATTAGATTGGGCCCACATGGGTAAACTCCCCATTGCCAGGTGACTACCAGAATCAGGACAGTGAGAAGTCATCCTATTTATAGGTTCCACCCAGACTTAATACAAGTATAAGTCCTTCTTCAAATTATCCCCATGGCAGTCCCATAGCCAGGGACATGCTCAGTGGCTGAGATGAAGACAGCCATGAGTCATGATAAGGAACTCATTAGAGATCTTGGTGAGAACATCTGTATCAGAGTGGCAGGGATGAAAGCCATGATGCTTTTGGGTGAACCCAAAATCAAGCCCATTGAGATCAAGTCAGCTCACAAAGAGCCTGCTACAACAGAACTGCTCCAGAGGATTTCCAAGGTGGTAAATCTTTACAAGAGCAGATAGCGTCATCATTCTCCCACAAAAGTGTCTGGTGGATTCAAAGCACCAACCTTGAGAACTTCACTCAGAGTGCCACCAGGACTCCTTATGATGAACTGAAAGTATAAAAAATGGAGAAACTGCTCAGCTCAAGAAGTAGCTTGCATAAGAGGAGGCTTTGTGATAATAGGGGCAGGGGATAGGGAGAAACAGTTGAATAATAGATTTACTGAAATGAAAGAAGAGAGCTGAGCTTGTTTGCTTGTTATCTGGAAATAACCAATAGAGGGACTTGTGGCTACCTAAATCTCAAGGCTGTTTCTGGTGGTCAATGTGCCCCTTTCTACGAAGGCTTGACTGAGTACCCTGTAGGGGATTTTATAGAAACCCCCATGTTATTAAATGGGCTTTGTAAACAGATGCGTGTACAGTAAGGCTGAGTTAGAGTTAGTTTAGAGATCCACTTCTGGCTCTGTAATCTCACTTTTAGTATCATAGAAACACATTTCCACTTTTCACTTTCTTGATTCTTTTAAATGTGTAGGTGATTCCCTTGGGAGGAAAGCGTGGGGGTCTATTGTATGGCAGACTGTATGAGGTGTGTACACATATTATATCTCACTCCCTTTCTACAAGATAAGATCCATTATGCAGGTGGCAAAAGTGAGGCTTTGCAGGGTTTCATGGCCTTGGCCAAGATGCTATAACTAAGTACTAATGCTCTGTCTAATGTAATACCATACATTATTTGCTCCACTCACATCAAACCTCTCTGCTGTCATTTGGAAAGTTTCTTCTCTTTGAAAAAGTTAACTACTTTCCTTTGATGCACTTGGAGCCATAAAAAGAAACCATAGTGTCCACCTGCTGTTCCCCTCCCAGTCCCAACCTCTTAGACTGTCCACCTCAACCATTTGATAAATGACTCAGTGAAGAATTACCATCTCTACTCAAGGTAATTCCCTGTTGAGGAGAGAACACAATGGAGACAGTGCGGCCAGGCCGCTTGTCCTAAATGCCACACATGCCAGTGTCTAGGGGCTTGTGATGAGCACCGTGCTAACAGTCCAGCATCACTTTTGCTACTGTTTTTGGGTGCATTTCCTCAGGAAAGGGCTTGCAAGACTCCATCTGCTGAAACACAGTGGTCCCTTCCCTGCAGTAGGGGCCTGTTCTCATTTTCTAGGGGAGTTCTGTATCTGGGAAGGGGCCATTTCAAAGGAGCATGCCAGGAGTGAGAACTCAGAGCAGTGGGATTCAGGGTCATGGAACATAAAGCAATAGAAGTTGTGGCCACCTGGCACTGTGGGCTTGAAAAGCAGTGGGCTCTGCCAGGGATGGGGGAAAGGATAGAGAGACAAGCATGAGATAACTAGGTTTTGGAGGGACCATGGGAGGTTATCAGGTAGGTGGGAGGAGAAGTATGTCTCAGAAATAGGCAAGATATAAAGATTTGGCATCAATACTAATACCAAATGACTCTGGATTAATGATATTAATAATTATAAAATAATACCACCACCGTAATCATAAACACAAGCATTACTATGTTACCTACTGTATGCAGGGCCCATTTAAAACATATTAATGAGCTCGTTTACTCTTCAAAGCTATAATACAGGGTGGGTTTTATTAGTCTTGTTTTAAGTATGAAGAAAGGGAAACACAGGGAGACTAGTCATTATGCTAAAGATCCCTTGACCAGCAGAATCAGGATTTTATTCCACCCGTGTACCTCTTGAGTGGAACTTTGAACTTTGTGCAGTGATGGAAACATTCTATATCAGCGCTTCCAATATGGTAGCCACTAGCCACTTGTGACATGAGCTCTGGTAATGTAGTGGTTACAAATCCGGCTGCGAATCTCAAGGTCAGCAGTTTAAAACTACCAGCTGTTCCACGGGAGAAAGATGAGGCTTTCTGCTCCCATAAAGATCTACAGCCTCTGAAACCTTGCACAGGGTCGCTATGAGTCGGACCGACTCTACGGCACATAACAACAACAACAACAACCACTTGTGACTGTTGGACAGCTGAAATGTAGTTAGTGCCAGTGAAGAGCTAAATGTCTAATGTTTAAACTTGCAAAAACTGTGGCCCCAACCATTCTTCACACAGGATTCTATACTTCTTATCTGGGTCTGATCATTCATTGCAGTCGCCACATAGAACATAACTGTACATTTTGAAAACTGGGGAGTGTAGACATGCTCTATAACAGTAGAAATAATAATAGTACTAATAATGAGGAATCTGGTGTGGCGCTATAGGAGAAGCACTGGGTCTCAAGGCCAATTTGAACCATAAAGTCAGTTGTTCAAGCTTACCAGCTGCTGCTCAGAATTCCTATACAGGGTCATTGTGGATCTGAACTGACTCAATGGCACTTAACAACAACAACAGTTTTCAGAAGTACATAGCAAATTCTTTTCACCCATCTGTCAGCAGCAAGTGCATTAACTGTTTGAAGCTTCCAAGAATTCTAATAACGACAATAACTCTAACCCTAACCCTAACCCTAACCACTGCAGGAGTAATGGCTGCTATCTTACTGTGTTCTTCCTTGGTGGAAGACAACATGCTAAGTGTTTCCTGTAACTATTTAACATAATCTCCTTGGCAATGTTGTGGATAGTAGCTAAAATTATAGACTCTCAATCCAAACTACCTGAGTTCAAAACCCAACTTGACCACCTGTTAGCTCTTTGACCTTAGACAAATGACTTATCCTCTGTGTGCCTCAGTTTCCATATTTGAAAATGGAACAGATAATAGTGTATCCATACCATGTGGTTGTGCTGATGATTATACATTTAACATGTTTAGCATAGTTTCTGATATGTGATGAGCATTCAATATATGGAGGTGTTGTTGCTTCTATCATACTTTATATGACGAAAACAAAGTATGGCGTGGTGAAGTATCTTCCCAAAAGTCAGTTTACTGTGGAAGAATTGGCATTCAGTGCACAGGTAGCCTGATTTCAAAGTCAAGGTTATTAACAGCTACACCCTCTCCTCACTTACCTACCATCACATTATGGAATATATTGCATAAACCACAATAGTAGAAAACCTATTTTCTGATTAGTTTGTTCATTGACCATGTCTGCCCAGAAGTAAGGAGTGCCAAGGTGCACAGTGAGAGATTTGCTGGCTGTGATGGTTAAGGTTATGTGGCAACTTGGCTTCCCATGATTCTCAGTTGTTTCGCAGTCTCTAATGATGGAATTTGGCAATTCTGTAGTCATCCTTCATTTTGTGATCTGATATGATCATCCTCCATATGTGTATGTACTGGTTCACATAAGAGTCCTGGCGTGATGCTGTGGATTAAAGCTCTGGACCTCATGGTCGTACTGAACTACAAGGTCGGTGGTTCAAACTCACCAGCCACTCCTTGGAAACTCTATACAGGGTTGCTATGAGTCAGAACCAACTCAATAGCATTTAACAATAACAGTGTTCACATACCACCTTGGCCTCTGGAACCTAGCCATGTCAGTAACTGCAGAGAGGGTGTATACTATTGTTTCTGTCCAGAGTTTCTAAAGTATAATTGGTATTGAATGGACATTAAAACCTCTCAGGGTGTTTGCTAAAATAGTCTCCTAGCCTTTCTGAAGGCTTCTACTGTGGCACTGTAGGATCAACACTGGACTGTAAACCATAGGTTAGTGATTCAAACCCACCAGCTATTCCTCGGAAACCCCATCCAGGGTTGCTATGCGTCAGAACTGACTCAACAGCGCTGGATCAACAACAAAAGCCTTTCTGAGAATTGCTGAATTAAGCTGTTATAGGGCTGACCCCTGGTAGCGTAGTGGTTACGAATTGGGCTGCGAACCTTAAGGTCAGAGGTTCAAAACTACCAGCCACTCTGCGGGAGAAAGATGAGGCTTTCTACTCCCATAAAGATTTACACCCTTGGAAATCCTGTACAGGGTCGCTATGGGTCGGAACTGACTCTATGGCACTTAACAACAACAACAACAACAGGACTGACCCCAGGAGTCTGCATTTTGACTTGTTTCCCAGGTCACTTACAAATACACCTTAATCAGTGAGAAAGCACTAAAGAATTTTAATGTGGGAGGAAGGTGGATGGGCAGCCTTTGTGGTGTAGAAGATGTGGGGGAGATGGGGTGCTACTGTGGATTTGTTTTTAGAAGGACCTTGCTGTTGTTTACTTGATGAATGTGATGAGAGACACTTGAGGGTGGGAGTGGAACTCCTAGGTCATAGAGAGGGTGCATGTGGATAAAGGGATAGAGTCTGTGGGCATATTGTGGTCAACATTGACAGGTCATGGTAATTTACTAGAAATAGGGCAGCAGAGGAGTGGGGAGTTGAGAATGAGGCTGGTGTTTCTGTTTATATCACCTGCATGAATAGTATGTTATCACCAAAAATGGAGAAGGTATCGTGGCAAGAAGATTCAGATTACCTGATGACTTTTTAGAACATCCAAGTGGTGATGCCCAGCAACCAGACATTTGGACTGAAGTTCAAAAGAAGAGTATGGAACAAAAAGTTTAGCATGCCATTAGCACTAGAGATATTAGCTGGCCCAGGAAAATGGGTGAAACTGTCCTAGAAAAACCCTGGTAAAAACCCACCAGCTCAAATGTCTGCCAAGGATGGGTGGTAACATGGAAGTATTGGGTGGTTTGGTGTAAGAGAACTGGTGCTTTATTGCAACCAATCTAACACCTGAAGTCTTGGTATGGCGCTGTGGGCTAATGCACTGGACTGCCAAGTTGATTTGAACCACAAGGTCACCGGTTCAAGCTCACCAGATGCTCCCTGGAAACCCTATACCAGATCACCTTGGGTTGGAACCGACACAGCGGTACTGCCTAGTTACACAGCCTTTGAAAACACTCAATGAACCAAATAAATGGCTCTACTCCCGTGCTGTCTTACTAATTGTAGTTTGCAATTTCATATGAGTTACATGTGGATTTCTTGCTATAGATAAGTAAACACAACTGCATCTGTGCTTTGTTTACTGGCTAGTCCTTCCGTCAGGGACTATACATTTCAAGGTGCTGTGGGACTCAGAGAGAAACAGGTACGAGCCACACATAGAAGCAGAGTGGTTGACATGGTTTAAAATAAAACAAATGAAATTGTTCAGTACAGATTAGTAAGTAAGTACAAGTGAGCTCTTGCTTACCTTGTTGTTGTTGCTAAGTACCATGGAGTTGGTTCCAACTCATAGTGACCCTGCACAGGGTTTCCAAGGCTGTAAATCTTTATGGGAGCAGAACGCCTCATCTTTCTCCCACGGAGCAGCTGGTAGTTTAGAACTGCCGACCTTGAGATTCGCAGCCCGATTCGTAACTACTATGCTACCAGAGTTCCTTGTGGCTTTTATTGTTGTTGTTGTTGTTGTTGTTGTTAAGTACTTACCTTGTTTAAGGAGTAATCCAATTCTATGGTTTGCCGCAGCCTACCTGGGGCCTTTGCCTACAGAGGGGGGGACGTGTGTGTAGCTGAGGCAGGAGGGAAGAGTACCACTCTTGGAGACAACATTGTTTAAGGGCAGAATGAGGAGTCAATGGAAGAGACAGAGGAAAAGCTAGCCAAAAAGAGGGTGGGGACCAAGGATGGAACAGTATCCATAGCTTAAAGCAAGGAGGATTTCCACAAAGGGTTGTCAACAATGCCAGATGCCACCAAGAATTCTGGCACTGAGAACAGACTTGGCTAAGTGGCCACCTCAGGTGTCTTTTTGCCATTGGTAGACTGATAGGAAGGGGTCCTGGTATTGCAGTGGTTAAGCACTTGACTGCTAGCTAAAAGATCAGTGGTTCAACTCCAGTAGCTGCTCCTTGGAAGGCACATGTGGCAGGCTGATTCTGTAAAGATAACAGTCTTGTCAACATTGTGAGTGGCTGGAAGGCCGCTATGAGACAGAATTGGCTTTTAGAATTGGTTTTAGAGTGATGGGGATGGGTGGCGAAGTGAGCAGAAGCCATATTTCCATAACTGAAAGGTAAGGAAGTGCAGGCCAGAAATCTCGACTGTTCCCTGCAGATGGGGAAGGAAGAGGGAGGTTCTGGATGAGGAGGAAATCTGGTTGACAACAGGGTTTGCTTATAGAATGAATTAAACTTGAACGTGTTTGTTGGGAAAGGGGATGTGTAGTCAGTGGAATGGAAGAGTCTACATAACAGAGGAAGATTTTTGCATCAAACTCCCAGAGGAAGAATAATGGAAAAAGAATCTTGGAAAAATATGGAATACCTTTTTGGGTGGTTGTTGTTAAGTGCCATCAAGTTGGTTCCGACTCATAGCCACCCTGTATAGCGTTTCCAAGGAGAAGCTTGTGGGTTTGAACTACAGAGCTTGTGGTTCTCAGCCCAGTGGTAATCCTACAGTGCCATACCAAAGTCTACCTTTCTGTGTTAGGAGGAATAAATAATAAAATTTAGAGCTAGTTCCCAAAAAACAAACCCTTTGCTATTTAGTCAATTCTACTTATGGTGACCCTAGAACACTTAACTTTTAAGTGTTTAAGTGTTTTAAGGTGGACTAGAATTTAGGATCGCCAAGACTACATTTTTAGCGAAGCAGACTGCTAGATTTTTCACCCTTGGGACAACTGGTGGGTTTGAATCAATGACTTTGTAGTAGTTGGGCACTTTAATGACAATGTCAACAGGACTCCTTATAGTTGTTATTGTTGTTGTGTGTCATGGAAATGCTTCTGATTCATAGCAACCCTGTATAGGGTTTCTAAGAGCCAGCTGGTGAGTTTGAACTGCCTGCCTTATGGCTACCAGTCCAGTGTTTATCCTAAAGCACCACTCTTGAGCTCTTCGAGATAATTGTCAGTAAGTGCCGTTGAGTTGGTTCTGACTCATAGTGACCCTGTATAGGTTTTCCAGGGAGTGGTTGGTGGGTTTGAACCACAGACCTTGCGGTTAGCAGTCCCATTCATATCCTACTAAAACATCAAGACTCCTTAGAGATAATTCAGGGGCAAGGGTTCATAACTAGAATTCTTTGATATGTAATGTTTGAGCACATGGGTGAGGAATAAGGATAAACATGGAAAAACCTGCCCCATATTGAGGGCCTGATTCTCAGCACCAGGCAGTGTTCAGCTGTTTTTTGGGAAATACTTTCTTTAACTTTAAGAAGTGAGTGTTGTTGTTGTGCCCATTTTACAACTCACAAAACTGATACACAGAGACGTTCATTGCTGGAGGTAACACAGCCAGTAAATAGGTGAGCTGGGGTTTCACTGGAGGCAGTCTGACTTCAGAGTTATTGACCACTGTTCAGTGAGATTGCAAAGCAACCACAGTGAAAGCCTCCATTCTCATAATACTTAATTTTTAAAAAGCCCTTCTTTTCATTATTGTTGTTATTGTTAAAGTACCATTTAATTGATTCCGACCCATAGCAACCCTGTATAGGATATCTGAAGAGTGACTGGTGAGCTTGAACCACTGACCTTGCGGTTCAAACTGACTTTGCTGTCCAGTGCATTAACCCACAGCGCCACACAGACAGAGCTTGTTCAACGTTGTGCACCCAGGTAGGGACAAAGCTAAAACTCTCAATTTCTAGTTTGGTTCTCCTTCCTGATACATAGTTCCTGAGCATATTGAGTTACATTCTAAGCTGTCTAATTTCTTTTCTCCTTCTTCCATTCTAACAACCCACCCATAACCCAGCTTACGCCATCCTGAACGGAAAACCAAACATGGTGTTGTAGAGTTGATTACAGCGTATGGCGCCCCTGTGTGTTACAGAGGGTTTTCTTGGTTGTCATGATGTAGCACCATAGGATAAGCACTCAACCTCAAGGTCAGTTTAAACTGCAAGGTCAGTGGTTCAAATTCACCAACCACTCCATATAGGGTTGCTATTAATTGGAACCGACTCAACTATACTTAAGAACAACAACAAATCTCTACCAAAGCAGATTACCAGGCAAAAGCACAGCTTGGTGGGTTTGAGCTGCCAATCTTTAACTTTGTAGTTAAGAGAAAACTGTTTATACCACTTAGTACCTGCCCTCGTTCTAATCTTACTTCATCCCCAGTCCTGAAATCCTCGGAAAATAACCCAGCCCCTGCTCCCCTTTCTTGCTGGAACCTTGATCCTGGGCAGGTGAGAACACCTCATCCCCCATCATTCCTACCTTACTCTATCATGAGGGCCACATGCAGGCAGGCAGTGGGGTAGAAGGCCACATTTGTTTTGCTTTTATTGTTAAATAATATAAATTTCCTCGCTGCACCACCCGCTGAGATATGAGTTGCCTGTCTTCCCACACAGTCGCTAATGAGACAGTTAATCATTTATTTATTTTGTATGATGAGAGGTGACAACTACATCTCTCAAACCAGACACAGACTCCAGGACCCTAGGGGAAGCCGGCCACCCCTTCTACAGGACTCACCCATAACCCCAGCACATTGCCACCCTGCAGGGTCGGCCTGTCCTTCCCGGAGGAACTGGCCAGGATGCAGTTCTCAGCTGATGATGGTAATGATGATTACTGTTATTGCAGCTATTATTTTAAAATTTATTTTTAATTCCCTTCACTGAGAAGCAAAGAAAAAAAATTAAGTAATTTGCAAAGATGCTTTGTTGAGAGGCGGACAGGCTTCCTCCTGGGCATGAAGGTTTATCTCTCCTGTGCAGAGGTTCCTAGAGGTCTTCTGGCTCCTGAGATAAAGCTCCGGGATCTTCCCTGGGGAAGGTCCAAGTCAGCCTTTCGCGGCTTTCCTAGTTCCAGGGTTAAAGAGGTGAAATAGGCTGTGTTCCTCTGCAGACTCCCTGGGGCTGAGGCTGCTTTTATTTGAACAAATCAGGCCTGTCCATGTGCCCTGGGTGGGGGAGGAGAGCCCCAGGAGGAGGTGAGGAGGGGTCAGGTGGGCTGAGGGTGATTGTTGTCTGTGCCTGGGCTGCCCAATCTGAAAGACTGTCTTTAAGGGCTCCCATCTCATTTATTTGCATGATGTTCGCATTCTCCTGGTATTTCCTGAGTGTTTGGATAAATCCTATTGCCTGAAGCTTATATTTCAATTAACTGAGTCCAACTGTCTGTGTCCTGAAGCACGGGGAAAGGGCTGGGGTGGGTGTGTTTTCTGCCATAGCATTTGTCTGGGCAGTCAGTCTGTCTGTCTTCATTCTGTCACTTCCTACCCTGGAGGCTGCACCTCTCACACAATGATTTGCATCCCAAACTGAGCAGCATCACCCAGGGCAAGCTTCTGTTTTTAAGAGTGCTTTGTTTTGGCCCAGGCGGAGCAGCTGTTTCTGTAGAAAGCTTGGGCAAGAGCAGAGTGGGGAAGCCTCCATGGAGGCAGTGGGGTGGAATTGGCCCTTTCACCGTGGTTTATTTCTAGTTTATTCTCTGCTTCACTCTGGGCGTGTGGGCAATGAACTTCTTTTACCTTTAATCTGCCACACGGATATGTTCTTTCTCTTCCTTGTTGTTTTTCCCATGAAATACCCCTCCCACCTCAGCATCTGTAGTCTTGCTGCTTCTTCTGCCAGAATTTCCTTCCCCTTTCTTCTCTCCTCCTTACTGAAGTCGTCCTTCAAGGCTCAGTTCAAATGTCACCACCTTCATGATGTCCTCCTTACTTTGCTTTGGATTATTTGATGTCTCAGCCCTCCCCCTTCTTCTGGTCGGGGTGAATATCTCTTTAGGTGCAGCCCACACAAAGTGTTGCACAGTCTCCATCTCCTTGAATTTGCTCTAGTTGAGCTGGAGAGTGAGTTAGACAATATTAGTGTCTTAATTTCCGGTACCTGTGGATCCTACCTTCTTTGGATTAAGGGTCTTTTCAGATGTAATTAAGTTAGGGATTTTGAGATGAACAGATTATCCTGGATTATCCTTGTTGCCTTGTTAAGTGCTTTGGAATCGTTCCTGACTCATAGCAGCCCTGTATAGGGTTTCCAAGGAGTTGCTGGTGGGTTTGAACTGCTGACCTTGTGGCTAGCCATTCAATGCTTATCCTATAGTGCCACACCAGAACTCCTGGATTGTCCTGGTGCTGTTAAGTGCTGTTGTGTTTGTTCCGACTCATAGTGACACTATATAGGGTTTCCAAGGACCTGTAGTTCAAACCGACTTTACAGTCTAGTACATAAAGTCCACAGTGCCACACCAAGAATCCTGGACTATCCTGTTGTCTTTATTGTTGCTAAGTGCCATCTAGTCGGTTCTGACTCATAGCTACACTGTATAATCCAATGACAAGTGTCCTTACAAGAGAGCCACAGGGAGACTTGACAGACAGGAGTGACATGGCCCCAAGTGAAGCAAGCTAAGCCAGGCTGACACAGCCATCAGAAGTGGGAAAGGATCTCTGTAGGGTCTCCAGAGAGAAACCCTGATTTCAGACTTGTTTCTGTTGTTTCAGGCTGCTCTGTTTGTGTTCACTTGTTATGGCTGTCCTGTTGTTAGTTGTTGCTCACTTTGTGTTCACTTGTTATGGCTGTCCTGTTGTTGTTAGTTGTTGCTCACTTGTTTTGACTGACAGAGATCCCAAGTATAGAGAATCAAACTACATTCTGTACATTTTTCAAGACTTTGACCTTTAGGAAGCAGATCGTTGTTGTTAAGTGCCATCAAGTTGGTTCTGACTTATTGCCACCCCGTAGAGGGTTTCCAAGGAGAAGCTGGTGAGCTTGAACCACCAAGCTTGAAGCTCAAACCGACTTTGCAGTCCAGAGCATTAACCCACAGCACCACACCAGGACTCCATTACCAGACCTTGTTTTCAGTGTGTGTCTGGGTGGATTTGAACCATTAACCTTTCAGTTGGTAGTCCATTGCTTAATGATTTGAACCACCTAGGGACAGATACCTTTATAGCAACCCTAGGAAACTAATACAAGCTGAAGGTGGTAGAGGCAGAAAGAACAGAATCATTTGGGGTTAAGGAATATGAATTCTTCCAGACTGCTTCTATTTAGACAATCCAAGCTCTGTTTCTCCTGCATCAAGCCTTGTGAGGATCAGGACGGGGCCTTGCCACACTTAGGAGGTCAATATTGAATACAGAATCACAATGATAATACCAGTAAGAGCAGCTGACATTTGTATAGGCTCTCCAGTTTACTTACTATTTTCTGTTACCTTATTTTATTTTGTCTTTACAGTAACCTTGCTAGGTGAATGTTGGGCTTCCCCTTTTTACGTATGAGGAAGTGGATAGCAGAGGAGTTAAGGAACATGTACGTGATCATGTAACTGGGGTGGTTGAACCAGGACTTTAAAAGCTGGTTCTAAATCTGTTTATTTTTACTGATGCACTTGATGTTCATTGAATTTAAAACCAAGTGGGTCTAATCCTTTTTTTGTTTTTCTTTCCTTTCCAAGACTTTCATATCAGGAATATTCTTTGCCTGAGCTAAGGCTCTCCCTCCATTTATGCAAAGGTGTGCTGAGACTCAGCAGACTTTGAGTCTTAGAGAAGGCTTGTTTATTCAAGGATATTTATTTTAAAAGTTGCCTCTCTGTGTGTTCATTCTCTATTGTTTGAGTAGGCTACTGAAGTGTGTGTGTGTGTGTATGTGTGTGTATGTGTGTGTATGTGTGTATATATATGTGTGTATGTGTGTGTATGTGTGTGTATGTGTATGTATGTGTGTATGTGTGTGTTTATGTATATATGTGTATGTGTATGTGTGTATATATGTGTGTGTATGTGTGTGTGAATATGTGTGTATGTATGTGTATGTGTGTGTGAATATGTGTGTATGTATGTGTATGTGTGTGAATATGTGTGTATGTATGTGTATGTGTGTGTGAATATGTGTGTATGTATGTGTATGTGTGTGTGTATATATATGTGTGTGTGTATATATATGTGTGTGTATGTATATGTATGTGTGTATGTGTGTGTTTATGTGTATGTGTGTATGTGTATGTGTGTATGTGTGTATGTGTGTGTATGTGTGTGTGTGTGTGTGTGTGTGTGAGAGAGAGAGAGAGAGAGAGACCTCCTGCAGTTTACCAGCTGTCATTCCCCTGTGGTGGCCACTGGCAGGAATCCGTTACCTGGCCATCTAAAAGCTAAATGAAAGGAAGCCCTGTAGACCAGGAAGGCCCAGGGAAAGACTTTTGAGGTCATCATACGTCTCATGATTTATGACTGCATGCTCTTTTCTTAACGCATTTGAGAGATTCTGCTTCTGAAATGGTGTATCTCATGCTAGGAGAATGAATGTATAAAGGGATACAAAGTGGGCTTTAGAATGTGAGAGCCGTAGGTTTGTATCGCAGCTCTTCCATTTACTGTCTATGTGGGCTTGAGTTGCTTAACCTCCTCAGTCTATAGCTGTAAAATGGGATATAATAAATAACTTCCTCATAGGAGATGTTATGAGATTATGTAAAATACATAGCATATACAAGGAGTTTAGTTTTTGTTTATTTGCTTCCCCTTACCCGTACGTACATAATTAATTCTGCTTTTAAAAGGATGCTTCTATTGTAAGTCAGACCTTTATCCAGGAAACAGTGAGTAGCTCTATTACATTATCCCCTGGGAAATAATAAGTCATCCACTTTTGCAAAGGGGAAACTGAGGACCTGTATAGAGGAAATGAAATATTCATATTTCATTTCAAATTAGAGTTAAGGCTAAAATGAAAAATAAGAATGTTCATTTTCCTGCCTTTGAATGGAAGTAAATTAATAATTTTGGGGGGGAGGCTAATATAAGCCCTGTCAGTACCACGGGCTGCCATTGGACTGCCATCTATATGGTCAGCAGTTCGAATCCACCAGCTGCTCTACAGGAGAAAGATGAGGCTAATCTTCTCCCATAGAAATGTACAGTTTCAGAAGTCCTACATGAAATTGCTATGACTCGGAGTCCACTCGATGACAGTGGGTTTGGTTTTAAGGAGTCATGGTGTGGCGCTGCAGGATAACACATTAGACCACAAGGTGTCGGTGGTTCAAATTCATCAGCTGCACCTTGGAAACCCTATACAGGGTCGCTGTGAGTCGGAACTGACTCGACAGCACTTAACAACAGCGTCAATATAGGGTTGCTGTGAATTGTAACTGACTTGACAACAGTGGAGTTTTGGCATCTTAAGTCCAGGAGCCCTGGTGGCACACTAGTTAAGCACTTGGACACTAACTATTTCTCCCAGAGATCAGTGGTTGAAAGAATGAATTTGTGAACCAAATACTTTATTTTTAAGAATCAGCTCTCCTTATGTAATGTGTTTGTGTGTGTGTGTGAACTGAGCGATAGTTTTCATGGGAAAACATCAGCTTTACACCATCCTTTCATTGCAATGATTACAGTCTCCTCTGTGCATCATCATTCAACAGTATTTGCATCTATTTCCTCTGTTTTTCTTTTTTTTTTGAACCAAATACTTTTGATTACACTTTCTCTAGGGATGATATTAAAGCCTTGTGTGTGTGTGTGTTTAGTCTCGATGGATTAGTAGATTCTAAAGTTCAGGATAGGAAGGGAAGGTGAAAATAGGCTGATGTTTGAGGAAACTGATGAACATTGGAAGTTGTACTTATAGTTCTAGTCAAAAATCTTGTTCACTTTTAGCACATTTTCAGCATGGGTGATAAACTGCCCTGCAAATGATGTGAATGGGAGGAAAGGGCAAGAATGACATTCATTGGCTCATAGCCCACATTCGCACTGCTGACCTGTGGCTAGACACCACAAGCTTGCTAAGTTATGCACCTGACTTCCCTGTGACTGTCCTCTGCCCATCATGTACACTGTCTTTCCCCCTTCAGTCCCTTCCTGAGATAATCCCATTGGATTATTGTTTTTAATTTAAAGATTCTCTTCTTTGTGGATGGACTGATTCTTATTTGAACTACTCCTTCCTCAGTCTCTCCAAATATTTTTATCTGATACTTGGTCAATAATTGTGAGAGAGGAAGGAGGTTGAAAGTAATGAGGAAGTTTTAAAACAGTCATGGAAAAATGGAATTAGAAGATAATGGAAGTTTTCTGCACACTTTTTAAAGCCCCATTGTACATGCAAATTAAGGGGTGGGACTTACAAAATAGTACCCACTGAGAATCCACTATGGGTTTGACATTGTTTTCTGGGCTTTCTATTGCATTATTTATCATTTTCTCAACAAGTCTAGGGAGGAAGTGTGATTCTCAAATTTTATATGTACAAAGTCTGAGGTGGCTAAGTAATATATAGGACTGGAAATAGGGTGGCATGGCTCCAAGTCAGTTTATCTCTTCAATATAACATATTTATTTTCTCAAGAGTTTTTCTCATATTCTCTCAATCGTAGGCATGTTGTTATTGTTGGTGTACTGTGGAGTTGGTTCTGACTCTTAGTGATCCTGGACAGGGTTCCGAAGCCATAAATCTTTACAGGAGCAGAAAGCCTCATCTTTCTCCCATGGAACAGTTGGTAGTTTCAAACTGCTGGCCTTGAGGTTAGCAGCCTGACTTGTAACCGCTATGCTACCAGAGCTCCTGATCCTAGGTATATTTCATGCTAAATACATACTAATAAAAACAATGGCACAGTGTTTCAGTGCCTATTTCAAAGCCTGCCATTAGGCGAGGGTGTTGTTATTTTCACATTTGATAGCTCAGAGGTCCTCACAATATTCCAGTGATTAAAAGGGAGGGAACGGTTGGCTAATTAAAGAAAGTAATATTTGTGAACCAGGTAGGATACATATTCCCAAAACCAAACCCAGTGTCATTGCATCCATTCCTATAGGATAGAAGTGAACTGCCCTATAGGGTTTCCAGGGGTGGAAGTCTTTATGGAAGAATATGGCCATATCTTGCTCCCACAGTGTGACTGATGGGTTCAAACTGTCACCCTTCTGGTTAGTGGCCCACTGTTTAACCTGATGCACCATCAGGTTTAGGATATGTATTGTTGTTGTTATTAGGGGCTGTTGTGTCGGGTCCGATGCATAGTGGCCCAATGTAAGGTTGCTGAGGCTGTAAGTATTTGCAGGAGCATAAAACATCATTTTTCTCTTGCAGAGTGGCTGGTAAGCCTGAACTGCCAACCTTGTGGTTACCAGTCCAGTGCTTATCCTGAAGCGCCACCAACTCTTCTTCAGGATACTTGTTGTTAAGTGTCATCAAGTCGACTGATCATTAATTTATTTTGGACTTTACTTGGTCAAAGAGTTAAAGTCTGCATTTCATTCACCTGTGACACTGTGAGATAGAGCACTAGACCGCAAAGTCTGTTTGAACCACATGGTCAGCTGTTCAAACTCACCAGCTACTCCTAGTCTCTTTGAGTGGAAAGCAACTTGACAGCACTGAACAACAACATGACAATGAGTGACTTTTCCAACCTGTGACATGTTTCTAAGTGACCATTACTGCAGCCATTCCTAGGTACACAGTTGCAGTTCCCAAAGTGCTTGGTGTAATCACAATCCAGAATTCCATATGCAAGCTACTTTGTAATCAGCATTGAATGCTAGTGTACCACCTCTGTCCATGGTGCTGAACGCAGAGCTTCTGGAAACAAGGAAATATATGATACCGCAGGGTCCCTTTCATCCACAGGCAGACTTAACTGAGAGTTTGGACTTCTGTGGTAAGAGGATTCATTTTAGATGTTGGACATCTGGTTTCAGTTCCCATCACTTGCTGTGTGGCCCCGAGCAAACCACCTATGTTCTCTGTTTCAAGTCTCCCATCGGTAAAATTGGCTTGTTATATGCTGTCATTTCTATCTCAGAGTGCTGCTGATTTCAATGTGAGTAAATGAGACAACAGATGCTAATGTGCTGTATGAACATGCGATATGATTATGCCGTTATTATTGCCTCTCAGTCTTTTAATCATACATTTTTGACTGTATCATTTTAATTCACTGAGGCACCCTGAGGCCTAATCACACATAATGCAGTGAACAGGAACTCGAATAAATGCATTGCAGAGAAAAAAGCAATAACTTTTCTATGTGTTGTCTGAAAACTCTTTTATGGCAGTGTAGCTCAGAATGTGCCACTAAGAAGAAGACATACAATGACCAGTGGGCAGTGAGAAGATGAAGCAGATCACATCTAGTAGTCTCCATGAGCTTCAGAGGGGAACTCCACTCTGCTGCCACAGTGCATGAAACCCCTGCATTAGCCCAGCGCTAGGTTGGTACCCCAAGCTCTTCACAGACTGTTCACCAGTTCTCTTTCTGAGTCAGTTAATATTTGTTTTTGAAAACTGAAACCATGACTCTTAAGTGATTTTTCCCCTAGCTATGGAATTACTCAAGTCAGTAATTTAACTTTTCATATCTTCAGTTTCTCTATGTATAAAATTGGCTGTATAATAATAATAGCAACAACATGAGATGATTAGAAGTTAAAATGAAGAATAGATTTTATGAAATTGTATAAGTATTATTGGTTGGCAGATCTTGCCTTCTCCCTGCTTTGTGTGTTTCTGCACACTCTTCCTTTTACCTAGGATATGGTGCTGTAGTATAAAGCACTGGACCACCAAGTTGGTTTTGAATCACAAGGTCGGTGGTTCAAACCCACCAGCAGCTCCTGGAAAACTCCTATATAGAGTCATTATGAAATAGACTAGACTCGATGGCACCTAACAACAATAACAACAACAACAGTAGTTCTCTCTGCCACCCTTCCTGTTAACCATTTTATTCATCCTGTAAAGTGCATATCAAACATAATCTTCACTGACCATGCCAACCATGAGTGATCTTTTTTCCTTCCCAGATCTCTTTGAGAATCTGCGCCCTTTACCTAATTTTTCCCTTGCAATGTGGTTGTTGATGGCTACTAGTGAATCTGTTCTAACTCAGAGTGACTCGTTGTGTCAAAGTAGAACAGCCCATAGTGTTTCCTTGGCTGTAATCTTCATGATCAGAGTGTCAGGTTTTTCTCTTGCTGATCCTACAGCCTTTTGGTTTGCGACCCAACACTTAACTATTTGCATAACCAGGGCTTCTTTGGTAATGTGGTTATTTTTATGTATTTTTTCCTTTCCTAGATGGATTTTCAAATTTATATATTTGCATCAAATGGAAATGGTCACTTTTAGAGAGGTTTTAATAGAAATTGGGGTTCAATTTTTGAGTATCTTCAGTTTCTTGAAAAGACACTGGATTTTCCATTAGACAAGGCACCGGTACTGTTCATGGCCTTTCTGTTACCTTGCATGCTCCTTTTGTGTAGTGTAGTGTTTCTCAAAATACATAGAACCAGTGTGTGCTGACCCAGGTACACTGTTGGTTTCAGATCTTGTTGTTAATAGGACTAAGAATATTGAAATGTATTTGACGGATCAAAAGAATCAAGATTGTTACCAAAATATAGAAGTTGGAGTTTTACTTGACTAGTTTTAGTTCCTTGAACTCTATGATTTGTTAAAACTACTATTGTTGTTGCTCTGACTCACAGTGATCCTGCATGGGGCTTCTAAAAACTGATTGCTGGCCTTGAACCATCAACCCTGTGGTTAGCAGTTCAATGCCCATCCCGCAGACCACACTAGGACTTCAAGACTAGTGCTGTTGTTAAGTGTCAGTGAGTTGGTTCTGACTCATAGTGACCCTGTATAGGGTTTTTGAAGAACAACTGGTAGGTTTAAACCACCAACCTTGCTGTTCAAGCTGACCTTGCAGTCCAGTACTTATCCTACAGTGCCACACCAGGAATCCAAGAAGCGAAAATTAAAACAATGAAATACTACCCTACATAGATTTCACAGCCTGAGTGATGGGATCGTATCTTGCGGTATTTCACACACAGTGGATGCCCAGTACCTGTTTGAGTGGACATATGAAGCCTAATCCCTTGTTGTTGTTGTTGTTGTTGTTGTTAAGCAGTGTCAAGTCTTTTCTGACTCACAGCGAACCTGAATAGGGTTTCCAAGAAATGGTGGATGGATCTGAATTGCTGACCTTACAGTTAGCAGTCCAGTTATCTTAAAGCCCCATGCCAACCCCTTAGGTCTTCTTTAAATACAAGTATTGCCAGGGGAAAGTGAGCCAGGTACTCTTGTGTGAATGAATTTGGGTGACAAATGGGAGATAGAAGTGAAAAGCTAGAGGGAACCAGTTGAAGAAGAAAATGGGAGCTGCTAACCATTGTAGCAGTTTATCTTGACCAGATCTTGGTTTTAGAGATGCCATGGAACCTGCATGTTGACTTTGAAACAGAACTGATGAGCTCTGAACAGGGGACAAGGATTCGGATTCAGAGTAGACTATGCAATATATAGTCCTACCAGAAGGTGTCACTAATTCCATAATCTGGCAGTTTTGCTCTTGGGGATTCCCTAAAGTGGGGTAGATATTCATGGAATTTAACAGTCACAACAGGTTAATGCGCTGAACTGCAAAGTCACTTTGAACCCCAAGGTTGGGGGTTCAAACTCACCAACTACTCCTTGCTATGGGTTGGAATGGACTATATGGCATTTAAAGACTAACAGCAACAATTCTGAAGGACAGTCTCTTCTGCATTTCTAAGTGGTTCACAGCTTCATTTTTCTTATCCTCTTCCCTACTCTAGTCCAGTCTGCTTTCTTCACAACATGGGAAGATGACATTAATCTATGTCTGTGGACTAGACAGTGCCTTCCATTGAACTTCCATTTTGGGAAGGTTCTAATAGAGATGGACAAGCATGCCTCAGCTAGTCCCTAACATCTGCAAGGTACCCCCTCTACATTGGGTTCTCCTATTTGAAGACTTAGAAGGTGACCAGTCAGTCAGCCAGCACCTTTTGGGACAAAGGAAGTGAAAGGAGAAAAATCATTCTTTCATCTGTATTCCATCCAGCTGTATTCCATTCATTATTTCGGATGTCTTGTCTGAATTGAAGGAATAGCCCGTTTCTCTCTCTCTTCTGTTGGCCACATCATCTCCCTCCTTCACTGTGTTTTATTCTTTTAATAGTGCTATGATATTTGTTCATTTCTTGTGTTTTCGCAAAATAACTCTAACATAAGTATTGTTCTCTATTTTTTAAATCATAATAGTTTGACTTTTATCCTTCTTTTCAATTATCAAGACTTTTGTGTAAGATTTCATTTGACCCTCACAACAGGTGTAATCTCACCATTGCATGGATGAAAAACAACAACAACTTATATATAAAGAGAGAGTGATTCTTTCAGCAAACAGGAGAAATAAATACAAGAGCTCATTTCTCTAGCTCCTAATGGCCTCTATGATTCTGCTTCTCCCAGGGGATAATGCAACCGAGGCTCAAAGGAAAGGTCTGGAATGCCAAGGATTTGCAGCCAGTGATGATAGAAATGAGACTAGAATGATCATCTCCTGAGTCTTAGGTTGTTCTCTTTTAGGAAGGCTTTTAGCCTTCCACACAATCTCCCTAATCAACCACTGGTTCTCTACTCAGCCTACTAACTGACCATCTAACTGTATCAATCCTTTACAGAAGGTCCCGGAAGTCAATGCCTGAGACATTCTGAAAAGTTCATCAGGAACATTTTTTTTTTTTTTTTAAGAAACATTTATTTTATTGCAATTATTGAAAATATGCACATCAAAACATACAGAAATTCAACAGTGTCATCATGAACAATCCGATGACACGAGCTATGTGGAGTTGTCCAGCTGTTCTCACTGCCTTTTCTGACTTGTTCCTCCCCAGTAACAGCAGTTCACTCTCCCCTGTCTAATGTTTCAAGTAAATGTTTTTAAGCTGAAAGTGCACAATAACAGAGACTGGAAAGAATTCCATTAAAACGCGAACTGTGACTATGTTTGGGTGATGGGACTCTGGACAGTTTATTTTCTTTTTTCTCTGTTTCTTTAGTTTTGAGATTGTACTTTTGTGTGAAGGAAGGTAGAGATTGCGGCTGTTATTTACTGTGGAGTCCATTCCGACACAGTGAGTCCCTGGGAGATGCAAACAGTTCAGCACTTGACTACTAGTTGAAAGCTTGGCCCCTAAAACGCCCCCAAAACTGCCTCAGAAGAAAGATTTTGTGATCTGCTTTTACAAGGTTACTGCCTTAAAGACCCTATGGGGCAATTCTCCTCTGCAAATACTGAGTTATCATGAGTCAGAATAGAGTAGATGGAACTAACAATGACAGCTATATACATTTGGAGAAAATACAGGAAGAACGTGTCTTTTGGCATAGGTGTGTGTGGGGGATGGGAGGGCAAGGAGAAGGGCTAACAGGGCTGTAGGAGCATTTTATTAGTTTGAACTGAGACTGAGCAGAGCAGAGCAGAAGGAGCCCTGGTGATACAGTGGGTGGGTTAAGCTTTGGGCTGTTAACCACAAGGCCAGCTGTTCAAACCTCCCAGCCTGTTCTCATGAAGATTTACAGTGTACAGAACCTCTGTCCTGTGGGGGTCACCATGAATCCAAGTTGACTCAATGACAGTGTGCTTTTGGATTGGAGTGGAGCAGTTCTATGTTCTCCTCTTCTCCCAACAGGGCACCCTGCTCCCATTTCTCTTCTAAAGTGCCCGCTCCTGGGCGTGCAGGCTTTCTTCCCACCTAGTTCCCTGCCTGTACCATATGTATGGCAGACAGGCTAGTCTAGGGCAAGCCTGGGGGGTAGAGTCTTGCCCTCTTGACAGCTGCGTGCTCCAAGTCCACACTCCCCCTGCTGTGCCCTTCTGTAACACATTCACAGGACTTCATTTTCCAGTAGATTGAAAACAAAGCCACTGTTGATTTTTTCCAAAAAGATCTATTTGGAAGTGCAATTGCCTGGAATTACATGGTGGCGCAAAGGCCAGACCTTGCTGTGAATAACTTGACTCTCAACCACACTAGAGCCTGGCTGACAGTGGGTCTGAGCTCTGAGGAGTATGGTTGAGGTGTCGTATGTGTGTGTGTGTGTATGTGTATGTGTGGTGTGTACATGTGCACTGTCCTCTCTACCACTTCTTGCATGAACTTTGTGTCTGAACAAGGACAGAGAGAGAGGGACTGCGGCTGTGCGTCAGGGTTCTGTCCTTGTTTGGTTCATATAACCTCTCTCTGCCACCTCAGAGTCCGGGGGCTGTGTGAGGCGAAGTGACTCATTAGGCCGTGTGGGATAGAGAACAGGTTTTGGAACTGGGCATGTTTGAATTCTAGTCCCAGAAATGCCAATTACAAGTTACGGGGCCTTGAAGAATTAATTACATTTCTGACTTTCTTTATGTATTAACAAAAACAAAAAGTGAACACCAACCACCAAAAACCTCTGGCAGTGGGTGTGGAAGTCAAGAGTACCCCCATCTCAATATTGTTGGGAGAATTAAAGGCAGGCATGCTGGAGAAGGCACACAGCGTAGGACCTGACTCTTGATAAAATATTTCATAAACCAGAGTTCCTTTCTGTGACCTGCATTGGCTTTTTTGAGAGATTGAAATGAGAGGAAAAGCAATGGGCTTGAGTCAGGATGGCCCAAGTCAAAGTTGGGAAACATGCAAAATCTGGTATGTTTTATCTCTTTTTTCAATATCCCCTTCTTTAAAGGTATCCGTGGCTTAACATCCATGGCTCCTCCAAAGGAAGGCTGGAGTGGACTGTCGTACACTGTGACATTTGTATTTTCAGAGTCCTGCCTGTGCCGGTAGAAGACCGTGTCTGACCCAAAGGCATGTGTGCACTGTCATGCTGGGTAGCATCAACATAGAGAGCAGAGAGGGCTCAGTGATGGATCGGTTGCCTTCCACATGGGAGATCTGAGTTTGATTCCCAGTCGGCCGCTTCATGCGCAGCACCTGTCAGCATTGATTGTAAGTTTACATGTTGCTAAGATGCTGAGCAGGCTTCAGTACGGCTTCTGGACTAAGACTAGGAAGAAAGTCCTGATGAGAAATCCACTCAGTGAAAATCCTGTGGGTCACAGCAGTCCAATCCCCAACCCATCATTGGGACAGCACAGTATCAGGCAGCATTGTGTGCCGTGACCTGAAGGGTTGTCATCCATTGGGGTGTTGACTCAATGGCAGCTTATAATAATAACAGCATCTAGGAGGGGGAGCTGCTTTTAGATGATAAAATACCTACCACTTACTCTGGCCATTTTTAAGGCCACCCTTATCTTGCAGACATCAGAATGGGATTACGCTTTAGCTCAAGTGGATATTTTTCTCAAAAATGGTGTTAACCTTACATTTTCCCATCAGTTTTAGCAAATAATGGAATCTGAGTTTCATTCCTAGGAGAATTCTTGATGACTTTGGAAAGGTGATCCAGTCATCCAGCCACACCATAATTTTTGGGCTTGTACTCGATACTATAATAGACAAAATTGTTCCGAATTCTGCGTGTATCGTCGTATCGAATCTTTGCTACTTCTGGTGATGTGTTACTACTATTATTATGCCATGAGGCAACACAGCATAGTGGCTAAGAGCAAAAGTGCTAGAACCAGATTACTTGGTTCAAATCATAATCTGTCACTCACTAGCAGTGTGAATGTACAGATGTGGTTGTACTGCATGGCAGTGCAATGGTAGAATTCTCAGCTTCCATTCTGGAGACGAGGGTTTGATTCCTGGCCAGTGTATGTCATGCATACACATAACTCATTTTCACTGGTTGTGGTTCTGAACAGGTTTCAGCCAAGCTAATGGGTGAAGATAGACTAGGAATAAAGACCTGAGGATTCATTTATAAAAGTCAGCCAGTGAAAGGCCAAATTCACTACGGTTCATGAGGGTGGTGCCATGCCAGATCAGGCGGAGCCTTCTTCTGACAGTAGAGAGACTTAGGAATATCCCAAACTTTTTCTGTCCCCATTTACCATATGACATCACTGAGGCTGAGGGGAGGGAGATTGATTTTCTCCACGTCACCTGGCTGATGGCAGATGCAGGTCAATAACCCATATCTGAAGAAGCCCACTGATGCTTTTTCCTTGCTGTGTGGGGAATGTGCATAGTCTTTCATTTTTCCATTTTATAATCTCTCATGGCAGCTGTCAGTCATAAGTAACAGCATTTCAGGATGGGAAACCTTGCAGGGAACAATTGAAGATTTCAGAGCTTGTTTAATTAAACTCTACTTCCTGAAAACATGCAAATTTTATAAATGGGGATAAGCTGCTTATGCAATAGTTAGTGGACTTATTAGTGACAGGCATTGGGGCCAAACACTATCACCTATACCGTCTCTATTCTCCACTAAGGTGAGGTCTAGAGGCTTTGTTGCTGATGTAACATCAAAACAAGAGTCAGCTTGTATGGTGGTGAGCATAGGTTTAGCTCCAAGTTTCCCCAAGGGGAAAAAAAAAGAATAAATGACCATTTTACAAAATATGACAACTAACCATTGATGGCATTAGGCAAGAGTGTAGAGTGAAAAGCATATTTTTGGAATGCCTTATTCTTCCTAGGTGAATTCAAGCTGGAAGTGTGGGATAAGCATTGGACTGCCACCCACAGGTTGGTAGCTCAAACTCACCAGCTGCTCTGTGGGAGAAAGATGAGGCTGTCTGATCCTATAAAGAGTTTGAGTCTCAAAAATCATATACAGGGTCACTATGAATTGAAATCAATGCATTGACAAGTGGGTTTAGTTTTTTGGTTTGGCGCTTTAACAAGGAGTAGGTTTACGATGTTTGAGTGCTAACAGAAAGGTTGCAGGTCTGAGTGCATCAACCAGCATGGCTCAGAAGAGAGACATGGCAACTTACTTCCAAAATATCAGCCACTAAAAACCCGATGGAGCACAGTTCTAGGGCCGCCAGGAGTCATAGCCAGTTTAGCACTCACTGGTAATTTAGAGCAAACCTTCAACTAGACCCAGTCTAACAAGGCCCCATGCATTTTAGATGAAGACAGCGGGTCACATGAAGAGGTGGTTACCAAGGGGTCCTGCCTTGCCTTCCTCTATTTGCTGCTTCTGGCAGAGGGAACAGCGTGGGTAGAGGGTCAAGGAGCCAGAAGTGGCTCACATGGCAGGAGGGACGCTTGTGGATGAAGGAAGCTAAGGCTTGAAAGGTAAACGAGGGCTAGATTGTGAACACCTTGGAAGCCATGATAATGAGTTTGAGTTCCACTAAAGCAAGTGGCAGCATTGATGGCGTCAAGTGTGGCAACAGTAGTGAGGTTAGCCCAGGATCGGACATTGTTTCGTTCTGCTGTGCATAGGGTCGCTATGAGTCGGTGCCGACTCGATGGCACCTGACAACAACAACAAGAGCAGGGGGGTGGGGACATCATTTGCTCTGGCCCTGCCAAGGCAAATTCAAATCCAGTTGCCTTGTTGTTAAGTGTTAAGTGTTGTTAAGTTGTTGTTGTTAAGTGTTGTCAAGTCAGTTCTGACTCATAGTGACCCTGTTTAGGGTATCCAAGGATTGGCTGGTGAGCTTGAATCGCCAGCCTTGCAGTTCAAACCGACCTTGAGGTCCAGCACCTCTTAATTTAATGTTTGATCAAACATAGTAGGTTTATTTAGGTTGATAATTTTGTGTGGCCTGCAAATGATGTTATAAATATCCAAGTGGCCCTGCCAGAAAAAAACAGCAGTTCCTGGGGAAAAAGATGAGGCTTTCTGATCCCATAAAGAATTACAGTCTTGGAAACTCTATACAGGGTCACTGTGAGTCAGGACTAACTCCATGGCACACCACCAACCAACCAACCCCTGCAATAGAGGCTTGGATTTTATTGGTGTCATAGTTGTGGCTGCCAGGGTATATTTGATACCTTGGTCTTGGTGTTCACAAGGGTTAGAATTGTGCGTTGGTTCTCTTTGAAGACTGAAAGCTCAGGGAAGATGTATGTCTTGGAACCCAGATCTCTAGGCTCACGTTTGGAAAAGAGCATCACCAAATTCCCAGAGAAAGCACCAAGTATTGTCACTGTTCTACAGTCCCTCACTTTGACCCACCCTCTTGGGTCAAAGTTGTTGCTCGGTGGGTGCAAATGTGCTCTGCTGCTAACTCAAAGCTTGGAGATTCCAATCCACCTAGTAGCACCTCGGAAGAGCAGCCTGGCGATCATCCAGCCACTGAAAACCGTATGGAGCACAGTGCTGCTTTGACTATGCAGTCATTGTGAGTTGGAATCAAAGATGAGAACTTTTAAAAAAATTTTTAAGCCTGGCTAAACTGGAGGGAGAATGGAAGGAGGAGAAGGCCCAGTGTGAATTTCCCCAGCTGGTGGCCCTGAGGGGGAAGGCCTTTCAGCTGGGTAGATTGATAGCTGAGGGAGGAACCAAACTTGGGATCCTGAAGGTTTGTTCACTTTGTAGTTCCCTTGGGTGTTTGCTTGTCCCAGTGGTGTTGTTGCCAGCAGCACCCAATTTAGTAGTCTTTACAGATTTCATTAACAGCCTGCCTGCTCCACTCCAAGCCCTTAATGAAGATGTTAAATAAAATTTGACGTTGTTATTGCCATTCATACCCCACTACATATTTACCCAGTGCCTTCAGAACATTTTTATTCTTTTGAAGTAATAGCCCCATGAAGTCAATGAGTACCACTCTCCCGTTTTACAGAGCAGGCCATTGGGCAGCAATCATTTGTTGAGGGCCCTGTGGCCAGCCAGCCTCCTCTCTCTAGCAGGGAGAACTCTTCCCTGCAGCTGCATTAGCTCCTCAGGGTCCCTCGAACACCAAATACCCTTCTTCTGGCCTTTGCTTTCTGAGTATTATTTCTCCAGTTTTATGGTTGTCTGTTTTCAGTCTAGGAAAGCATTAGTCTTCTCTTAGTCAATTTGAATAAATTTGCAAGTGAAATGGCCTGGTGGGCTTCAGACATCATGCTGGCATCCAATCTCCAGTGTTCTGTGGGATGCTCCTGTCCATCCACTCTCCTCATCCGCCTGTCAGCGGTCCTGTGAAGGCGTCTGGCATGACCTGAGCTTTGTAAACAATCACAGGGCAAACAACATTGTTGTCTTCCTGGATGTGACAGCCTCTTCTTCTTAGGGCAGTGTACTCAAACCAGAGGCTCCTGGTGACAGCATTTCTGTTCTGCTGGGGAGAGAGAATGAACCCCAGGAAGAAAGGCACAGAGAGCCAGTCAGCTTTTCCCTGGGGCTTGTCTGAGCAGCTGAACCAGGCATAGTAGAAGGTTTATTGTCAGTGAAAGCGAGAAGGACCCTCAACGAGATAGACTGGCACAATGAGTGCATCAATGAACTCACAGACAGCAACAGTTGTGAGGATGGCACAGGACTGGGCATTGTTTCGTTGTAGTAGGAAGGGTTGTTAGGAGTCAGGGCGACTCCAAGTCATTTAACAACAAAACAGATTTATTAAATGACCTGTATCTTTGTTTTCTTATATATTTAGTTATATTAATAGATAAGATATTAACGGAAACATGTATACACAGGATTTTCTGTTTTAATGACGCAAGTATTGTGGGAGGGATTTTTATGACACTATTTTGAACTTTACTTTTTTAAAAACTTCTCCTTCTGACTAATTTTTTATCTGTGCCATAGTTATTCTCTCTTTCTGTTGCCTTCTGTGTGCATACTCCAGTTTTCATACTTTCTCTGCCTTTACTGACCATCCTGGTGTGGCACTGTAGGATAAGCGCAGGCCCCAAGGTCGGTTTGAACAACAAAATTCAGTTGTTTAAGCTTACCATTCGCTCATTGGAAACCCTATACTGGGACATTATGGGTTGGCACTGACTCAACAGCACTTAAGAACTGCAGCAATTTCCTTTATTACCTTCTCTCATTTGCATTCAATTTGTTGTTGTTGTTGTTGTTGTTTTTCTTCTTGACAACATATTGTAGTAAGTGGAAAGAGCATCGAGCTGACAGAACCAGGACTGTTAAATCAGAAACTGAAGGGTCACAGACTGTATCTTATTTGCAAGCTAACAAGTTGGCATGCCCAAGTTTTGCATATATATGTATTATGTACATATACACACTACCTTGGAATCAAGTCCAATGCATAGTGACCCTATGTAGAGTTTCCAAGACTGCAGATCTTTAGGGGAGCAGACAGCCTCCTTCTCCTGTAGAAGCTGGTTGGTTTGAACCACTGACTTTTTGGCTAGCATTCCAACATCTAGCAAATATAATAGGCTCTTTAAAAAATTTGTGGAAAAATGGAATCGAAAGATAATGGTATTTTCTCAAGACCTTTTTGAAGCTTCCTCACTCCAAGTATTTATGTTATTGTCGTTGGGTGTCATTGAGTTGATTGTTGTAACCCTGTAAGACAGAGTAGAACTGCCCCATGGGCTTTTCTTTGTGGAAGCAGGTCGTCAGGTCGTTCTCCTGTAGAGCTGTTGGGTTTGAACTATCACACGTTTATGTCCATGTTTACACACACACACACAAACACACACACACACATATATATACATTCTATTATCTTTTCATTCCATTTCCTGTGAACTTTTTGAATCTCACCTGATATATGTACCTGGACACTTTTATATACTGACATAAGATACAAAACACCTGGGTCAGAGACAAAGGTTACTCATGACAAAAGCAGTTATCAGAGTAACCTGTCATAGAAGCTCCCTGAGTCCCAGTCACCACCAGGTGACATGCTGAGAGCCAGGTGGCACCTGTGTACACAGTGAACTGAATCAAGGAAAGGAACCCCTGTATTTGGAAACTCTGAACCTAAAGTAGACCTAGGGTTGCAGGTGACCTGTCCAGCATTCCACCTTGTGGGGAGTGGTGGTAGAAGGAGGGAGGGAGAAAGAGAGAGAAATAGAAATAGAGGGAAACCTTATCTTACTTTGGAATGAAAGCAAATACACAAATCTCTGGGGTGGGAGGGAAATGTTCTCTTTGTTTTGTTGGTAGACTGTCTCTAGTTTCCAAGGAAGTTTCCTATGCAATGACTTATACTAAGGAGAAGTCTTTGTAAAAAAATATGTACAGGAAATGGGCATTTTGAAAAAGGGATCATGCATCAGGATCTCTGAAAGATCTGAGACTCCTTTCAGCTCTGGCGTTGGCCCAATGATGATCCCTGGGCAGTTTTCAAGGTATTTCATTTTCCTTTGTAATCACTTTGAGATCTACACCCAACCCTGTAATCTCCCTCCATCCCGTGTTCTACACGTTGACTTGGCCATTTATTCAGTGGGTGGATGTGGATGTCTGTGGTTAATATACAGGACTTCCTGCTGGAGATTCAGTTACATCTTACTGTTGCTGAAATGAATCAAGAGAATAATGGAAAAAGGGTATGAACTTTAAATATGGCATCAAAAGATAGGGGATGCTGATCAGCGATGTGACCTTGGACGCGTTTCCTAACTTCTTTGTGCCTTGGGTGCCCTTTCTTGAAAATGAAGAAGATAAAGTCTGCTTGACTGTCGATCTCATGGGGATATTGGCTGAGCAAATGAGTTCCTGTTCAGTGGATGAGGTGCTCAGAGGGAAGATGCTGGCTGAATGTAAAGTTTTGCCTTCACTGCTTTAAATCACATCTTCCTCCCGCTCTGTGCTGAGCCCCAGCACCTGCAGAAGTACTTCTTACAAGTGCCTGGTGGAGGACTTTGGTGGTATAGTGTAGAACATATAGAGAGAGGTGAAGTGATGGTGAAGGACCCAGAGCCCCCTCACTTTGTTACTGGGTGACTGAGGGTGTGGGGTGATGCTGATATTGTGAACAATGGATAGTATTTGATAGGATCCTGGGTTCTTTGAGTCAAAGAGCATGGAAGATAACAGAACAGATTAGTCAGAATCATATTCTGGATGAGTTAAATGACATATGGAATTATGCCATTAGGACAAGTTAGAGTGAATTTGGAGTAGCTGGCTGGTGCAACCCCTCAGCTGCTAACAGAAAGGTTGGAGGTTCAGGTCGATATAAAAGTGACCAGAAGAAAGGCGTGGTGATCTATGTTTGGTAAATTAGCCATTGTAAACCTTTTGGGTCACACACACATGGGTCCCCAACAGTTGGTATCAACTGGAAGGCAGGTGATTAGTATGAACTGCAATAGGCAGGCTATTCGTAGTTTCCAAGGGAAACAATATTAGATGGAGTGAGATACCTGTGTAGGAAGCTGTCTTTGGCATCACCAGTGTTGTGAGGGGAGGAAGAACAGTTGGGCAGAGAAAGGAGTTAGATGCTGACATATCGCAAGACATACTTAGTTAATTCCTTGAGGAGCGCCAGGATTGCTCTTTACAATTTTCCCACCTTGAGTTGAGTGGCCCTGGCCTTAATACCAGTCATTGGGTGAAGGCCTTTCCAGAGAGGGGCTGAGACATTGGAAAAGCTGGCTTTTATTGGCTGAGGGCTGTTCCTAGAGAGGAACTCAGCTGCAAGACTCCAGCCACCATCACTTGCAGTGACTGGGAAATGAGTGCTTCAGTCTGGAGCTTGCACCTCCATATCCCCTACATGCGACCTCTGGTGAATGGAACCCTACGTGTGGCAAGAAAGATAATGAACTGGACTGCAAGTTTGGTTTAGAACTTCAAGGTCAGTGGTTCAAATTCACCAGTTGCTCCTTGGAAACCCTTTAGAGGGTCACTATGGGTTGGAACCAACTTGATGGCCCATAATAACAGCTCGTGACTTAGAAAGTGGAGTTGTAACTCAAGGGAACCCCTGTGCAAAACAACAACTTGGAGAAGTCTAAGAGATGGAAGTGCTGTACAAATGTAAGAAATACTTAGGAATTTCAGAAATTAAATATATACATAATGCTGTGCCTTAGTTTTCTAGGGTTGCTTTAACAAAAAACTGTAAAATGGATGGCTTTGTTGTTGTTAAGTGCCATCAAGTTGGTACCGACTCACAGTGACCCTATGCACAGCAGAGCAAAACACTGCTGAGTCCTGGGTCAACCTCACAATCCTTGCTACATTTGCACCCAATGGGGCTGCCACTGTGCCAATCCATCTCGCTGGGGGTTTCCTCTTTTTTTCTGATCCTCCACCTTACTAAACATGATATCCTTCTCCAGTGACTGGTCCCTTCTGACAAAATATCTGAAGTATGAGAAATTAAGTCTGTCCATCCTGGCTTCCAAGGAGCACTCTGGCTGTACTTGATCCAAGGAAGATCTCAGTTGGATGAAGTACACAACATATATGGCTTTACAGAACACACAGTTTTTGCCTAACAGTTCTGAAGGTCAGAAGTCCAAACCCCAGAATCCTCCATGCTGATTCTTTCTGAGGGATTTGAGAAGGAACTCTTCTTGTTTCTCGCCTAGTTTCTGGTGGCTGCTGACAATGCCTGGTGTTGCTTTTCTGCTTGTAGATTGGTCTGTCTTCCACCTGAGTGTGACTCCACTTCCATGTCTGTTCTCCCCTTTTATAAGACATCACTCACAAAGACGTAGGATTAGGACACACTCTGCCTTTGGTATGATCAAGTTTAACTAATTTTTGTTGTTGTTTTTAAGTGCCATCAAGTCGGTTCTGACCCATAGATATCCTGATTAGGGTTTCCAAAAGACTCCACATCCAAGCAAGGTCACAGTCACAGATAGGGGCTAGGGAGTCAACATATCTTCTGAGGGATACAGTACAATCTATAACAAATGAGAAAAGGTGGTTGTTTACTAGTTTACCCTTCATGCTTATCTCCCAGCAGTGGGGTAGAGAACCAGATGAAGGTGATTTGGATGATTTCAGTCATTCTTCTCCTGATACTACATTTTTATTTTTCTCTATTAGAATACAGTCATCACATTGCTAGTGTTAGGGTCTGTTCTCAGCAGATGCATGGTGGTGGTCATGTGCCACTGAGTCAGTTTGATTCATAGCGACCCTGGATAGGGGTTCTGGGTTTATAAATCTTTATGGGAGCAGAAAGCCTCATCTTTCTCCCATGGAGTGACTAGTGGATTTGAACTACTGACCTTGCGGTGAGCAGCCCAGCTCATAATCCATCACACTTCTAGGGCTCCTTAGCATATGCACAGAGGAAACCTATTCTTAGGGAGTCCTGGTGTGGCACTGTGGGATAATCACTGGACCTCAAGGTCGCTTTGAACTCCAAGGTCAGTGGTTCAAATCCACCAGTCGCTTCTTAGAAACCCTGAACAGGCTTGCTATGAGTTGGAACTGACCCAACAACACTTAACCATAACAACAACAACAACAACAATTCTTCTAGTGACAGGAAGGTCAATGGGAAGTAATCAGACATGGTGGATGGCTCAGGAAGGAACTTCAAGGGTAGCTTTTGCTAGTAATTCCTGGCTGTTTCTCTTCTTTCCTCCACAAACATCCCGTCATTCTTCCCAAGATTTAAAGAGGGATTTATATCCACAGGATGTTAAAGTAGTTTGGGATCTCAAAGAGGAGTTTTGTTTGTTTGTTTTTTCCTTTAATTTCTTTGGTGTAGAGTCAGCTACTTGGAAAATTATGTACACCCAAAACTTTCTTACTAGATTGACTATTAAAAGAATTAAACTGCTGAGGTTTTCTGTTTGGTCCACCTGGGAGTACATATGCCTCACTATGGCCTTAAATTGTCCCCCAAAGGGTTAACTTAGTCCTGATCATCTCTCATGCACACCGTTGATGGGAAGTGAGGTGGTAGGTAGGTAGAGACCATCTCAGATAAACTCAAATGAACGTCTTCAGCCACCAGGTAATATAAAGTACACTTGTTGAGCAGTGGAGAGTCTCTGTTGCCAAAATGAGCACATTTATTTGTGGCCTTTTGGACTTTTTCTTTTCTATTTCGTTAGGAATCCAACTGATCCTTGACTTTCTTTGTTCCCTTTATTTATTTAGGACAAGTAAACATTCTTGCCACCTGGGGTTTAAGGACTGCTTTGGAGAGCTGATTGTATTACATGCCTATACAGTATCCCCTAGGTCATCAGTGAAATAGATATACACCATTCTTGTCCTTATGGAGCTTATAGTCCAGTGAGCAGGACCATTATTCAACAGAAGATCTTACAAAGAATTCTTTATAATGGGATTTGGTATAATAAATATACTCTACTTGGATTAATAATCAATGTCCATGGAAACAACAGTCAAATAATCAAATGGTATCTTGGATTGGACAAATCTGCTGCAAAAGACCTCTTTAAAGTATGACCTTGATGACTAAAGTGCACATGACCCCAGCCATGGTCTTCTCAACGGCCTCGTATAAATATGAGAGCTGGACAATGACAAAGAAAGATTGAAAAGTTGAAGTGTTTGAATTGTAATGTTGGTGAAAATATAGAATATACTATGACAACCAGAGAAATGAGTACATCTGTCTTGGGGGAAGTACAGCCAGAGCACTCCTTAGAGCTAAGGATGGTGACACTTCATCTAGCTTCCTTTGGACATGTCATCAGGAAAGACCAATTGCTAAAAAACGATGTCATGTTTGGTAAGGTAGTTGCTGTTATTGTTGTCAGACACTGTTGAGTACATTCTGACCCCATGAGTTACAGAGTAAAACATTTTTAAGGGAGATTCTTGGCTGTAATTGTTATGGAAGCAGATCACCAGATCTTTGGTTTTCCATGGTGCCACTGGGTGGGTTTGAACTGCCAATCTTTGGTTGCCACCCTACCGGGAATCATTTGCACCACCCAGGGAGATTAATGGAAAATGAGGGAAACCTTCCTCATGAGATGGATTCACACAATAGCTACAACAGTGGGCTCAGGCACACCAACAACTGTGAGGCTGGCACAGGGCCAGGCAATGTTTCATTCTGCTAAGCAGAGGTTTAGCGTGCTGGAGCTGATTCCATGGCAACTACTAACATGAGCATGTCTATGAGGGAGCCCTGACATACTATACCTTCTGTGATTCTCATTCACCTTCTGTGATTATGTGATCATTTGGGTCTCCAAAGCAACCACTCTGTTCCCTTCTATGTGTATTGCAGAGAAATGTGAATTCCAGTGACACCTTCGTCTAGAATCAATGGAAGGAACTGCAGGAGCCTAATGTGGTGAAGCAGTTCTTCTGTCTCCTTGAAACATACTCCTCTCTCTTCACCATCAATTTGCTTTTAACATTGCAGAGCCCTAGGAATCCCTTTCATTGGTTGTCAGTGAATTTGGTACAAGGCATGAAGCCAACTTTGAGTTTCACAGATAGCTGCACTCTGGTTTATGGTACACTCTCCACTTCCAGTATGAGTGTTTGGCAGATCTCTGGGAAGATGCTCAATGATTTGTGGGCATATTTTTGGTTATTTTTATTTCTTGCTTCCTGTAAGCATTGAAGAGAAATCAGATACAGTTCACCAGAGGCCTAGCCCAACAGTTTGCCTATCTCTGTCCTTTCATAACTCCCTCTCTCCTTCCACAAACATTTATTTATACCTTACTTGAAACAGAAGATAAGCATGTCTGAAATCAGATCTCTTGGCATATGTCTAAATACTGCTTAATCAAGAGACACATATTCACAGAAACAGTTTTAAGTGTCCATAGACTAACACATGGATTGTCAAATCTAAATCACAAGGTAATAATCTAGATTCTGATACTCATGTTTAGAATGTACTAATGTGGCGCTGTAGGAAAGGCCCCCCTGATGCGCTTCTTTGGGGTCAGCCCTGGACTTGGAATCACAAGTTCTGTAATTCAAACCCACCACCCGCTCCTAGGAAACCCTATACAGGGTCTCTCTGAGTCGAAAAACCATCTCAGTGGCACTTAGTGACAACAAATACAAACACCAGCAGTTCTCCTGGTCCAATCCTCCTTAATCATGCGTGTGCATGGGTATATGTGCGTGTGTGTGCCTGTGTGAGATGCTTTGATAATTAATTTCAGAAAGCTTGAGCCTTCAATGTAAAAGTGCTAGAGAATTGTAGATCGTTGTGACACAGTTGTTTCAAAGCACAGTCATTTAAAATCTGTGTTAAAGAGCCAGACCTGTCCCAGAGCCATGATGTCAGTTCCAAATTCACACGAAGTCTAGGGTTTTCTGAGTTTCCTGATATTAGGTATTTTCTTTTTCCGAGCAGGAAGATTCTTCTAAAGATACCTCAGATGGAAAATTTGTTTTTCTTACCCTTAGGCAACCCCTTCCACATGTGTTCTCCCATATTCCAGCCTATTTTGCATTCAAGTACCTTTTGTAATAGGATAGTTGGGTTGCTCTTGGGGAGAACCTTCCCAGCATCTAACCATATAACCAGTTAGACAACAGAACCCTTTAAAGAAGGGGCCCTGGTATTCTGTTTAATGATATAGACTAGAAAGAGGAATTTTTAGAATTGGCGGTAAAGGGGAGATATGGCGTTGACACATTGACTTGTCTTTAGAATGCAAGGTAGGCTTGAGGTTTTTGAATTTACTGGGGATTTCAAAAGTTCATGAAAAAATGAAATTAAAACAAAATGGAGTGATCCCATGAACTTAAAAAGCAAAAAAAAAAACAACCCATAAACATTGTATTAAACCTCAAGCTATGGGGTAACTATGAGCTGTGAGAACTACCATAACTCAACTGCTAAAAAAAATTGTTTCCACTTCAGAATACTTTATTAACAATTAGAAACACTGAAGTGTGCATTTTCCAGACCACATCTGTCCTAGACAAAATAGGTACCCGTGTGAAGTCAGACCTGATCTAAGATTTATTTTTCTTCCATTAAGCAGGCAGAGATTTGAAGATTGGAGAGAATTGGTTGTGAACTCCAACTTTAACCCTTAACAGTTATATGATCTTTAAATTCCCTCCTAATAAAATGAGGTGACTCTTGTTTTCCCCACAGGTTTGCATGAAAGATAAGAAATTATAGAAAGGCCCAACACAAGGACAAGTGCATCTTGTTCAGCACATTTGCTTTCTCTTGGAAGGATGCTCGAGTTGAGCGTGGTCTTTGGCTTAGCACCCCTGAGTTTGCATGTTCTGATGATCCATGGACACACTGTAGAGTGGATGTGGCATTGTCACCCAAGTAGGCACTTTTCCTTTGGTTTGTTGCAGGAACCAAGCACATACAAGAGAGAGGTAGGGAGGATAGATCTCCCTGGGTTGTTGGTAGGGCTGTCACTGGATGCCACATCCCTCTGAGTTGATGGACTTTCTCTGAAAATCAGATGCAAGCGTCATCCACTTACCCAGGTTATTATTTTTTTTTTTCAGTCAGAATATTACAGTTCAATATATGAGACACCAGTAATAACTGTCCTATAAACTGACACAGACTGCAATGAGAAAACCTGCTCAGCTTCCTCCGCCTCAGATTTGCACATCAGCATGTGCTAATTAACACAGCTGTCTCTCTGCTGCTACCATGATCAAATGTCTTCATTTATTTACTTATTACAGAATAAGAATTGAATCTATGCTGTGTGGTTTTTCCCTTTTATGTTCCCTTCATTATGGGACATTTAGCGATCTCTTGGAAAAATGAATAAGTAAAATGATTGTAATTAACTACACTTTTTATTTGGTGTGGTGTTCTCCCACCTCTAGCATTGGTAGTTCTCCTAATTACTAATAAAACTGAACCTGTTGTCATTGAGTTAATTCCACCTCCTAGCCATCCTATAGGACACAGAACTGCCTATATGGTTTCCTAGGAAGCTGATGGGCACATCTTTCTCCTGCAGGACAAGGTGGTGGGTTTAAACCACCAACCTTTCATTTAGCATCTAAGTGCTTAATGATTGCCCCACTTGGCTCCTTCTCCTAATGACAATGACCTTGTCATTTAAAACATACCTGCTTTTCCTTCTGAGCTGCTTTAAACAAACAGTGGTTGAGGAATGACAATAAAGATGGTGGGAATTGCTGGCAGTTGGCTGAAGCTTTTTCCACAAGTTACGGAGCAAAATGGCTCTTTGAGTATAAGGCCTCACAGCTTCGGAAGTATCAACTTGATGGACCTCCTTCTTACATCTTTGTAATAATGCTCTGGTGTCAACCATTGCTTTGGGTCCTGGTGACCTTGAAATTTCCAGCCTCACCTGTGTAGAACTTAGCAGTGATTTAAATTCTGATCTGCACTCAAGTTCGTGATAGTCATTCACTTATTAATTCATTCAACAAGTGAGTAGAATGAATAAAGTAAGGTATTGGGAGACACAGCAGTTAGCTAGATTGAGCCAGGATGTGGTGAAGGTATGGCAGTTACTGGTCAGATTGGAGGGTTTATTTAGGGAGGAAGTGGGCAATGGGGTGGCTACATAGATTTTCCAAACCACAGGCATATGCTCTTGTTGCCGTTATGTGCCATCAAGTAACTTTAGACTCAAGTGACAGAGTAGAATTGCCTCCTGAGATTTTCTTTGTTGTGAATTTCCTGTGAGCAGATCACTAGCTGTGTTTCCCATGGATCTGCTGAGAGCCTTCAGGTCTTTGAGTTAGTAGTCAGTTCAGGGCTCTTTTGAAAACATACACATATTATTCATGCCCCTTTGTTCTCTTTTAGATAAATTAGAGGCTGCCCTCTATTCAGTTAACACAAGATCACCTAATTGAGGAAAGGGCAGGCAAAAGGAGGTCTTGACTTGGAGTGAATTAGATCTCAGGGCCTTCTAGACTGGAAACCAATATCTCACACTTCTTCCATCCTTTGGCCAACACCTGCTTACCTCTAGAACCCGAGCCCTAAGCTGGCTCTGAACTTCACCATCCCTTCCCACTGCCCACTTGCCCCCATCAGTTCAGAACATGATGTCAACACTGACTTTCTAACCCATCCCATTGTAGGGTCAGTGTGTGTGTGTGTGTGTGTGTGTGTGAACAAGGTGACTCCATGTGATAAGCAGTCCTGGTATGGCATAGTAGGATCAGCACTGAACTGCAAACCACAAGGTCGGCTGTTCAAATCCACCAGCTGTTCCTCAGAAACTGGACAGTACTTACCAACAACATATCTATGTATTGACTACTAACCACAAGGTTGACAGTTCAAACCCACCAACTGCACCTTGAAAACCCAGTACAGGGTCACTATGAGTCAGAACAAACTCAACGGCAAAGTTAACAACAACAACAACAACAACAACAGACTTAATTAATTATTGTAGTAATTTATTTATTTTGCAAAGGAGAATTTTAATAAGCACAACTCATGAGTGCGGAAGGCTGGTGGAATGACTGAAAGGGGATTTGAGGGGGCATCTTGTCAGCTTAAAATCCCTGCAGGAATGAGAATTCAGAGGAATTTCCTGAAGGCTTAAACAGGACCAACAGACTTAATCTCTTTCTCTCGCTCTCATAGACAAAAGGTTAATGATGTTAAGAATTATCCTCAATACTTTTAAAACTAAAATTATAAAAGCAGAAGAAAAAATTGAAAACTCAGAAAACTTAGAAAAGTAATCTGTATGCATTGTAAAATTATTGAGCTGTTTATGAAGGCAAAATGATTGAAAGTAAATTATTTCCCCTGAGTTGCATCTTCTAGTGATGAAACTAAACTGTTTCTGCTTTTAGATTTTCTATTTTACCCCCCAAGACTCTAATGTACTTTTCATGATTTATGAAGTTTAGGAAGTTATCTTCTGATTTCTTACTAGGAGGGATTTAAGACCATGTTCCTAAATGTCGTTTTTTTCCTTACCACTCATCTGCCAGAATTCTATCCGTTCTGTTAGTAGTTATCTATTATCTAGGCTCAGTAGCATTTATATTTCTTTCTCTAATTATAATTAGATTTTCCGTGCCTTGAAGTTAATTCTAAGCAGTCAGTTTAGATTAAATGTCTACTATCTATTAATTTTTTCATTCATTTATTTGTTTATTCATTTAAAAAATGCCACTTGGGGCCAATTTTGTGCCAGGCATGAATCTATATGTGAAGTATGTGCAAGTGTTTACAGTACTGTATGCATGAAAATTAAATAAGTTTTGAACCCAAGGAAACACAGACTGCATATTTCAAGTTTGCTTCTAAATATTGATTCAAAATAAAGTTAAGATAAGAGATTATCATACAAAGTAATTTTATAACATTAGGAAAATTACTCAGGAAATTGTTTAGATGTCTGAAGATTGTCAAATATTAAATAAATTATGGTACCCATATTTAATGTTATCATAACTGTTAAAAATCGAATTTTCAAGAAATATTAAATAACAGGATAAAATGTTCAGGATTTAATAATTTAATAGGTAAAAAGAAATAGAACACAAAAGTGAATCTAGCCTTATCTCAATGCCATGAAAATTTAAAAAGATAATTGATATGGAAAGCAAATATCTTAAGGTAATATCAGGGATTTCAAATTTCTTTTCTCATATCCACTTTTTGGTGTTGTCTGAATTTTCTACAATAAGTGTGTATTGCCTTTATAGTAAAACAGACAAACTAGCACCCTATTATCACAAAAATAAAAAGTGAACATCTATGCACTACCATTGATAAATCAGTGATATAAAGTAAAGTAAAATCTCTTTGCTCAGGGCCTGTACAGAGATGTAAGTATCAAGTTTTGATGGTGTTAGGGATCAGAAAAGATCTAATAGGTAGCATTTGAGCTATGTCGGGAAGAACAAGTAGGATTTTTGTAGGCAGAGGAGAGCATGTAAGTGAAGCATCAGAGGTGAGCTGAAACAGACTACAGTGTAGCATTACAGATGAAAAAGAGGAATGAGATTGACAAAGTGGTTTAATGAAGTTGTGGAGGACCTTGAATGCTTTGATGAGGATTAAAATTTCAAGCAGTAGGCATCTATGGAGGAAATTGTAAAGAGGGGCTCACTTGAGCAAGCCCATGGTTTTAGATGCAATATAATGAGTCCAGTTTTTAGAGTCAGACAGATCTAGAGTCGGGATCCCACTGCTTCTTGTCTGCTGGAGGTAATTCTTAAGCCCGTCGACACTTGCTTCTTCATCATCTGTGATTTGGGGATGATGATACCAACTTCATGGTGTGTATTTAAGGGTTAAACAAACTTACATAGTTTTCCAAGCATGAACGATGAATAGATCTTTTTTTAAAGAGAAAAAACATGTCTGCAGCTCTTTATCCCTCCCCCACTGGAATCGAATCATGTTCATTGTTATTGTTATGTGCTGTTGAGGTGATTCCAACTCATAGAGACCCTTTATAGGGTTTCCCAGAGCTGCTGATGGTTTGGAATCACTGACCTTGCAGTTAGCAGTCCAGTGCTTATCTTACAGTGCCACATCAGGTTATGTTACTTAAAGATTTAAATACACAAAATTCATTATAAATTTAAGTTTCATGTCATACTACAGACATAAGACAAACAAACGAACAAAAAAGATTTATGTTGCAAATAATAATGCCAGAAAAACATGTAAATTGGTGGTTGTGGTGGTGTGGTGTGCCGTGGAGTCGGTTGTGCCCAATATACCATCTATATGAAAGTAAATCTTTGTAAATGACAGGAATCTGGTACTAATTGCTACAACTCAGACTTTAAAAATTTGACCTTTCCCATAACAACCCTACATAGGGTTTCTAAGGAGTGTCTGGTACAGTGCCACAACAGGACCCTTGGTATAGGATCTAGACAGCTATATTTAAAAAACAAAAACAAATAATGCAAACTAAACTTTAGAAATGTAATGTGCAGCTGGAGTTGAGAACCACTGAACTAGATAGTAATTTCCACTGTGAATAATCAATGTTTCCAGGGTTGCAAACCATGGCAAAGGGTCACTATAACCACGTCTCCCTTTAAGTTCTGGATGGGCTCCAAATTAGTGGCATTTCTTGGGCCAGCTAGGACATGGGGATAGAAGCAGTTAGACAAAGGGTCCCAGAAACTTTGAGAATCCAATCGGAATCAGCACCTGGAATTTTGAATGCAAGGGTTTAATCCGAGCTAATCCTGTTGGTAGGATTGCTGTTGGGCAAGCTCCATGCACAAGTCCAGAGTATATATAAAATGCTGTGATGATATCAGATATCCTTGTCCTCCAAATCAAATTGAGCTTTCTCTCTAGGAGTAGCTGTGCAATGCAACTTCCAGCATTTCTAAGAGGAGGTGACTGTCTTAGGTCTGCTTGTGAGTGTTTTTCTTGCTAGCAAACCTACAACTTCTTCCCTGATCGCATTCTATTACTCTGAGTTTTGACCTTGTCAAATCTTAGAAAATACCTGGACTTTCTTGTCATTAACATCTTATAAATATTTGTTCATGAGTCAACATTGGAATATTTAGTATTTTTTTCCCTCCTGTGTACATAAATCATTCTCGACAGAGCTTTAATCATTTGGGTTTTGGGCTGGCCTCTCTGACTTTCCCTAGTTTATTTTTAGCCTCCATAAGTTTCATCTATTTTGGAGGAATGGTTAATTGCATTAGAAAGAGTATGCCACAGATCACAGTCCCTCAGAATGCACATCACTTTGGACTGCAGGAAACTTAAGAAAAAACTTTCCGAGTTCCCCCCCAGGCTTACTGAACCACAACCTCTTCTCTTTTAACCCACTTTTTAAGGTGATTTTTTCACACAATTTTAGGATCATCACCATAGTTATTACAGGAACTATACCCTCCATACCACGGTTCAGAATCCGAGGACTCAGCCAGCTATGTATGGAAAATGTTGGGGGCAGTGAGCAATTAAGTAGTCAAAGCAATCCCTTAAGGGGTAGTGTAAAGTGAAATTTGTATAGCATTTACATTGTATTAAGTATTATAAGTAATCTAGAGATGATTTAGCGTACACAGGGAGTAAGTGCAGTTATATGTAGATATGGCGTTTTATATAAAGGACTTGAGCATCCTTGGATTTGGGTATCAACAGGGTCCTGGAACCCAAGAATATTGATGGACCACTGTATTTACAGGAGGTGTCAGAGCAATTTGAGGTGGCTGTGGGGGCAGGGCACTTTGCTTCACAAATCTCATTTATAATCAATAGTGTCTACATAAGGAATCACAATTTCTTTCCATCTTGAACACCAATGGGGTTGGTTAACGCATAGGACTTTCATTATGGTAAATGACATTTCTTAAGTATAAGCAAAGACAAAGGGAAAAGGGAAACCCCTAGTGTAGGAGATAATAGTGAAGCAAAGAGGAATAAGAAATAGAGATAGGGAGGAAATAGAGAAGAGGTCTGTGTCTTAAACTGGTCTAATTCATGTGTGGCAATATCCAAGACCATCATACATGTTGGAGCCCTGTACAGTACACAAATCCTTCTACATGTGATGCTCACAACTGTCCTACAGTGATCAGATTGGGTAGATGTTAACATACACATTTCACAGATGAAGAAACTAAGACTCCAGGCAGCCATTGCCCATGGTCTGATATCTAATATGTGGCAGAACCAAGACCAGAGTTCAGGAGTTGATCCTAAATAAGGGATGTTTCTGTCAATACTAATGTAATCCTGATGTGCTTGTCACAGCTTCCTTCTTGAGGCTTGAGAGAATGGACAAAACCCTCAGTGATGGAAATGCCCAGTATTATGACCCAGTGACCTAGTTTTGCCTTCTCCTTATAATTTGTAAGTCTACAAGGGTTGGGTGGAGGAGTGGCAGTCTTGGTGTTTAGAAGCCCACTACTATCTCCGGTGGCTTCCTTTCTGCTATGACAATGTTTAGAGTCAGAGAAGTTAAGTGGCTTATCCAACGAAGATCATTTGTTGGTGAGTTGGGGAGCTGAGATTTGCTACTTGAATCTTAGCTACCGAACTTAGTAATTTTGCCACCTGACCTCTTTACTAATCACTGTTACGTGGATAGTCATTTCTGTTCTCCTGGGCATCCTCTGGCAGTACCAGTATCATGTGAACATTAAGAAGAATCCGAAAGTTACATTTCCTCCTCTTCACGTTTGCTAGGGAAGGCATCCATATCTGTGGGAGTTGTCTGGTTTGCCATTTAAGTAATTCTCTGGGTACAAATGTCTGTTGTTTTTCTACATGAAACTTAGCCCACATGTCTGTCTCATCTTACTGTGCCTCCTTGAAAGCTCAGGTGATTCCAATGACCCTGCTGTGCTCTAAGGAGGGGCTGGAGTTTATTTTGGAAAAGGGGCTCCCTGTTCTGCCACTGGCTGGCTTGTCTCCACTCTGCACTCAGCAAAAACGGAATAGTCTCTAAACAATAGGTGACTCAGCCTTGCCAAGCCCTAGGTGAAATGAATTTAGCAAGCAAAGGGAGAAAAAAAGTCTTTTCTTCATTTTTCCTGGTCCTGTTTGATGGGGCTTCTCAATGCTCAATGCCCCTTTCATGCTAAGATCTGTAATTAATTAAGCCTCATAGCTCCCCTGGCAGGTAGAGAAGTACAAGGATGTTCATTTAAAACCAATCCTGTTTGATACAGTAGGGCTGTTACTAGGCTCTTTAAAAGAAAAATCTCTCTATTGTGAAACTCCTTTTTAATGGAGTAAATTAAGGGAGAAAAGGATAGAATAATTTTGCCTTTAGTGCCTGCTCAGTTATGGTTGCAGAAGGATCCCAGAGTTTGCAACTCTGATGCCATCCTTAGGCTTAACTAGTTATCTTCTTGTTGTTAGGTGTCATCGAGTCGGTACCGACTCGTAGTGACCCTGTGCACTAGAGAACGAATCAATGCCCGGTCCTGGGTCAACCTTGTAATTGTTGTCACACTTGAGGCCATTGTTGCTGCCACTTTGCCAATCCATCTCGCTGGGGGTCTTTTTCTTTTTCTCAGACCCTTTGTCTTACCAAACATGATATCCTTCTCCATTGACTGGTCCCTCCTAACAATATGTCCAAAGTATGAGAGATGAAGTTTGGCCATCCTGGCCTCCAAGGAGCACTTTGGCTGTACTTTTTCCAACACAGATCTATTGGTTTTTCTGGTAGCCCATGGCACTTTCAGTATTCTCCTCCAACATCATAACTCAAATGCATCATTTTTTCTACAGTCTTCCGTATTTACTGTCCAGCTTTCGTATGCATATGAGATTATTGAAAATACCATGGCTTGGGTCAGGTGCACCTTAGTCCTGAAGTTGACATCTTTGCTCTTTAACACTAAGAAGATTTAGCTATTGCAAATAACAAAGTGCACAAAACTTAGTCTTAAAACAGCAATACACATTTATCATCTCATATAGTTTTTGTGAATCAGAAAATTCAGGAATGACAGAGTTGAGTATTTCTAGCTCAAGATTTGTAAGTCTGCAGTTAGGATGTTGACTAAGGCTGCAGTCATATGAAGGTTTGATTGGGGCAAAGGCTCCATATCTGAGATGGTGAGTTGGTGTTGGCTGTTAGCAAGAGACCTAATTTTCTCAATATATAGACTTCTCCTGAGGGTTGCTTAAGGAGCTCTGGTAGCATAGTGGTTACAAATTGGGCTGCAAACTGCAAGGTCAGCAGTTTGAAACTACCAGCTGCTCCGTGGGAGAAAGATGAGGCTTTCTGCTCCCATAAAGATTTACAGCCTCGGAAACCCTGTACAGGGTCACTATGAGTCGGAACTGACTCCGTGGCACATAACAACAACAACAACAACAGAGGGTTGCTTGAGTATCCTAATGATATAGTAGCTTCATGCCCATAGCACCATAGCAGGTGATCCCAGAGGGCATGATGTGGAAGCATCATTCTTTGATTAAGCTAACCTTGGCCAGAACAGTCAGTCATTTTATCAATGCCTTATTCATTACACAGGTAAGCCCTCTTCACTGCCAGAGTGACCTGCACAGACCATGCTGTAAATCAGTGAGCAAGAAACATTAGATGCCCTTTTGGAGGGTTGGCACCACAGTTATTGTTGTTATGTGCCATGGAGTTGGTTCTAACTCATAGTGACCCTGTACACGGTTTCCAAGGCTGTAAATCTTTACAGAAGCAGAAAGCCTCATCTTTCTCCCACGGAACAACTGGTAGTTTAGAACTGCTGACCGTGAGGTTCGCAGCCCAATTTGTAACCACTATGCTACCAGAGCTCCTTTGGCACCACAATTGTTGTTGTTGTTGTTGTTATGTGCCGTGAAGTCTGTTCCTACTCATAGCGACCCTGTACAGGGTTTCCAAGGCTGTAAATCTTATAGGACATACGAAACACGATTGAACAGAATGTCAAATTCTCATGGACTCCAGATTTTCCAGAACCCTGGTTACTGGATGAACCTCTAAAACGATTGCCCTGAACAATCTCTAAACTTCAAAACAAAAAAATATCCACCGATGTCTTTTTGAAACCAAACAGTAGTTTAGCTTAACTAGTCTGCTTTGAGCTTTATGTTTTTTAAAGGATTCTCTTTGTGAGATCAACAACAGCAACTTGAAAGATTAGTTAGGAATCTTAAGGGGAAGTGAGTTTATGTTATGGGGGAGGAATAACTTATGAAAACAGAGTTAGACTAATTATGCAACTCAAAGAATATAATCAATGTCACTGAAATGTACATGTAGAAACTTTTGAGTTGGTATATGTGCTGCAGTGTATATTCTCAACAACAGTCACAAAATAAATGCAGTTAAATATACATTAATTTATCTGTGGCATTCTTGGAGTAGCCAACATACATATGATAAAAGAGAGAGTAGTAGGTAGAGAATGGTGCATTTAATGGACTAGTTATTAGTAGATTTAGAATCAATGAATGCCATTACTTGTGGTTAAGTGATTAAGCGTATATTGATGGGGACACATGAGTATAGCGATTTACTCAACTCTTGGAGTTGCATGCTTATCCCAGGCCTTATACTGCATCACTGGTTCCCCAATATTTGTCTTCGGATCTGTGTTGCGTTAATAATAAGAGAAAGCTGGAGTTCTTGTTGAAAATGCTGATAGCAGGTTTCCAGCCCTATTGATCCAGTTCAGTACAATTACAACCCACTGTGCTGTCTGGCTTTAATCAGGCAATGGTAGCCTCAAGTTATGTCAAGTGAGAATCATATTGGCAACCATATTTGTTTGCTTATTGTCTATCCATGATCTTTTTTCTTGGCCTCAGAAAATCAACACAAAATTGGGCACTTAGTTGGTAAGGGTTGAAAGTTGTGATTGCCTGTGTTACTTACATGTCATATTAGTTGGGGGTGGGGCAAAGAAAGTTGAAATCTCCTAAATCACAAGGGTTGAGTCATTGACCAGTGTCAACTGTTTGAAAGGCCATCATTCTGCTACGTTGGTATATGTATGGAGTGGTCTTATTACCATGTGCAGAAATAACTATCCTATCTTGTATAAGTCATAGTCCCGTGGTTATCATGTATTTCTATCCATTAGATTTGCCTGGGAAGTGCTACAAATGCAGCTCTTCAGACCAACTCCTGAGGATTCTGATTTAGACGACTCTAGAGTACCCAAGTAGTTCTGATATCGATGGCTTGGGAGCCACACCTTGAGATACGCTGCTCTAGGCGTAGCCTAATATAATTGCAGTGTATTGGGTTGACCTTGTCTATTTAATCCACAGAAGCAAAGCCTTATTCTAAAGAGCAGATATCTAAGGTGCTTCTTTCAAAGTTTACATGGGTCACACTTGTGAGGTGCCTTGCTGACCTTACAGGAAATCTGACCTTACAGTGAAATCTGGATGGGTGTGGAAGAGCATTTTATTAACATTATCTTGTATATACTGACCATCCTCCCAGACTATCAGAACCTAGAGGTGTAGGACCTGTGTGCTGTTTACTTTACAACCACCCTCAGAGCCAAGCACCCTTTCTACAGCAGACTTGTAATAGGTGTGTTAGCACATAGGACCAAGTTCCTTTGAGGTGGCCAGGAATCAGTGCCGTACACCCAGAGCACCTTGCATGTTGTGGTAACTACCTTATGACTGTGATATTGAATGACCCTGGGGCATTTTCAAGCCCTTTCCCTCAGTCCTGCCTTCTCCCTTCCAGGTGTCTTAAGGTTTGTAGTGATTATACAACACTCACAAACAACATTGATGAATGCCTCTCGGTGGGTAGCTTTAGAAAGTGAAATTATACAAGGGCTGGAGAGTTGAATATAGCATAGCCAAAGCTTTCAAATGACTACTAGTGCAGGGCATTGAACACATCTACGTCAACCAGCAAAGAACATCCGGGTATGCTGGGGTGGCGGAGACACAGCCAACACGTGATCAAGAACAGGACACCCTATGGCAAACAGCAAAGCATCAAGTTGTGTAGTGCTTAGAGACGAAGAAGGGGAAGAAATTTGGTATGATTCTTAGCTGATAATTTATTGAACTGCTATTATGTGCCTGGAACTATTCTAGGTGCTAAGGGCATTAAAGTAAACCAAATGAAGAAGCTCTCATTTTAGCAGAAGATGAAGGGAATAGGTAAATATGTCATATGTTTCATAGTGATTATAGCCGATGAAAAAAAGAAAGCAGGCAAATGGCGTAGGTATCACAATTAGAGTGGCTATTATTCTAAAGTGCAGTGATTGTTCATTTTCCTCCCTACTTCTTTGTATTTTAGCAAACGTGTGGTGTTTTTGATTAATGCACTGGACTGTAAAGTCGGTTTGAACAGCGAGATTGGCAGTTCAAGCTCACCAGCTGCTCCATGGAAACCCTAGATAGGGTTACTATGGGTCAGAACTGACTCGATGACACTTAACAATATTTATTGAGTCTCTGCCATGGGTCTTACAAAGTACTAGGCAATAAGAATAACAGCAGAGAGAAAAAAAGATAAGCACCTTCAGTTTATGGTTTGTTTTTTTGTCATTGTTTTTTGAGGACAGAAAAAATAAAAGCACAAGCAAGGAACATAAGAAATTTTACTTAATGCCATAAGCACAAAAACAAATCCATCAGTTGATGTTGAGTCAACTGTGATTCATGGTTGACCATATGTTTGTCAGAATATAACTGTTCATAGTTTTCAGTGACTGATGTTTCGGAAATATATCCCCAGACTCAGATTTCCATCAACCTTTGCATTAACTGTTGGCACCACCTAGGGACATCTGGTGGTGGTGGCTGTGCACCGTGGATCTGATTTTGACTGTATAGGGTTTCTGAGGCTAGAAATCTTTGTGGGAGCAGAAAGCCTCATCTTTCTCCAATGGAGCGGCTGGTCACTTTGAACTGATGAACTTGTGGTTAACAACCCAACTCATATTCCACTATGCTACCAGCGCTCCTTCCATGAACTCCTAGAGTATATGAAACCTATTGTCTAGTTGATTATGTCTTATTGAGCCTTCTCCTATGGAGACTGGTGAGTTCAAACCAATGATCAGATAGCAGTCGTGTGCTTTAACCATTGTGTCATTGTGTCATTGTGTCAGAACTAGGGTTTCCTAGTTCTACATGTTGTTGTTGTTAAGTGCCAACGAGTCAGTTCTGACCCATAGCAACCCTATATAGGGTTTCCAAGGAGCAGCTGGTGAGTTTGAACAGCCAACCTTGTAGTTCAATCCAGATTTGCAGTTTAGCACATTACCCTGGAGCACTATACCAGGACTCCTGTTGTTGTTATTAAGTGCCATCAAATCAGTTCGGACTGATAGTGATTTGTGAGGAGTGGTTTGTGAGGAGCAGTTGGTGGGTTTGAACTGCCTACCTTGCAGTTCGCAGTCCAGTGTTGATCCTACAGCTCCAGTTGGCTGCTTTAGATTGGATGAGAGAAGTCCCCTCTAAGGAGGTGACGTTTAAATTGAAATCTGAATAACAAGGTGCAAGCTATGCAGAAAGAGCTCAGGCCAGGTAGGGAGAACATGAGACCAAAGACCCAGGAATAGAAGGGCCAGTGTAGCTTTATGAGCCAGCGTGGTGGTGCTCTCAGTCCTGATTCATAGCCACCGCATGGACCATAGAACAAAACACCGTCTGCTCCTGAGCTACCCTCACTGCTCTGCCTATGCTTAAGCCTTTTGTTGTAGCCGCTGTATAAACCACCTCATTGGGGGTCTTCCTCTATTTCACTAACCCTCCACTTTACTATCATAATGTCCTTCTGCAGGGACTGGCCCCTCTTGACAACATGTCCAACATATGTCCACCATCCTTGCTTCTAAGGAGCATTCTGTCTGGACTTCCTCCAAGGCAGTTTTGCTCACTCTTCTGGCAGTCTATTGTATATTCAGTATGCTTTGGCCATATCATAATTCATCTGTATCAATTATCCTTTGGCCTACCTTATTCATTGTTTAGCTTTTGTGTGCATATGAGATTATTCAAAATACCATGGTTTGGGTCAGGTGAAACTTAGTCCTCAAAATGATATCTTTTACTTTTTAAGTCAGTGGGTAATGAGAACCTAAAGAGCTTCGAAGGGCTAAACACTCAGTTGGAAAAGATTTTCAGATTGAACCAACCACTTGCTCCTTGGGAGAAAGATAAGGCTTCTGTAAAGATAGTTGTTGTTGTTAAGTGCCAGCCATTCAATTTTGACTCATAGTGACCCCCCTGTATAAGGTTTCCAAAGAGCAGCTAGTGGGTTTGAACCACTGACCTTGTGGTTAGCAGTCCAGTGTTGATCCTACAATACCATACCTGTAAATATTACAACTCTAGAAATCCTATACCCAAATCAAACTTACTTCTACTGAGTCAATTCCGACACACAGTGACCTTGTATAGGGTTTCCAAGGCTGTAAATGTTTATGGGGACAGAAGCCCTCACCTTCCTCCTAAGGAGCAGCTGGTGGTTTGAACTACCAGCCTTACTGTTATTAGTCCAGTGTTTGTCTTAGAGCACCACCAGGCTTCCTATGTGTCAGCTCAAGTCCATCCTGTAGGATCACTAACACGGAACCTGTTGGATGGCAACATGTTTTTAGTGGGAGCCAGGTTAGATTAATTAAGGAGAAAAGTAGATGACTTTGTGAACCAATATAATTCTCTGGAAACTCATTTTCTTTTCATTTAAATATTGTCTAGTTCTTCCATCAGAGACAGGTGGAACATTTAAATCGATTGATTTGTAATATAAATTTCTTCCCATAATTAGTTTTCTTTTTCCCAGCTCCCCTGAGAAAATCCAGAATACAGGGCAAGCATTATTATAACAAAGTTTTATTAAATAGTTTAATTAACAAAAATATTTTATAACAATATCCCGGTCATTAAATATGTTGGCCCATGTGGCAACTGGGAATTCGTGGTTAGAATTAGCCTGCAGATGCATTTATCTTTGACAATACCTTAGTTGTACTGTTTCTGTACTAAGCTGCTAGTTGAGAGCTTGGGATGAACAGTTTTTGGGGAATAGCTTCCTGAACTTTGAGGCAGTTGCAATAATTCCCTTAGTTCTCAGTTGTCTCCACTTCCTTTGTGTAGGTGCTGTCATCTCTTAAAACCCTGTCCACAGAATAGTTTTGTTCACCCTGATCTATTATTTTTCCACCTAGGGTTGTTGTGCTAACCACAAAGTTGTGGTTAAAGCCCACCAGTCACTCCTCAGAAGCCCTGTATAGGATCACTAAGTTAGAACTGACTTGAGGGTGTATAGCAATAATAACAAGGAGATACACAAAACCCAAGTCTTCTTTCGTATCTCTGGGTAGGTAATTCCTTTCACAGGTGTTCAGTGCCATAATTTTTTCTATTCTTTTGCTTTTCCCATGCTATCTAGAGAACCAGTCGTCATGCCTCTTGGATCCTCTTTCTCCCTATTAATTACACAAGAGTCTTTCTGCCAACTTAGCCTCTAAGTTTCATCCATCTTTAACATTGTCATTGGGTAACATCCAGTAAATTTGGACTTATAGCAACCCCTGTGATAGGGAAAACTGCTTCCATAGTTTTCTAGGTTGTAATCTTTCGGGCAGTGTTTCGTTCTGCTGTGGTCCCTATGGGTCAGTACTGCCTCGATGGCACCTAACAACAACAACAACAACAACAATCTTTATGAAATGACCCATGGTGGTGCAGTGCTTAAGTACTCAGCTGCCAACCAAAAAGATTGGTGGTTCAAATCCACCAGCTGCTCCATAGGGCAAAGACGCAGCACTTTGCTTCTGTAAAGATTTACTGCCTTGGAAATTAGGTTTCAGAATCAACTCAGTGGCAATTATCATGATTTTCTCCTGTAAAATACGCATGGTGTATTTGAACTACCAACCTTTCAGTTAGTGGTCACAGGCTTAACCATTGCTCAACTATGGCTACTTCATCTCTGAAGAACCTTTTTAGTTTATATTTCTTATGGAAGTGTATGTTTGGAGATCTGATGGGTAGTCTGTGTGCACAGATATTTTTATATGCTAAAAATGCAGTGAAAATCTTTGCTGTACACTTACTATATATTTGAGTATCTTGCATATTTATTCTGCAAAAGTAAACTTAGTAACTTTCGCATTATGAATCACTAAGCCTTATGCTTCTCCAAAGAGGGATCACGATTTCTCAAATTATGGTGTTGTTTTTAGAATAAAAAGTTAATATATCTCATGACCAATTCAAATCAGTTTTTAAATCCCACACTCCCTCAACTCTGACCAGTTTCACAAGGCAAATGCCACCTGTGAGGAACAAATGTCTTTTCAGTGATAAAAATTGGATTTTCAGATTTGTATTAAAATTATGAAAGGTGTGCGACAGGGTTGTATTCTTTCACCATACTTATTCAACCTGTATGCTGAGCAAATAATGTGAGAAGCTGGGTTATATGAAGAAAACGTGGCATCAGGATTGGAGGAAGACTCATTAACAATCTGCGATATGTAGATGATACAACCTTGCTTGCTGAAAGTGAAGAGGACTTAAAATATTTACTGATGAGGATCAAAGACCACAGCCTTCACTATGGATTGCATCTCAA
>NW_006408588.1:12744322-12745549 GCF_000296735.1 Chrysochloris asiatica | reverse complement strand
CATGGGCTGCCAGAAGAACCAACAGATCTGTGTTAGAAGAAGTGCAGCCAGAGTGCTCCTTGGTGGCCAAGATGGCCAAACTTCGTCTTTCATACTTTGGACATATTGTCAGGAGGGACCGACCAGTCGCTGGAAAAGAATATCATATTTGATAGAGTGGAGGGTCAGAGAAAAAGAGGAGAACCCCCAGTGAGATGAATTGGCAAAGTGGCAGCCTCAGTGGGCTCAAGTGTGGCAACAATTATGAGGTTGGCTCAGGACTGGGCAGTGTTTCATTTTGTTGTGCACAGGGTCACTATGATTCGGTACCAATGCAATGGCACCTAACGACAACAACAACAATGGCATCTTATAATAAACAACCTTAAATGTATGTGAGAAATGTTTCTTAAAATTTGATCATTAAAATGAGCAAGAGTAGAAGCTTGAACGCAACAAGAGCAAAGATGAAGCTAAAATTGGAAATGTATATAGTTTTCATAGATGTCCCAAGCACTATATTAGAATCATTGTTGTTGTTAAGTGCTGTTATGTTGGTTATGACATAGCGAGTGATTCTGTAGGGTCTCCAAGGAGTCGCTGGCGGGTTTGAACCTCCAACCTTGTGTTTCACAGTCCAGACAGGCAAATGAAAAACAGGCTGCTCCACATTTACACCCATACACATACAGACATGTACACCACATCTGTACACTCTTGAACCAGTAGTTATTTTGATCTTTAAAAGACTTGATCTTGTAATTGAAGCTAGAAACAGAATACCAATCTTTATTTTATTTTGCTCTCTAATATGTATCTGAGAAGCTGGGGTAATGGTTTAAATGGTTTGAGTGTTCTATAAGATGATTGTCAATATGTTCATTGTCTAGTCAATTCCAGTTCATGATGACCCCAGATGAGCAGAGTTGAACTGCTCCATAGGGCTTCCAAGGCTGTGATCTTCTGGAAATGACTCATCAGGCCTGTCTCAGGGTCTCATGGTGGGTTAAATCACCAGCCTTTCAACTGTAGTCCAACAGTTAACCATTTGTACCACCCAAGAACATTTTGTAATGATAGTTAAATATTTATTGAATTCAGTTCTTTGATTTCTTCCACTAAACCTAAAAGGTACAGTGCCTGCCCTGGGGAGGTTTACCAGTGAGTTAGAAAGGTAAAAAATAAAAGGCTTTATATAGCATATCCTGAGCACAGTGCTAACCAGTATTTTCTTAATTCATATATATA
>NW_006408588.1:12716328-12743664 GCF_000296735.1 Chrysochloris asiatica | reverse complement strand
CATCTCTACCTCCATCTCTGGTGGTGTTGCTTCTCTTAACCAGTATACTCATAAGCATTTATTCAATAGCTACTGTGGTGTACAAGCACAAATAGTTACAAAGATGAACAGAAATACTGTGTGTAGCCATCATGGCCTTCTTCATGGAGGAGGATGAGCTTAAGTGGCCTTGGAGGGAAATGCAGGATTTGGCATCATTTTCTCTTTAGTGTAATGATTGTTGTTGTTGTTGTATATTGCCATCGAGTTGGCTTCGACCCATAGTGACCCTGTATAGGGTTTCCAAGGAGCAGTTGGTGAACTTGAACCACCAACCTTGAGGTTCTCATTTCATTAATAATCATGATTGTCTGTTGGCTCACAGATTAGAAGATGACAAACACACTGGGTAACTGTGTCTTAAAAGTCTTTTTAAAAAGCAGTTAGAAAGAAGAAAAAGTCTAGACTTGATGAAAAGGTAAGAGGTACAGAGAGAATTAATGAATAATGCTTATCATTCTCTACAAAATAACCTTGACACAAATGGGACACATTGAAGGTGGGTAAGTGACTCCAAGCCCACTCACTCAGGCTGATGGAGGATATAATCATGGGTTGGATGGCAGACTGGAAAAAAAAAGACCCAGGTCGCTGTTCCCCCTCCATTTCATGTGCTTCTGATCCAGAGTAAGGAAACACAAAGTTAAAGGAACATTTTAGAAACTCTCCCCTTTCTACTTTCAAATCATCATAGATAGGTAATTGGCTCTCACAACAAAGGACAATTTTTATCCCTGTTTTCCATCCCTCTCATAAGCTCTTTTCAGAGATTTGATGGTCTTTATTCCATTGATGTCCAAGAGGTTAATGTGCACAACACAGGTTAGATAAACCCAGGTAATTGCCAATATCTTTTTTGAAAAAGGAGAAAAAATATTTTATGTATGTTTCTATACACATGAACAAATCATTTGTCTGAAAGAGAGGTTATGTGTTTATATAGAATAGATCATTGTCAGACTCCCAACGAGATGCATTGGTACTGTGGCAGCAGCAATGGGCTCACATATAACAACAATCGTAATGATGGTGCAGGTCCAGGCAGTATTTCCTTCTCTTGTGCATAGAGTCACTAGGAGTTGGAGCCAATGTGAAGGCACCTAACAACATATATCATATGTGTATGTATATTTAAACAAATACATTCTTAGGTATCTGTAAGTCTTTCTGGTTATGCTAAGCTAAGTTTCTAATCACACTCATTTTCGTACAATTAATTTTTTTTGTAATTATTTTATTGCACTTCATGGTATTTTCAATAACCTCATATGCATGTGAAAACTGGACAGTAAATAAGGAACACCATAGAAGAATTGATACATTTGAGTTATGGTGTTGGAGGAGATTATTGAAAGTGCCATGGGCTGCCAAAAGAACCAATAAATCTGTGTTGGAAGAAATGTAGCCAGAGTGCTCCTTGGAGGCCAGGATGGCCAAACTTCATCTCTCTTAGTTCGGACATATTGTCAGGAGGGACCAGTTGCTGGAGAAGGATATCATGTTTGGTAAGGTGGAGGGTCAGAGAAAAAGAGGAAGACCCCAATGATATGGATTGGCCAAGTGGCAGCATCGATGGATTCAGGCGTGGCAACAATGGTGAGGTTGGCCCTGGATCGGGCAATATTATGTTCTGCTGTACATAGGGTCACTATGACTCGGTACCGACCCAATGGCACCTAACAACAACAACAACAACAACAACACCCTACTGCAATGAATTCTTTCATGTCCAGTTGAAAAGTCAAACTGAAGATTTTATAGGTTTTTGTGTGTGTGTCAAATTAGGATGACAAAGCAGTGTTAAAAATGGGAGAATGAAAATGTGAATACTCTTCTTAAAGAGAGAAACCTAGAAAAGAGATGAATCAAACTATAATATTGAATTACATTCATATGACTAGGAAAAGATCGGGACTTTTTTTTTCCCTTCTGGCAAAAAGTTGATATTCTTCATGGCATTATCTGTAGGCTTGCAATGGTACTGTGCATAATCAGATTGCATCCTCCTATGGTGAATTTACAGAAATTAATTAAACTATTGATACAGAGAGAGAGAGAGAGTAAGAAAAGTGGTATTATCATTAAGTCTCAAAACAAACAAAAGCAACCAAGTTCACTGTCACTGGATCGATTCCAGTTCACAGCAGCCCTACATAGGGTTTCTAAGGCTGGAACTGGATCTGAACTGCAAACCTTGTGATAGCAGTCTAGTGCTTAACCTACCATGTCACCAAGGCTCCTTAGTCTCAGTTCAGTGCTTCTCAATCTTGGTTGCACTGTAGGATCTCATTGGAACTTTAGAAATGTCTGATGCCAATGGCTACCCTCAGAGATAGTATTGGTTGGGAGAGTGGCTTGGGCATTGACTTTTCAAAGCTGCTCTTCATTATTGATGTTCAGTCAAGCTGAGAATTACTTCCCTAAACACTGAGGTAAACAAGTGGCCCCTGAAGGGTTTACTAAATCTCACACTGCTTGATCCCACCCCCAGAGTTTCTGTCTTTTTTTTTTTCAATCTGGGATGGAACCCAGATTGCATTTCTAATGCCTTCTCAGGTGATGCTGAACTATTAGTTGGGAATCATACTTTGAAAACTGTTGGTTTATACTTAGTTCCTAGCTGAATGGATGATAGTTCACATCTACCCTGTGGCCCTGTGGAAGAAAGTCTTGGTGTTTTCTTTCCAGAAGATCACAGCCATTGAAAACCCTATAGAGCATCAAGTTCTACTCTGACATAGATGGGGGTCTCCGTTACCAGAATTAACTTGTTGGCCTTGTATTTGGATTTTTGGTTTGATTTAAACAATTGAGGTCAAGTCAGTCAGGTTATATACTAAACCAGCATTTCCTAAAGTTTGACCCTTCAACTTATTTGTTCAAATGCAAATTCTGACAGATTGAGTCAGAATACCTAGAATGTACAATTTTAAATAAGATTTTTCTTATGGATGCTATTTTTTGTGAGCTATGTGCAGTGGAATTATTTTGTTCCTTGTGTATCTTGCTCCAAATATTATTTTTACTTAAGTTAAATAGGTGAGCATGTGAGCGTTTGGTCATTATGGTAAATGGATGTGGTAAACTCTATAATCTGGATTGCATTGGGAACTCTGAGGCTTAATGATTGGATTTATTGGAGTCCTGGTATGACGCTGTAAGATAAAGCATTGGATCACAAGTTCAGTTTGAACTGTAAGGTGGCTCAAACTTAATAGCCGCTCCTAGAAACACTATACAGGGTGACTGAGTCAGACGCGATGACTCTTAACAAAAACAACAACATGGTACAGTGAAGGCACGACTTTCTGTATAATGGTAATACCCCTAATAGGTGTGAGATTTGGGTAGTAACTTTCAAGATCATACTTTACCAATTCAACACAGTTAGCTAACTGCAGTTAGCACAGATATATAAAGATTGAAGAACATCTTTCAGATTTTAGGGGATAGTAGAATCACCAGCATTACTTATTAAAACTGTGAATTCACAAGTCACAGATCCAAAGATGTTTATTTGTTCAGGTGAGTCCAGGATTCTATTTTAGATAAAACAGTGATGGATTGCCGTCTGAGAGTCTAGGGACTTAAGAAATATTAAATTAGAGGCTTTAAAGGAGTAAAAAATGCTTTCCAATGAACCTGAATTGCTATTAAAGAATTTGTCTTATTTTGACTTGAAAATATATTTTTTTCTATAAATCAGTGTCTTAAAACTGAGGTTTATCAACTAAGATGTTAATATTCATGTAAGACTATGCTGTCTAAGTGAGAGATACAGAGATGGGGGAGGAGGAGAGAGGACGTGGGAAGGGAGGATAAAATAAAATTTATACATATATATATATATATATTGTTGTTAAGTGCCATCGAGTCTGTTCCAACCCATAGCAGTCCTGTATAGGGTTTCCAAGGAGCAGCTGATGAGCTTGAATTGCCTACCTTGCAATTCAAATGGCTTTGCAGTCTGGCACATTAACCCACAGCATCACACACACCAGGACTCATATATATATATATGTATGTATATATATATATCGTGGATTCCTGGTGTGGCACTGTGCTAGACTGCAAAGCTGGTTTTAACCTAGAGTTGATTGTTCAAGCTTACCAACTGCTCTTTGGAAACCCTATACAGGGTCGTTATGTGTTGGAACTGACTCCATGGCACTTCACAACAGCAATACCATATAGATACTGCCATCGAGTCAGTTCCTACTCATAGTAACCCTGTATAGGGTTTCTGAGGAGCAACTAGTGTGTTTGAACTGCTGACCTTGTCATTCACAGTACAGCATTTATTCTACAGGATATTTGTGTGTGTATATATATATATATATAGTTCCCAACTAATAATATCAGCATTGCTGCTGCCACTGTGCTAATCCATAGAGTCTTGGTGTGGTACTCTGGACCAAAAAGTCAGTTTGAGCTGCAAGGTTGTTGGTTCAAAATCACTAATCGCTCCTCAGAAACCCTATGCAGGGTCGCTATGAGTTGTAACCAACTCAACAACATTTAACAACAACTATGTGTGTGTGTATATATATATATACGTATGTATGTATGATGTATGTGTGTATATATATTTATTTGTTAGCTTATAATTTTATTTTGTCCTCCATTCCCACCTCCTCTCTATCCCTCCCCCATCTCTGTATGCCTTATTTAGACATTGCATAATTTTGCTCTTTAAGAATTAAAGTTTTAAAGCATTTGAATTTTGTTCATGGATGAAGCAGATACCACAAAAGCAGTTCCATCCTTCTGAAATCAAGCGGATATTTTGGCTTCTCACCTGTTTCTAAAAGTCCTGGTGGTTAGGGTCCTGGGTTACTAACCAAAAGGTTGATGATTTGAAACCTGCAGCAGCTCCACAGAAAAACACCCTGGTGTTCTGCTTCTATAAAAGTTACACTCAAGAGAACCCCATAGAGTGTTTTACCCTGTTCCATGGGGTTGCTGTGAGTCAGAATTGACTTGATGGCACCCAAAAAACAATTTGGTTCTGGTTCTCTGGGATATTTATCTTGTCTTCATGAGTTGAAATGGAAAACTCTGGATGAAAGGTTTCTGTGAAGAAGAAAGTTGTAGTTAATCTTCCTCAATCTCTCTGAGCCCCCTTGCATGTAAGTGCTTAAAACCCCTTTGAGAAAGGGAGTCTGTTGAATGAAATGCTACATGACCTTCTGAAACTTTGGGAGGTGCTTCTCAAAAGAAAGCAGTAACTTTACTTTCCATATCAGGTCCAGCCATTCACTGACCTATTTCCTATTCCATTCCTGTTTATTGAGTGTCTTACTTGGGTTCTCTAGAGGAGTAAAACCAGATCTCGATATGGATATATATATAGATACACTTTAAGGAAATGGCTCACACAATCATGAGGCCTGGCAAATCCCAAATCCACAGGCCATGTGACATACTAGAGACTTCTGCTGGCTCCCAGGATTGCAGAGTATGTAAATCTAAAGTCTGCAGGTTAGGTGGCAGGCTGGAGACTTCTGCAGGTTTAGTGTGTCCCCAAAACTGGAGAAGAGTGAAGGGTCAAGAGAGTGACAGACCACATGCCTGAGGAAACTCACCTTTTAACTGATTGATTGGTCACATGACATGACATCACATCATGAAAGATGATTGCTGTATATGACACTACACTAGAGTATCTTACATTTCGGAACAACCACCAGTCCGGTGTCTGGCCAAACCTCTGAAAATCAAGCTGACACACAATATTAACTATCACAAAGAGGAAATGGAAGAAACACAGGATTAAAATGAGTTATTTAACTTTATTGCATAGAACTTAATTTTGTTTCCACCCCTGGGTGTTTTCCCCATCTCTCTCTCTCTCTTTTTTACTTCCTTTGTTTGTTTTCTGTTCCTTTGCTCATTCTGCTTTCACCAGTGCATATTCCATCTTCACTCAGGGCTGTCTGTCCTTCCATAACCTCTTTGTGTCCCATCTTAGTCAGCAGGAAGGGAATGAAGTCTCTTGAGACCTTGTCAATCTATGATTTCCTCCACAGGGGTGGGTAGCGGTAGGAGGTTAGTAGGCCTGACACAAAAAATGTGTACAACTTTTTATAGTGTCTTGTATCTGGGTGTGGCTTATAGAACTGGATGTACTGAGTTTCACCAAGAACTCAGGGTTTGTGGATGAGAGGTAGATATGATTAGGGAAACACCATGAAAAATTATAAAAGAAGTACTTTGCTAGTTAGTGACAGTTCTTGTTACTGGATATCTGTGTCAATGGGTCTGGATGAAGAACTCAAGGTAACTGTAACACTTAGTTTATTTCCAGTACCGTTGCCTGTGCTCATCAAGTTGATTCCCAAGTGTTTTAGACCACAATAGATAACAACAGCATGATTGATTTCTTGTTTCGTAGTTCAAACTCTCTTCACATCCATCTAGCTTTCACTGAAGGATCATCTCCCATTCCAGGAGAAGGAAAGGCCTGCTAGAAGAGGCCCTCCTGCTGATTGTGGTGGTGATTCCCATGTGACAGGGAGGTCTGCTATGGTTGGTTCATCTGTTGTCATGGAAACCAAACAGCCAAAGTTTGATGGTTTTGACATTCAAATTGGATGATTGTAATGTGTTTTGAATTTAACAGGAGAAGTCATATTTGTTGGTTGTACTTTTCCTTTTCTAATCTGGGCTGCCTTCAACCTGTAAGAAGATGTTCAGAGCTTAAAGCTAATTGAACTTATTTTCTATATCTTCATAGTTCTTGTTTTCCCTGTTGGGGCAAGTGTTAGAGCACCTATTAACTAGGACAGAAAGTAGAGGCTGGATACAAACAGGATTCATATAAGTCCCTGATGGAAGGTGGAGGTAAGAAATGTTATTCCTCAAAACCATTATTTTTTGTTGTATTGTTAAAATGTGCATGTGTGTGCACACACATACACCCCACAAAGTAGAAAGGGACCCGAGAGAAATAGAGAATGAATGAGCAAGTTTTATGGAGAATCAAGAATAAAGGATGAAGAAAATAACTAGAAGGAGGTATCCTAAGGTAGAGCAGTCACACAGAGAAAGATTTAGTAACTTTTAAGACATCTTGTTGGCATCTTGGTGTGACACTGTGGGTTAATGTGCTGGACTACAAAGACAGTTTGAACCACAAGATTGACAGTTCAAGCTCACCAGCCTCTCTTAGGAAACCGTGTACAAGGTCACTGTGAGTCAGAACTGACTTGACGGTACTTAACAACAAAAATAACATCTTAATGACAAGAATACTAGAGAATTTTCTATGTAGAAACTTTATATGAATGTTCAGTTCAAATTCGTGCCACAAACAGGGCAATTTTTCCTGGAGCCTTCAGAGCTATCTGACCTTTTTCTTATCAGACCCTTGAACTCATGACTCTTATAATATTCTTTATGAAATATTTGTTTCTCGAACTCCTTTACTTTTTAAGGTATTCCCTGCATTCTTTCCCAAGCCTGAATCACTTGTATATAGTATATCATCTATATAAACAAGAATATAAAATGATTCATTATGCCACTGATCCAACCAAAGACCAAGTTGCATCCAGAGACCATGAAATGGAGCAACCTCAGGAGCGGAGGCTTCAACAAGCTCATGGAAAAATGGAATTAAAGGTTACAGATTTTTTTCCATGAACTTTTTGAAGCCCCCTTGTGTTGGAAAACCCTCGTCAGCACTTAACAACAACAACAAAAACTTCTGAGCTTTAAGCAAAGAGCTCCTTCCATCTTCCACAAATACAAAACTTTGGATGTGTTTAAATCGGTGGACCACTGTTTCTTTTCCCAAACAAATACCAAATAGTTGTTACCTTTTTGGTAATTGATACTGTTGCTTATTATTCCTACTAGTCCTGCCTCACTGGGGCAGGAAGGAACCCTGATGGCATAGTAGATTACATGTTGGGTTGCTAACTGTAAGGTCAGCAGTTCAAATCCACCAGTCCCTCTGTGGGAGAAAGATGAGGCTTTCTGCTTCTATAAGATTAATGCCTTTATGAGTTAGAACTGACTGAACAGCTAACTACCACCGCTCTTAAACACCTGTGTTAGGGTGATACCTATCACATAACACAGGCTTAACAAATATTGCTAAACTTTTATTGTTGTTAAGTGCTATCAAATCAATTCCAACCCATAGTGATCCTGTATAGGGTTTCTGCGGAGCGGCTGGTGGGTTTGAACCGCCAACTTTGTGGTTCAAAATGACCTTGTGGTACATTATCCTGCAATGCCACACCAGGACTCCATTTGAAGTAGGTTGTTTGTTTTACTTGAGTCCACAGAGGGAGACAATGCAATATTTGGGGTAGACCTTCTCTCATCCAAGCTTCTTGAATTGAATCAGCACATGTTTGTGTTGGCTAAGGTAAGTCTGTCAGTGGATTGGCTGATGAACTGATTTGAGAAAATATTTCTTTAGTCCTTGTGCCATGTGCTTCAACAAGAACTTTAGACTTCGCAGAACTGACTAGTAGTATTTTTATACTTGTTCTTTCTATTTTGACAAAGAAAATAGATAATATGGCTACAAGCATAAGACCTTTTGGATTTGTTCCTGTGGGTTGTTGTTGTTAGGTGCCATCGAGTCAGTACCGACTCATAGCAACCTTATGCACAGCAGAACGAAACAGTGCCAGATCCTGGGCCATGCTTGAGTCCATCGATGCTACCATTGGCCAGTCCATCTTATTGGGGGTCATTGTCTCTTTCTCTGACCCTCCACCTTACCAAACATGATACCCTTCTCTAGTAACTGGTCCCTCCTGACAATATGTCTGAAATATGAGAGATGAAGTTTGGTCATCTTGGCCTCCAAGGAGCACTCTGGCTGCACTTCTTCCAACACAGATCTATTGGTTCTATGGGCAGCCCATGGCACTTTCAATAATCTCCTCCAACACCATAACTCAAATGTATCAATTCTTCTGCAGTCTTCCTTATTCACTGTCCAGCTTTCACATGTATATGTGGTTATTGAAAATACCATGGCTTGGGTCAGGCGCACCATAGTTCTCAAGCTGACATCTTTGCTCTTCAACACTTTAAAAAGGTCTTGTGCAGCAGATTTGCCTAATGCAATCTGTTGTTTGATTTCTTGACTGCTGCTTCCATGAGTGTTGATAGTTGATCCAAGAAGAATGAAGTCCTTGACAATATTTTCTCCATTTATAAGAATGTTGTTTATTGGTCCAGTGGTGAGGATTTTTTGTTTTCTTTACATTGAGATACAATCCATACCGAAGGCTGTGCTCTTTGATCTCCCTGTGGGTAATCATGAGATAATATGTATGAAATTTCTTAATTGTTTCCAAGGGATAAGGTAGCGTAGTGGTTACGAATCAGGCTGTGAACCGCAAGGTCAGCAGTTCGAAACTACCAGCTGTTCTGTGGGAGAAAGATGAGGCATTCTGCTCCTGTAAAGATTTACAGCCTCGGAAACCCTGTACAGGGTCGCTATGAGTCGGAACCGACTCCATGGCACATAACCAACCAACCAACCAGCCAAGTACTACAGTGTCACACTTGGTGATTTGTCTGCATTGCTCCTTAATTCCCTTTAATGTCACTTCTCATGCTTTTCATTGATTACAAACCCATCTGGACCCTTTATCAGATGCATGTGGAAATAATACCAAAAGAATAATGTTATTATATTTGGTATTTTATTTAAAAAATACAACAAAGAAACAAAGAAAAGAGAAGCCTAGCTAAAACACCATTGATAATAATTGGTGAAGTTGGGGGAGTTGGATGTCAGTTTATTCTCTCTTCTTTTTGGTCACTGTGAACCCATGGCTGTCTTTAATGAGCCCTAGTACCACCTCTTTTTCTCTACTTCCAATCAATGAGACCCATTCTTATGTTTTAAGTCCTATTTTCCAATTCCTATCATAAAAGGGTCTTTCTACTGGTCCTGGGAAGAGTGAGCTTGCTAACAGGCAGTGAACAAGCAATTATAAAAATTGCTTAAGCAAAAGAGCCTGAATTTGCCTAGAACACCTTCTATGTGACTGGGTGAATTTTGAGCAGGAAACTTCACATTTACAGCTCACCTGCTGCTTAATTTGTTGGGGAAAGAATTAGCTACTCTCTTGAATTTCTCTGCATTCCATGTTACTACTACTGGGTTGTATGTCACAGCTTGGTTTCTTACTGATTTCAGCATGGAGACTTGGCAGCTGTATAAGGGAGAATGATATAGAGCTTTCTGCCAATGCTTGTCATGGGTGAATTCAAGAAAATCTGACAAATCAACGAATAATGTTCCTATATTTATGCTACTTTTTTTTCTCTTGGCTGTGTGATTTTATTTTAGTTTTTAAAGCTTGTATTGTGGATGTTTACATTACAAAATATTTTTACATTTTTTAAAGCTTTTATTGTGATAATTTACATGGAGAACATCAGTTTTGCACACACCCAATCATATTTCATTTCATTGCAATGATGACAATCCCCTCCATGTGTCACCATTCAATAGTAGTTGCTTCTCTTCCCTCTATTTTTTGTTTTTGTTTTTGATGTTCACAAAACCACTCAGGAATATATATAATCATTAAAACAACCAAAGGGCACATTCAGCAAGCTTGCCTCCTGGCCACCAGCACACATTCTTTTTCTTTCCATGAGTCTAGAGTCCTCAGCTACCCTTACTCTCCATGTCATCATCTCTGCCTCCATCTCTGGTGTCACTGCTGCTCTGGATAGGGTCCCATATTTTGCTCCTGCTCTTCTCCCTGGATTGTCCTAGGGTCCTCTGTTCCTGGACTGTAAGATGAACTACTTTCCACTTCTTGTAATGAAACTACCTTTACAGTTGTGACAATCACAGTTCATTATTATAACAATTACTATTAAATTATAAGAATCTTATCCTCATCTCCTTTCACCAGACCTGTCTAGACAAGATGAAAACTATTCAGTGGGGATTCTACCTTCTCCTGCACACTCTGAAACTAAACTCCCTTTTGTAAACTTTGTGCCTTTATTACCACCACCACCACCCCGGTATTTTAGGTAGCCAGTGTCTAACTTGCCCATCCTTATCAACCCTGTGCTCAGAAGGGTATAAATTTGATCCTTGATGTGATTTTATTTTGTTTTAAAGTTTGTATATGGTATTTAATTCATACAAAGATGGATTCTGGTCCATGCTTTACAGATAAAGGACAACCAAAATATTTTCCACTTTCCCAATGGCACAAAGAGAATGAAAAAATTTTGGTAGAGTTAGAACTCAAAGTGTCCCAGAAGTTTCTCTAACCTTGAGAAATTCTAGGTGAGAGATGATGATGTTGAATTCACTGGTGAAATTCCAGATATACAGAATCTAGAATTTTTAAAGATACCCTAGGATTTATTTCATTCCACAATTTTATTTTACAAACGAGGAAACTGAGACCCAGAGCTTGCCAAGAGTATAAATTAAATTGTGGTAGACTCAGATCATGCCTTTCATCACTTAGAATGCTGGGTAGATACTTTATTAGGAGTCGTGTTTTGAAGTCATTTTCTAATAGGAACCAAAACATGCTCTCCTACCCATCACTCTCCCCCATTCCACACACAAATCATGAAGATACATTTCTGTCTGTTATTACTAACCAGAATTATTAATACAAGTAGAATGCCAGGAATACAGAGAATTAATGCAGCACACTGGTGCCTAGAGTTTAATAATAGATGATAACAAATAATACAGTTGGGAAATTATGTAATCTAGTTGTAGAGTAAATGATAGGGGAAACACGTTCATACACAGATGAATGTTTCTAATGGATGCACGTAGGTGTTTTTAGCTTAACTTTCCTTTTCAGTCCCTTGTCCTGCCCTTTTGAGAGGTAAAGATGACATTCAGAGATATGCCCAGTTGGGACTTGTCATTTGAGTGTTGAAGTTGCAGGTTTCAGCAGTTGAGCCAGGAAGGATGAGTTGTACTCCTCACGTAGTTAGCAGCTAATGCATTTATTACTGTTCTCCATATCATGACTGCCTAGCTTCCTTTGGCAAGGGCAGAGAGGTCTAGATGGATCCCAAGTTGGGCATTCTCCCTAACCACCTCTCTCTGTAAATTGTTGCTTAGAAGCACATGGTGTTAGAAGATGAGACTAAAGGTGGGATGAGGCAGAGAGTGGGAGGTGTGGGGTGATGGGTGTGAGGTGAGAAGAGGTGAAAATTATAGCCTCAATCACAGTCTAGCAAGCATACCAATGAGCAGGTATGTTCTTCCCTTTCCTGGTATTCACTAGAGAAAGTCCTGTGCTGATCAGTAACAATCCTGCATTGTTTCTTAGGGAGAATGGGATGCTGCCTTGCCCTACCTTACTCTTTTAAAATAAGATAAAAGGCAGGGGAGGGGAAATTAATTAATGTCAGCAAATGAAGCATGGGATGCTGGTCTGGATGTGATAATGACTCTCAATTAGTGCAGAAGAAATAGAATGGTCTAGAAGATGAATGATATCAGCATACCGTGTTGGCATGGACTCAGCCACCCTTCGAACACATTAACTCTTCCCTTGCCTCACCTTTTCTCCTGCCCTCTCCATCTCTCTTGGCCAACCCACCTCCTGAGCAAAGTCTCAGGATTATGACCATAAGGGAGCCCTGCCTTCAGGAGAGAACTGGGCCAGCAGATGTCTGCATATTTAAAAACGATTTAAAAAAACAGTGTCATAACTCTTTATGACATTAGTAAAACTACACCCCCAAAATAAATTAAGCTGTATCTCCTTATTAGCGAAACGGTAAAATATTCCCAAAAGTCATCAGATAGCTAGAAGACAGAAGGAACTAGTCTATCAAAGGAAGTGGAGCTCCTTCTATCCACAAACCAAAGTTTAACTTTCTTTTTTAGCTTAACCCTCTCTACTTTTTGCATATGTGCTTCTGGCTGCATGTCTTTTGAAATGTCTCAGACTACACCAACAAACATTGAACACCTCTTATGTACAAGACACTGTGGACAGGACATAGATAAGGCAGTCTCTGTTTTCTAGGTCTTCCCTCCTACGGTATAGCATAGTGCTTAGTACATAGTGGACATTCAACAAAACCTTGCCATTATTGTAACATTTCATTAGGTTTAATTCAAACTCTGTATATTGGGGACACGAAGTTTCAGCAATACAGAAAGGCCTTGACCATTTTCTCCTCTCTTTCCTTTCCCTTTATATTCTCTGCTGTTCTATTTTTGTCCTCCCTGCCCTTGCTCTTTGCCTGAAGGTTCTTGACACATTGATAATTAAGAAATGCAAAAACTTAGTAATAGTATCCTTTAAATTCTAGCATTGTAGAAATTGTTTTCTGTTTACCCCAAATCCAAATGAAGTCTAGTCATAAAGCCTACATCACTTGATGCACTTGACCTAACACCTATGGATACAGTAGCTCAAAAGAGGGAACAAATCCTTACAGCAAAGATCATTCCCACCCCCTCCATAAAGCAGAGTAGACAGGGATGGGCAACTTGGGCATTGGCTACCCAAACTGGGGGAGGGGGGATGCGGCTACAAAGGCAAGAAGTGACTGGCTTACAAGCTTTCAAGAAGCAAACTTGATTCAGAGGGTGTGAAGGAAGGTACAATCTCTACTGAGTAGTATCCAATCTGTCTAGGCTGGGCTGATGAAATGAAATGTGGATGGTTCTCTTGTGATACAATAGTGAATAATTGTTATCAGGACTGCTTGTGAGGGTTGGAAATGTAAAGGTGGATGTTTTGTAGCAAGGAGGGGTGTGATTAACTTTGCAGTCTAAGAGCAGAGGTCCCTGGAACCATCAAGGGAGAAGAGCACAAAGCAGGACCCTACCCAGAGAAGCAGTGATGTCTGAGATGGAGGCAGAGACGATGATATGGAAAGATGGAGCAGATGGGAACTTTGGACACAGAAAGGGAGACGGGCTATGTGATGATGACAGGAGGTGCAGGCTTGTAGTGTATACCCTTTGGTTGGTTGATGATGCATGGAGGGGATTGTAACCATGGCAGTGAAATGATATACAATAGGATGAATGTAAAACTAATGTTCTTCCATGTAAACTATCACATAATTCACAATAAAACATTTTTTTTTTAAATGCTATCCCGTATAATTCACAGTGCACTATGGGTGGTGGAACAGTAATTAAACATTAGTTTAGATAAGTTGTAATTTTATAACTTTTGGAAATAATGTACAGACTCATTTGGGAATAATACTGAAAGGTTAAATTAGATGAAGTCTGGCGTTTTCTTAAAAATTCTTCGGAGCAAAGAAAAACGGTTAGATAAAACACCATTGATAATTAATGTTGAAACTGGATGAAAGGCATATGGTAGCTTTTCTCTTGTCTCTTCTTGCTTTCTAAGTTAGGAAGTGAATGGTGAATCCTGCACATCCTATGAATGGCTCAATGTATTATTTCTTCAGGGCTTTGTGTTAACATGAGATTTCTCATTATTTGGGAGGCCTTCAAGGTTATTCTAAAGAGGCCACCTTGTAGCCTGAGAAGGATGTCCACTGTGGCTGGTTCAGGCTCAGCTTCTGCCGTTTCATTGTTGTGTTGATGTAGGAGGCAGGTATAGAGAATCTTCCACTTGGGGAGCATGACTTTCTCAGAGGGGAGAGGGGTTCATTATATAAATAGATTTGTTCAAGCTCATTATGATTTCCCTTTGCTGTCCAAGAATGGTGTAAGAGATACTGCCCAGAGTCTGGGCATGTCTGGTGTGAATATAGGCTTAAGGGAAGTAGGAACACTAGCTGATGTTTTCAATTTTCTCACAAGTTTCTGAAATAACCACACCACATACATTCTAAATGCAGCTGTGTCGGTGAGCTTTTTGGTCTTGTCTATTAGAGGATAATGTCAATGGGCTACAGGCAGCAGTCTTGATGATTTACTGGGCTGAGGGTGGAGGGCTTTGATTATACTCACAAGAAGAAACATGCATGACCCAGTCAGATTGTGTGGCATTCATTAACTATGAAACAAATGCAGGCCTCGCACCTGTGCAGTGAAGGGGCTTTCAAAAGAACATATTGTGAATGAACCCATAAAGTCCTATAGGCTGCCCAGTGTCTACAAATGCTTAGCAGCAAATTGAAGCCTGTATCTCCCATGTGGTTGAGTTATGACAGTCTTCCTTTTCCAGACATGACCATGGTCTGACTGAAATTCTGCGTGTATCCAGTATTGCCTGACTGTAGACTTAGATAAAAGCTTTATTCTTATTCAAATATTGAAATTTTAGCTGTGTCGTTTCTCAAATGATTTTTTTTTTCCAGATAGGATCTAGTCTGTATTTGTGGAATATGATTTAAATCATTTCTAATTCTACTCTGAACTCCTTTTAATACACAGATGTCCTTGTGTCATTCTTACTCAGAGACAGATTTTCTGTGTGCTCAGTACAATGTCTGTCCTGGCTTAGATCTTTGTCTCTGAGAAATGTTTTTGGGAGAAAGATGCCAACAGGTTGTTCATCCTGGTCGAATTTTGCCATTTTAAAGATTTATCCTTTAACTTAAAGAATAGTGGCATGTTGTCCTTGGTTGCTATCTAGTTGGCCCTGCCTCCTGGTGACCTCGAATACAATAGAAAAACGTGCCCAGTCCTGCAGCATTCATCTTTATGACTATTGGCCCTATTGTTGCATTCATTTATGTTTTGAGTGTGCCGTCTCACCAGATCTTTCTTCTGATTCTGTCTTTGTCTGGAAGCTCAGTTGATACCGTTCACCATGAAGGACTCTGCTGATATGTGAAATACCAGTAGCATAGCTTCCAGTATTGTATCAACACACATCATATCATCATATCAACACACAAGCCACCACAGTACAGTAAACTTGTGGGTTTAAGGAAGTGGTTTTGAGAGATGCAGACATAAGCAGATAGTTCATGGTGGCCCTGGGGAGAGAGGGCTTGGTTGTTGGTGCTTGGTTGTTGGTGCTTGGTTGTTGGTGCTTGGTTGTTGGTGCTTGGTTGTTGGTGCTTGGTAGCATAACTGAGGACATTTGAGTTTCTCCTCCTTTCCTTAAGTTCATTTCAGATATTGAGTAATTGTTTTTTTTTTTCAAATTTTAAAATGCAAGAAAATACAGGGTGGCCCTTATCTTAAAAACAACAATAATGTTGTTTAAATTCTATATTCCTGAGTGTTTTCGTGTACATCCCCCCCACCAAAATAACAAAAACAAAAACAGAGGAAATGGAAGCAAAAGCAAATACTGTTGTTGAATGATGATGAGGCACAGAGGAGATTGTAATCATTGCAATGAAACAGTGATGTAAAGCCGATGTTCTCTCATGTAAACTATCACTCAGTTCACAATAAAAACTTTTTTAAAAAGTGAAAAGTCAGCCCACAGAATAGAAAACAAACAAACAAACAAACAAACAAATAAATAAATATAACAACAATGTAACAATGATCCCCATAGTTTAAAACCCTCCTCTGCCCTCTAGAGACCCATTTAGAATTTTGCATTTGGGTGTACTTTTACATCTTCAACATAGGAAATTAATTTAGACAGCTACTTCTACCATAATGATCAAAAAGTTAAATAAAGAGAACCATGGCTCTTGTAGACATTTGTCTTATCCTGATTTTGTAAGGGACACTGTCACTCAGGAAGAATGAATTGTGTAGGGAGAAGAGGAGTTGTCAGAGTCAGCTGAAAAAGTCAAAAGTAAGAGAAAACTGTCATGTGGAGGAAAGAAGGGAATAAAACATGAGAGAACAGACATGAGAGAGAGAGGATGAGAGGAGGCTGAAACAGAGAAAGGGGAGCAAACAGGAAGGAGAGGAAAGAGAGCTAGAAAAGGGAGACCTAGGAAAAGATGGAGAAGAGAGAAATCAGTATTATCATCATTACACTGAAAATCAAAGCACTTTCTCTGAAGTCATCTATGCATGAGGAACCCCATGGACTAAAAGAAAGAATGCACACTTCCCACTTTAAGGGGAAGCAGCTTCATCCAAAGAAGCAAGAGGGTGCAATGAGTACATTTGAGAGACGCAAGCAGGAGCAGACAGTACGTGCTGGCTCTAGAGAAGGAAGGGAGTTCCTGGGTGTTGATGTTTGGTGGAGATAGCTGAGGACCATCCAACATTAATGAACACAAATGTTTGCCCAGGCCGAAAATGTCTCTCCAGGGCCTCTGATGACTCAAGCTTTGTTTGGGCCTTTGGAATACATGAATGAGAAAATAACTGGCTCTCTCTCCAAACAATCTGGAGCTCTGACCTGAAGCTCTTCATTGCTTCCAGTTTATCTGGCTCCCCTGTCCTCTATGTTCTCCTTGCCAAAATGCTTGGCAGTAACCATTAACTTTCCCCCAATTCTGAGAAGGGCACAGTCTGGTTTATGTGAGTGTGTAGCTCAGTAAGGGTGATGGGACTCTATGTTGTGTACACTCAGGATGTGCACACACACAGTATCCTTGCTGACTCCCAATGGGGCCTTTACTCTTCCTGATTTTATGATTTTCCAGTCTTCTCGCCTGAACCTTAGAATTCAAGGCTCAAGCTAAGGTGCAGCAGAGACTTCATCTTTTCTTAGAAAGAAATTTATTTCCCTCTCCTTCCTACAGTAAACAAATTATGTTAACAGACAAATGGAGGATTAGGGTGAGGAGATTTGTGAGACAATGGGATTTTGGAAGCTCAAGCAAACAGACATTAGGATTAGACTGAGAGGGATGGATTCAGGTGGGTGGGAGTCTACAAGGATACATCTGAGGCAGTAATGAGGCAATGTCTGAGATGATGCAGGGAGGTGAGGTGGAGGGAGAAACCATTTTTGAAAGGCTCGCCTTAGCCCTCCGCTTGGAGGTGCGGTGATTTCTGTAAGTTCAAAGAAAGCTGTTTGGCTTTAGGCCATGTGGTTTAATGGAGCCTCAATTTTACCTTCTGTGCAAGGGGAATACTACTTGAACTATTTACTTCACAAGTCGACTTTGAAATTGAAACTGGCATGGGAGGGAATGATCTGAAAACATCAAAGAGCCATATTCTGTTCTTTATGCTGTTTTACTCACACATGAATGTTTTCTACAGCATGCCTGCCCTTGGCTTGGTTCTGTGTCTCCCCCCACCCCCGTCTCCTGCCCTGATTGGATCTTTAGTGTTGGGGGGTATCATTACCCTTGAGGCAGGCAATTTTTGTTTTACACTCGTGTAACTTTTAGGGAAACAGTTGTGTTTTTCTGATCTGTATGATTCAAATGTGTATCATTATCGTCATTTTCTAACTCTCTTGCAGTACTTACTTGCACCAGACCCAGTCTAGGAATTTCATATAGATTCCTATTTCTTACATTTATTCCTGGGAGGTGGATGCTTTCATTATTCAAGTTTTACATACGAGAAAACTGGGGCAGGCTCATGACACTAACCATGACTTGAATTTGGTACATGGCTATTCTTTATATCCACTGGTTCGTGTTTTGTATTTTGCCTACTGCAGCCAAGACTTCATATTTAAGCCACAGTGCTGTCCTTTCTGATACATTTCTTTCCCAGGCTACCCTTCACTCTCCCTTGTTTTCTTCTGCATATGGATCCCGTAAAGAATCGTTCCCAAAGAAGTCGTTCCCAAAAGAGTGTTTTTACCTATACGGTGAAGAGATAACATTGCTCGGTCTCCCTGGACCTACTGCTGCTGGTGGTCTGCCAGAAGCTTTGAGAAGGGGGTCATTAAAGGAAAAAGGGATGTTTTCAAACTGCATGCCACTGGAAAGTGGTAGGATGACGTGTGCTGGTCCACTGGCTCCAGCTGCCAGATGCTGGGGATTGGGATCAGCTGTGACCTCATTAGGAGTCTGTAAACCGGCATTGTGTCCTTCATTTTCCAGCTCATTGGTCAACCAAGAGAGGGAGGGAAAATGGATGAGATTCTGGTCAAGTCCTTCCTGCCACTACCATGTGGCCAAGGTCACAAGCCAAAGATGTCCAGCAGGAATTCAGCAAAGATGTTCAGCAGGATGGGTCTTTGTTGTCCTCTCTGAAGGAGGCTGGCAGGGAATGGGGTAGAAAAAGGGGGAAAACTAGCAGCCACTCAATCCTCATGGATGCTCATTTTTTTCTTGTCTCTTGTCCAGAGAGGAATTCTGAATTCAGCATTTTATGATTATCAAAATAGCAAATTATATGAGTTATGCTCGCACACCTTGTTGTTAATGTTTGTTGCTATTGAATTGGTTCCAACTTGTAATGACCCTCTTCACAACAGGAAGAAACGCTGGTCCATCTTGTGCCATCTCACTATCACTGTTACACTTGATCCCATTGGTGCTGCCACTGTACCAATCCATCTCATTGGGCGTCTTCTTCTTTTTCACTGACCTTTACCAAGGATGATGTGTTTATTCTCTCTCCTGATAATATGTCTGAAGTATCAAAATCTGGTCATCCTGGTTTTTAAGTAGCATGCTGGCTGTATGGCTTCCAATACAGATTTGTCATTCTGACAGTCCATGGCACTTTTAATATTTTTCTGCAACACCATAATTCAACTGCATCAATTATTTTATGGTCTTCCTTATTCATTGTCCAATTTTCACATGCATATGAGGCTATTGAAAATACTATGGCTTTACTCAGGAGTACCTTAGTCCTCAAACTGACATCTTTATTCTTTAACACTTTAAGGAGGTTTTGTAGAGCAGATTTGCTTAATACAATATGTCATTTGATTTCTTGGCACCTGCGTCCATGAGTGTTGATTGTTGATCCAAGTAAAATGAAGTCTTTGACAACTTCAGTCTTTGCTCCATTTATCATGATGTTATTTATTGGTCCAGTTGTGAGGATTTTTGTTTTCTTTACATTGAGGCTCAATTCTTACCAAAGGCTGTGGTCTTTGTTCTTCATTAGTGAATATTGTAAGTCCTCTTTGGTTACAGCAAGCAAGGTTTTATCATCTGCATATATCTCAATCTGTTCATGAGACTTTCTTTAGTCTTGATGCCACATTCTTCATATACTCCAGCTTCTGGGATTATCTGCTCAGCATACAGATTGAATAAATAGGGTGAAAGGATACATCCCTGGCACATGCCTTTCTTGAGTTTAAACCATTCAATATCCCCTTGCATACATTACGCTATCTTTATTTGGTACATCAGGTACTTGGTGACTCTTTGAGATCAAAGACTGAGTTGAAATTGTGTTAAGAATATAGTTGTATACTGTCAGAGTTCCCCAACTCTTTATCCCCAAATCAAACGTATAAACTCTGTATCACATAGATGCACCAGTCCATCTACCCTTCCCTGTATCATAAGGAAAGTCTAGGACATTATCGGTTGGGAGTGCATCTGAAAAGGTTTCCTTCTTCATCAACTTCTTAATAAGATTATTAATTTCACTCTTATCTTCTACTGTGGGAACCTCAGGACCAGCAGAATGCTATAGAAAGAATGTGACATGCGGAACCACACAGGTGCCTTGATTCACATCCTGTCTCATATTAGTTGGACAACGTTGACTTGATTCAAATGACTTAAGTTGTGTATTTTCTCATCGATAATGGATATCGATAATGGAAGATCTACTTTCCATTGTTGTTGTTAGGTACTGAGTCATAGCGACACTATGCACAGCAGAATAAAACACTGCCATGTCCTACACCGCCTCACAACCCTTGTTACACTGAAGTCCATTGTGGCTGCCGCTGTGCCAATCTGTTATCTTACATGGAGGTTAATTGAGATAAGATATATCACATGAATGAAGTGCAGACAGCTTATCACAACAAACACTTCAGAAAAGAGAGGGCCCTTCAACCTTAAAAAACAACCAAGGTGTTTAGTAAGCATTTCCTTCATGCAGTAGGCTTCGATTTTTGGATTTTTGATACTGAGAACTGCCCCAAATTTTGTTATATAAAAATTGTATTAAAATTAGTAGCATCATTTCATTTTTAAAAAAAAGCTATTTTAACATCTCTAAAATTGAGATCCCTGGCCACCTCAAAGAGGTGTGTGAAAGTAAATAAATTAATTCATATGAAATACTTGTACAGTTCCTGGCATATGATAAATACTGTTTTAGGTAAATTGTTGCTGATCTTAAGTGCCGTCAAGTCAGTTTCAACCCTAGCAATCCTGTATAGGGTTTCCGAAGAGCAGCTGGTGAGCTTGAACCAGTGACCTTGTAGTTTAAACCGACTTTGTAGTCCAGCACATGAACCCACAGTACCACACCAGGACTCCTTTGGGTAAATTAGCTGTAATGCCAATATTAGAATGGTGATGGTGGCTATAGACCATCAAGCCAGTCCCAACTCACAGCAACCCTGTATAGGTTTTCTGAGCCTGTAAATCTTTATGGGAGCAGAGAGTCTCTCATCTTTCTCCACAGAGTGACCTTGCAGTTAGCAGCACAGCTCGTAATCCACTATGCTACCAGTATAGTATAATATTATTAAAACTCAAGTTCAAATTCCCTGACATGATATTTAAATGACATCAGTCAGAGATACAATTTCTCAATCTCTAGCCACTTACATTCATACTTGAACAGCAGTCAGGTTTGCTTGAAATAAATGGAAGGCAACTTTCAACCACTATCTTAAATTCAGTTGGAAGCAAAGTTAGAAGAAAGAAGTCCATATCTAGCCTGTTAAGCTGTTTGGGCAGAGTGAGACAACCATGAGTCAGAAAAAGCTTCCCAGACGTTTTTGGCTTTATTTCCCTCTTCAAACTTAATGATAAGGGACTAGGCAAAAAGTGTACAAGTCATCAGAATTGAAATTCTGAGATGAATGGTTCAGCTCTAATCTGAGATGAAAGCACAGATTAGAGGGGCAGCAGACTAGGTGGCTGTAACCCCTCCAAGAGTATTTTCTGCCACAAGCTAACCTCTGACCATTAGGTATCATCTCTCCTGTCTGATGTCAGCCCAATAAAGATGTGGCTTCTAGCCAAGATGCAGAGAGAGATACCTCCTGGATACCATATGTATTTATTATGAAGTGCATGAATAAATCACCACGGAATGCTATTAAAAATTAACAGAGATTGTTTGTTGTCTGTCTTCTCTGTCATTTTCCCTTTAATAAGCTAGCAGTCTGGAATACTATCTACAAGCCTAAGGTGCCTCTGAGAGTGAGGTATAGTTTACCAATTTTTTTAACTTCATCATGTTGCCCTTTTGGTTTGGGGCTCAGCATTCCAAGTCAATTGTTCTGAAGTAAAAGTAGAATGAATTGGTCCATAGAATATATATGGAAATCTTTGCCTAGTGAGTTTTCTTTCAGAAGCTCATTACTCTTTCTGAGAAGCCTGATGTTCTCTGAGATACAATTTGTTTTCCTCTGTCGCTTCTACTTTTCTTTATTTTGTCAAATGTGTGCGTGTGTGTATGTATGTGGTGTGGGTAAGTTGCATGTTGAGATATGCATTTGATGCGTCACTATAACTTTCTTGTCAATGTTCATTCTTACTCTACTGGAATGAGCAAAATTGGCATCTGTAGACTGTCCCAGCGTGGTGAAAACCCATGTGCCCCACAGGATTTCCATAACTTGGCCTCAACTCTATGGCATCTGGTTTGGCAGTCCCTGAGTGGTGCACATCGTTTAAGCACTCAGCTCCTGACTGAAAATGTGTAGGTTCAAGTACACCCAGAGAGACCTCAGAAGAGAGGCCTGGGGATCTGCATCTGAAAAGTCAGCCTCTGAAAACTCTGTGGAGTACAGGTCTCCTCTGATTCCCATGGGGTTTCCATGAGTTGAAGTCAACTCAACAGCCGCTGGTTTAGATAAACAAAAGGAGCTTTTTGATGCCAAAGAATAAAGTGCTAGTAAAACCAGGGTACATAATGAGGGCCTAATTTTACTTGTGAGGAAGATAACCGAAAGATTTCTCAAATGTTAAAATAAAAAGTAATCTCTTAATCTGAACGACAACACACACAAACCCAAAGACAGCACTGATTTATTTCAACCAGGTGATGTATCCGAGCAGTAAAAGGAAAAGAGAGGCAACAGTGATTGGACACCAGCTATATGTCAGACTTTAGCCGTATTATATGGAATGATTTAAGTGAGCAAGAAAGCAGTTGTGTTGTTGTTCAGTGCCATCGAGTTGGTACTGACCCATAGTGACCTTATGCACAGCAGAACGAAACACTGCCTGATCCTGGGCTAACCTCACTATTGTTGCCATGTTTGAGTCCATCGATGCTGTCAGTTGGCCAGTCCATCTCGTTGGGGGTCTTCATCTTTTTCTCTGAACCTCCACCTTAACAAACATGATGTCCTTCTCCAGCGACTGGTCCCTCCTGACAACATGTCCGAAGTGCGAGAGATGAAGTTTGGCCATCTTGGCCTCCAAGGAGCACTCTGGCTGCACTTCTTCCAAAACAAATCTATTGGTTCTTTTGGCAGCCCATGGCACTTTCAATATTCTCCTCCAACACCATAACTCAAAAACATCAATTCTTCTACAGTCTTCCTTATTCACTGAAAACAGTGGTATCCATCAAATTACAAACCCAAACCACAAATGTTAGTGTTTCTTTTGTGACACTGATAAGTCTTCTCAGAAAATAATGGAAATGCTGCTTGATTATTTTACATCAGGGACTAGTAACAAGCCCTGCATATGAAACATACTGTTTGAGGGCTGTTTTGATCCTCTCTTGAAAATACCTCTTTAGAGTGTTCAAGAGCAAATATGTCAGTTTGAGGACTAAAGTGCACCTGACCCAAGCCATGGTATGTTTAATAGCCTCATATGCAAGGAGCTCTGGTAGTGTAGTGGTTATGAATTGGGCTGCGAACCTAAAGGTCAGCAGTTCGAAACTACCAGCGGTCCCATGGGAGAAAGATGAGGCAGTCTGCTCCCGTAAAGATTTACAGCCTCGGAAACCCTGTATAGGGTGACTTTGAGTCAGAACCGACTCCATGGCACATAACAACAACAACAATGCATGTGAAAGTTGGAAAATGAGTAAGAAAGACTAGAGAAGAATTGATGCATTTGAGTTTTGGTGTTGGAGACGAATATTGAAGATACAATGGACTGTCAGAAGATCAATCAAATCTATGTTGGAAGAAGTGCAAGCAGAATGGCCCTTAGATAGCCAGACTTCATCTCTCATACTTTGGACATATTATCAGGAAGGACCAGTCCCTGGAGAAGGACATCACACTTGGTAAAGTGGAGGGACAGAGAAAAAGAGGGAGACCTCCAACGAGCTGGGTTGGCACAGTGGCTGCATCTATGGGCTCACATGTGACATCAATTGTGAGGATGGCACAGGACTGAATGGTGTTTCATTCTGTTGTACGTAGGGTTGCTATGAGTGAGAACTGACTCGGCGGCCCTTAACTACAACAACTGGAAGAAAACACAGACTTTGAGTACTTTGAGGTTCTCACAATTCACTTCTCACCTTTTATTAAGGTAACAGTCTTCTGAATACCTGGTAAGACCATTGCTGTTGTCCCCATCGTCTTGAACAAACTCTTCCCCAAAGACCACTATGATTTACACGGGAGCCCCTGTGTGTTGCAAACAGCTGATGTGCTCAGAAAGGGTGGAGGTTTGAGTCCATCCACAGTCAGACTGATGTTCTATTTAAAAAATGAATCACTGAAAACAATATGGAGCACTCAGGTGCACAGGGGTCACCACAATTTGAAATTGATTCAACAGTGATTCATTTTCCTGTGATTTACAACTTAGTCTTTACTGGTTATTTGTCCAACTATTGTGCACATCCATCCTAAGACCGTCTTCAGGTTGACCTCAGTAGCATTTTCTGCCATTTGCTTTGATGCCACAGTCTTATCAAAAGTGACATGTGGATTATAGGAGTTTCCAGGGTTTGCACCTGGCTAGTGAGAGATCTCACTGAAGAGAAAAGGGGGGTAATAAATTGATACTATTTCTACTAATGACCCAGGTAGAATCTCCAGGCACCAGTTAAATAGTTTGGTTTTCTTTTGATTGATTGACTTGATTTTGTTTTGTTTTGTTTTCAGTCAGAATACCAGAGCACCAACCAATCTACACTCTTCAATATTATATGTCATTAGCCATTGTCATTGCCAAAGTGCCATTGAGTCTGTTCCGACACATAGCAACCCTGTATAAGGTTTCTGAGGAGCAGCTGGTGGATATGAACTGCTGACCTTGTGGTTCACAGTCCAGTGCTGATCCTCCAGAGCCCCAATAGGAGTCCATCATTAGCCATAGGGAGCTTAACTCCTCAGATGATAATTAAAATTGGAAAAAAAAGAAAAGAAAAAAAAAATTCTGCCTCTAAATGTTCATGTTGTTGTTGTTAAGTACTGTGAAGTTGGCTCTGACTCATAGTGACCCTGCACAAGGTTTCTGAGGCTGTAAATCTTTACGGGAGCAAAAAACCTCATCTTTCTCCCGCGAAACGGCTGATAGTTTTAAACTGCCAACCTTGAGGTTAGCAGCCTGAGTCATAACCACTATATTACCAGAGCTCCTTATGTTCCTAGAGTTTGATTAATACAATAGTAAATTTTAAACATATTTCTTTCAACTTAGAATTTTCCCATGTATTTGGAAATTTTGATGTGAAATATTTTCCTTCGCATTTAGGAAGCCACTTCTGTAAAAATGGAAAAAAATTAAGTAGTGACTTTCTTTTCTTTCCCAATGGGAATGAGAACTACATTGATTTATTCCACAAATATTTACTGAGTTCCTACTCTGTAATTTAAGTACTTGAAATACATCAAAAAACAAAACAGGGGAAAATAACCTTCCTTCTGTAGAACTTGAATTCTAGCAGAGCTAGAGAGAGGGAATCCAAACACAAATATTATAATTGACTTTCATTGTGTATCAGAAGGTGATAATTGATATGGAAAAGGACAAAGCAAAGGAGAGTAAGGAATAGTAGAGCCCCATAGGTGGTGGTGGTTATGTGCCATGGAGTTGGAACCAACTCATAGTGACTCTCTACAGGGTTTCCGAGGCTGTAAATCTTTTCAGGAGCAGAAAGCCTCATCTTTCTCCCATGGAACAGCTGGCAGTTTCGAACTGCTGACCTTAAGGTTCACAGCCTGATTTGTAACCACTACGCTACCAGAGCCCCATAGGTAGAGACTTGTAATTTTAAACAGGGTGCTCAAGGTGATCTCATTGAGAAGGAAGCATTTGATCCAGAAGATGAGAGAGGTAGCCACATGCTTATTCAGAACATAAGGCCAACCATGTCTGAAGTGGAGTGGAGAAGTGGGAAAGTTAACTAGTTTGGACCAAAGCATATAGGACATAGTTGATCATTGGAAGAACTTTAGTTTTTATTGACTTGAAATGGGGAGTCATGCAGAGTTTTGAGTAAATGAGTAACATGAGTAAGCTTGGTTTTAATGAGATTAGCTTTGGTTTCTATGTTTTTGCTGTAGCCGGAGGAGAACAGTTTTCTTGTCTGGTTTTCCCATGTGCTACTATGTCACCTTTTATTCAAAGGCATCTTATCAACTGTGGCGCTGGCTCACAGGATGTTCATTCCTGATGAGGTGGTGTAGCATCTAGACCCACGTATTCTTCACTCAGAAGTTCCTTATACCATGTGTTTACGGGAAAATGCAAGAGTGCATGGTGCCTAGGATAGGGTAGCTGAGAAAGCAATACATTGGTCCATGAACACGAGCTTTAATTGCTTTTGTCATTTTGTTCAGCCAATATAGCCACAAATCTAATTAGTGGTTATATGGTTATACAGTAACATTGCCTGAGGCCTTGTTACCCTTAATTCATAAAGATGCCTGGTCATCTTTCCTTGACTCAATGAAAGGAAGCTACTACCCACCACCTGCATAATGAAAGCAGCCACAATCCCCAGCCTTGGAGGAATTGTATTGATGTGTAACAAGAGAGACGCTATCATTTACTGTTGTTAGTAACCTGGAAATATACACCACTTTTATTTGCCATTGTGTTTCCTGTTGGAGATCTACATAGTAAATCCATTCATTGCTCTATTCATTCATCCATCTACCCATCCTCACATTCATCAGTCAGCATTAAACATATATCCTAGAGTTGTTGTGAGGATCACACAATCAGTTCAAAACCTATTCTTTTAGGTCCAGAGAAATAAGTTCTGTGGTCTGAGTTTGTGTTCAGTCCTCACTCATCTCCTCTTTTCATCAGCTCATACAGTGTATCCAATAGTCAACCAAGGACCCAGGAGAGCTTTAAGTGCTAGGCAAAGGGATGGGTTTGCTGTAAGGAACTGGAACCATTACTGTATCACTTGTTGTTTGTAACAAAAGACTCCAACTCACAGCTACCATGGAAAGA
>NW_006408588.1:12697078-12715858 GCF_000296735.1 Chrysochloris asiatica | reverse complement strand
TTTTCACTGAACGACTGTAAGCCCCTGTCTTTGAGGAGTTTTCAGTGTGGCCGCAGGAAGCCAACACCAGATGGGAGTGTCACTGGGGCAGCCAGCCAAAGACAGAGAGCAGAGTGGGAACAATTGAGAAAGACAGAGAGAGATGGCCGTCCAGCTGCTCCTACTGGCCTGCAAATGTAAAATGATTCCTTCCTGGGCTGACTCTTTTGTTCTATGCTTTGCATTTCTCTGTGTGTGATGACTTGTCTGACATTTCTGGGACTCTGCCCTGATACAGAGGCCAGGCAGCCAGAATCCCAGTGGGGAACATTGTATGCCTCTGTGTGGATTCCAGAAAAGTTTCACCTTTGGGCAAGAAGAGCCAGTATTTTGTTTTGTTTTGTTTTGTTTTAAATTTTAGGAGGTCTGGTGATACAGTGGTCAAGCACTCAGCTGCTAACAGATATAAGTTGGCATTTCAAACATAGTAGCCATTTGTGGGAGAAAGATGTCACAGTTTGCTTTTGTAAAGATTTAGAACCTTAGATACCCCAGAAGACTGTTGTACTCTTAAAGGGACAATATGAGTTGGAAGTGACTTGATGGCTATAGGTTTGGTTCCAGTATGTTTGATATTCTCTGTACCATTCTTTCTATGATGTGAGAAATTCTCAAGATGGTCTGTCTTCAGGATTAAGGGGAATATTGGGGGTAGTAGGATAATGTGACAAAAGAGCTAATTTGACAAGCTAGAAATTTTTAAATTTCAATACACCCATCAAGGAAGAAGGGGAAGTTCATGGGGAAGGGGGAAACTAACTTTAAAAGAGAATGCTACCAGTAAGGACTAGTAGCGGACATTCTGGGTAGATTGCAAACTCCACAGTACCCAGTGAAAGGGGAACTGGAAGAGGGGCTTTTTCAAGACAGGGGAATAAAACTCTTTGTGAGCCAGCCATGTCTTGCATCTGCCCATGTCTACTGGGTTGGGTGCCCAATTTTTCAAAATTTGAATACAGAAACCTCACTCTTGCTAAAATGAATACAGATTGGATTTCTTGAGTGTTTGTCCCTTTTGACATGTTTTTTTTCCCAGGGGTAGGGATAAGGAGGGGAGTAAATACTTAGAAAAGTATAGCTTTGCTAGATGTGCTGCTGCTACTTCTTCTAAAACATGCTTCATCTTAGTACAGAGGTGTGTGAGAGTCTCTAGAAGAGTTTCACACTGAAGGGAGACTTCAGTGGATTTCTGATGCATATGGAGAGTAAAAGGAGCCCAGGCAGCATCAGGCTGCTAACCACAAAGTCAGCAGTTCTAAGGTGCCAGTCACTCCACTGGAGAAAGATAGGTTTTCTGCTTCTGTAACAGATTCACAGCCTCAGAAACCCTATACAGGGTTGCTATGAGTCAGAAGGGAATTGATGGCCCACAATCACCACCAACAACCACCATGGAGATTACATGTGGGACTCTTGAACCAGGATATCTATACCAGTAACACTGCCACTGAGTCGATTGCAACTCAAAGTGACTCTGAGTAGGGTTTCTGAGGTTGTCAGTCTTCACAGGAGCAAACGGTGTCTGTTGTGGAATGGCTGGTGGGTTTGAATTGCTGGCCTTGTAGTTAGCAATCCAGTGCTTAATCTGGTGGAGCCACCTGTGCTTCTTGGTTGGAGCCAGTAGTTGGGGTCAAATTATTACTCTATCTCTTACTGGCTCTGTGATCTTGGGAAACTTGCACCTTAGTTTTATTGTAAAATATGATCATTGTCATCTGCTTCATTGGACAGTTGAAAGGATTAAATGAGTTTTTTTTTTTTTTAATGTACTTAAGTTCTAGGTTTATGATAAATATTCAGAAAATGTTAGCTATTATTTATTCCTCCTCTGTTTTCTTCTTCTTTTAGTACTTTTATTATCAGGAGCTCTGGTAACGTGTGGCTACAATTTGGGTTGTTAACCTGAAGGCCAACAATTTGAAACTACAGCTGTTTTGTGGGAGAAAGATGAGGTTTTCTGCTTCCATAATGATTTACAGCTGCAGAAACCCTATATAGGGTCGTTATGAGTCAGAACCAACTCCGGGCATACTACCACCACGATTACTATGAAAAGGAACTTGGTGGCACACTGATTGCATGCTTGACTGTTAACCAAAAAGTTGGCCATTTGAATTTATCATTCGCTACATAAGAGAAGGGCTACGGTCTTGGAAATGAGGGTCAGTTGTACGCTGTGATGTGGAGTCACTATGAGTCAAAATTGACTTGACTGCAGTGACTTTACCATTACTTTTGTTGTTGTTCAGTCACCTCTGACTCTACAACGCTATGTATAAAGAACAGGGTATTGTCTGATGGCAGACACCATCTTCTCAGCTGCTATGTTTGAATCCATTGTGTCTGCTGTGTAACTCCATCTCTGGGAGGAGTAACCCTGTACCTTACCACGTGTGAGCATTCAGCCTTTCCTGATGATGTGTCTGAAGTAAGAACAAAATCTCTACCTCCTGCCATCTATGGAACATTCTGACTATACCATCTGTTATTCCACGGTCTAGTCAGTATTCTTCACTAGCAGTATGATTCAAATGTGTCATTTCTTCAATCTTCCTTTTTTTTTTATTGTACAGTTTGTGCATAGTTGTGAGGTGATGAAAAGCCCATGGCATGGCATCTTAGTGGTCAACGTGATGTCTTTGTTTTTTAACTCCTAAAAGAGGCCTTTTGAAGTAGATTTGACAGATTGCTATTTAGAATAGGGGTGTTGTGGAGATTCAATTAGCTAATGTTTAGGAAGGTAGGTAATTACCTAGCACAATGCCTGGCACAGAATAAGCATTGTGCATTTTCTTTGACATGGACATCTGAATCCTATCGTTAATGCTATGAGGAACTTTCTCCTCATTTTTCCCAAACCTAATGCAAAATATTCACATGGTTGGTAAAAAGGAGAATACTGCTTCAACTCATGAACTCTCTTTTCTGCCCACTGCTTCTTGTGCTAGAACACAAAACACATTCTTGCTGGTGTCTCCTTATGACTTTGTGTTGAATGAAAATGACAAATGTGACTGTTTTCTATCTTACTGTTGAAAATAAACTCAACAGTTTAAAACATCATAAGCTTATTCGTTCTCTCACATTTTCTCTGGGTCAGGAATCCAGATACAGCTCAGCTGTGTTCCCTGATATAGGGTCTCTCATAGAGTCCTGGTGTGGCACTGTGGTTAATGTGTCAGACTGCAAAGCCGTTTGAACTGCAAGGCCGGTGGTTCAATCTCACCAGCTGCTCTTTGGAAACTCTATACAGGGTTGCTATGGGTTGGAACTGACTTGATGGCAATTACCAACAACAACAACGTAGATGACCATCAAAGGAGCTCTGGTAGCGTAGTGGTTATGAGTCTGGCTGCTAATCTTTCAGTCAGCAATTCGAAATTGCCAGTAGTTCTGTAGGACAAAGATGAGGCTTTTTGCTCCTGTAAAGATTTACAGCCTCGGAAACCCTATGCAGAGCCACTGTGAGTCAAAACTGACTCCACAGCACTTAACCACCACCAGCACCATACATAACAATCAAGCTTTGGCCAGGGTTGGGGTGTCATTGCATTGGATTGCTAACCACAAGGTCAGCAGTTTGAATCTACCAGCTACTATGTGGGAGAAAGAGGAGGCTTTCTGCTCCCGTAAAGAATTGCAGACTCAAACTCTTCATAGGCTTGCTTTGAATTGGAATCCATTCAATGGCAGTGGAGTTTAAGGGGGTTTCATCTGATAGCATAATTGGAGACTAATTTGCTTTTAAATTCTTGTGGATTTGGGCAGAATTTAGTTCCTAGAGATTGCTGGACCTAGGATCTCAGTTTCTAAATGACTGTCAGCTGAAGGCTATTGTCATTTCTGTGCTATTTGGGCTTCCCCACCATGGCTGCTTGCTTATTAAAACAGGAGTGGCGAGGAAGACAGGTGGAGGTGAGAGGGTAAGTCTTGTAGCAAGGTGGAAGTGGCTGTCATATGTGTTATAATCGTAGACATGACATCCCATGACCTTAGCTATAGCCTTTTGGTTAGAAGTTGTCTCAAATCCACAAACCCCACCAGAATCAGAGAAGAATGTACAAAGGTGTGAATACCATAGACTAATTTGACCTATTGGTTGTCCCTCAGAGGTTGAATGTTGTTTCCATTTAATTTTCTGTTTTTTTTTGTTGTTGTTGTTTTGTTTTGTTTTGTTTTTTAAGCCTCAGTGTACAGGAAACACTTCATCACAGGAGGTTAAAGAGGTCCAGCAACCCTTCAGTTTTTCTATGAGAAATTCTTCTGAAACATTGTGGGATTATAGGATTTGCTTTTATTTTTTCCCCCCTCTGTAGCTGGAAACCTATCTTTCCATTAATAAACACTGTACTTTCAGGAATGCTATGTCTTTCTTCTGCTTGTCAGTGGGCAGTTGCTCCTAACAAAGAACAAATTTAAGTTTTCTTTCCTCCTCAGCCTCTCTGTTAAGTGGCTAATGATCTGGAAGCCAGTACTGGGAGGTACGAGGGGAGTGACTATTTAAAGGAACTCTCTGTACACAGAACCTGCCTTCTACGTGGAGAAAGAGGAATGGTGGTTAGTTCCTAATTGTCCTGGATGTTTGGAGGACAGTCTTTCCTCACCCCTCTATCTCCGTGCCCCCAACCACACAAAACTGGCTGGGCTGAGAGGAAAGTGAAAGTACTGGATAGTATTCTATGAACACGTGACTTGGAAAGACTTTCTCTATTTCCCCATTGGATTCATGAGAAGACAAACTGTGTAAGAACACAGAGTAAACATGAAACAAATACAAGTTTCTTTTGATGTAAGTTTCTAAAGTCCATCACTAATGCCTCAGGGACTTTGTCCTCATTGTTTTCCCATACCTTGTGCAAGATGGAGTCATGGTGTCACACTGTGGGCTAATTGTACTGGACTGCAAAGTTGGTTTGATATACGAGGTTGGCTGTTCAAGCTCATCCGCCACTCCTCAGAAACCCTATACAGGGTCCCTATGAGTTGGAACTAACTCACCAACACTTAAAAACAACAACAATGCAAGATATCCGTATTGCTGGTACAAAGGACAGTCTCTCTTCAACTGTCAAATGGGGTCTCCCGTCTCTTAACATTCCCTCCACGGGATACCAAAAGTAATTTTTTTTTTTTTTTTTTTTACAAGGAATTATATGTCTCTACCACTACTATATAGACTGAAATCGTGGTTCATTTATTCTTTGGTTTTGTTTGTCCAGCAAATCTTCTTGCAAGCGCTCCTATGAGCCTGCCACTGTAGTAAGTGATAAGGTTACAAAAAATATATATTCCCAGTCCTTAAAGCCTTATTTGCACAGACATTATCCTCCAAATCTTTAGTATATTTCCCATTTCCTGTTAATGAGTGTTGTTGCTGTTAAGTGCTGTTGAGTTGGTTCTAACTCATAGCAATACTGTATAGGATTTCCAAGAAGCAGCTGGTAGATTTGAACTACTACTGTCCTTGCTACACCAGGACTCTGTTAGTAAGAGCTGTTGATATTATGCGCTTCCAATAAGTTGGATCCAACTTATAGTGACCCTGTATAGGGTTTCTGAGGAGCAGTTGGTGAGTTTGAATAGCCGACTTTGTGGTTCACAGTCCAGTGCTGATCCTACAGAGCTACATAGCTCCATTTTCTTCTTCTGGGAAGCTGGAGAATACAAGACAATGCAGATGAGCAGCATCTTTTATTGTCCCTAGTTTCTTATTATTCCTTTCTTTTAAGTAAGTGGTAGGTATCAGCTATCTACCACCTCTAAGTAAGTAGTATGTATAAGCTATTTCTGTATACCATATTACCTAAACACTGAGGAGCTTAACACACTATCTCTGTGGATCAGGATTCCAAGTGTGGCTTAGCTTGGTAGTTCTGACTGAAGGATTTTCAAAAGACTGCATTTAAGGTATCACTGGGAGCTGAAGTCACTTCAGTTGCTGTTTGAGGAAGGATCTTCTTCCAAGCTCATGCATGTGGTTGTTGGCAGGATTTTGTTCCTCTTAGACTCTTGGACTGTGAGAGTTTCAACTCTTCCCTGACTGTTGGTCAGAACTGGCCTCACTGCTTTGTCATGTGGATGTTCCATAGAAACACTAATGACATGGCAGTTTACTTAATCTGAGAGAAGTGAGAAGAGCAGAGTGTAAGTAAGATGGAAACCACGGTCCTTTGGGCTCATCGGGAGCCATTTACAAAGTTGCCTACCACAGTCAGGGTGCAATTTTAATTCTAGAATTAAACATGAAGACATGATGTCAATGCTGAAGACATGATGAATTATCCATGAATTATTCTTGACCATTCAGAGCTGTCAACGCTTTTTATATCGTATGTGGTCTTACAAAAGAGTGAGCTAATGAGAGTAAGAAAGAGAGAGAGATGGCATGGGATGCCAAAGTAAGATTATTTTCACAAAGAATTATCAAACCTGGAATCTAAGAAGGTTCTTAGAACTAAGGAATCCTCAAGGAATGAGCATCCATCAGATCTATTAAGTCGTGATTGAACACTGGGTAGCCAAGGAGTTCTAGACAGGACACAAGATGTTTGCCCAAAGATGGCCTCATTTCGCTTCTAGTTCCTGCCAGAGCCTCATGGAAAATCATGTGACTAGTATGTCTCATCTTCTCCAATCTTAGAAAACCCTTCATGGTGAAAAGTTCAATCAGGTGTCATCTACCTGCCACCTGTCTAGAAATGTCTTTGTCACATAAATTAATTCTGCTTTATACCTGAGAAAAGAATCACATTTAGGATAAATATTAGTTTAGATCATTAAAAGTCCTGTCAAACTTGGATCAATAAATTGAATCTCTTACCTGTAGAGCCAACTGCCTTCTGTGAACACCTAGACCCGGGGTTGGAGGTTGAGCATGCTGGGTAATAAGGCTGCAGGCCTGCATAATGCACATAGTCCAACACTCTATGAATATTCTCTTCTGCATTTGAATAGCAATAGATGAACATTGTATAAGGACTTGATCAAATAATTTTACATGTATTATTTCCCCCTTTTTTAAAATGCATCAGCCTGCCTGTCAAAAATGTCAGTTTTAACAATGTCAGCTTTTACTTTTCTGGCTTGCAAGCCACAGGACCCAGTTTTGCCTCAGCTACTCTGATATACTATTAACCACTTAGGGCATTTGCGCAAAATCGTTGTTAGGTGCTTTTGAGTCAGTCAGCCTCTCATGACTCCATGAGCAGCTGGATGAAATGCTACACATCCAATACCATCTCCAGGGCTGATTAAGGATAAGGCAATTATTATCCATAGAGTTTTCTTTGGTTAATTTTCAGAAATATACATCCAGACCTTTCTTCCTAGTCTGTGTTAACCTAGAAGCTTTGCTGGAACATTCAGCATCTTAGCTACATGCCAGCCTTCACTGACAAATGGGCAATGGCTGTACATGAAGTGCATCAGGAATTCTACAACTAAACTACCAGTGACCACCTGCAAGAAGTGGTACCCAAAGGTTAATCTTGCTCATTGTTCTGTTTGTTTTGAGATGCTGTTGGAAATATCAGACTTCTCAAACAGAACAAGAAGCAGAGGATAGAGGTCTGTAAGATGGTGGGTTAGGGAGTGCTCTCTTACATGACCTGGCATTGTGGAAATATATTTAGTGTGATCTATGGCAATTCAAAAGCTCAGTATGCATTTGTGTTGTATCAGGCAGTGGCTAAGGATAGAGATCTATTAAAGGAGCTGTAGTTACTTGGGAGTAGTTGCTGGGTGACACATATGGCACACACTCAACTCGGAGCTGAAAGGTTGGTGGTTCCAACCCACCCAGAGGTGCCTTGGAAGACAGACCTGGTAATCTGCCTTGAAAACCCTCTGTAGCAGGTCTACTCTACACACATTGGGTTGCCTTGAGTTAGAAATGGACTAATAACAAGAAATTACTTGGGAGGAGGCAATGCCATTTTATTTTATATTTTGTATCACTGACAGAAGTTTGAAGATGGGGGAATGTCCATTGGTCAGTAAACATTACCTTGTTAAGTGACATCATTTGCAATTGGCTTATTTAGCTAATAGCATGTTAAAATAGTACCTGCTGCTGGGTTATTTTTAAAAAGCCATCTTATAGATAATAAAATATAACAAGGTTTGGTTGATAAGAGGATAGCGGGATTTGTGGATGGCACAGGAGGCCAGGCATAAAGCAAAGAGTCCAGGAAGACAAGTAGGAGAGGTCCTGAGAAAACAGCAGACAACAGGTGGCGATCTCAGAAGCCAGCAGATCCTTACAGGTGACAGGTAGAGAGAGATACAGGAGAAAACAGACAGTTGGCTTCAGGTACATAAGGCAGAGATGTTGGATGTGGGCTGAGAGTTCAGTCTTTGGAAAGGACCTGTATATGGGAGGTCAGAGCAACAACTTGGACATGGGCTCAGGGGAGTCGGGAAGAATGTTGAGATTGAAAAACAGGATTGGGGCCTGGTCATGACTAAAGCTTGAGCAGAACTAAGATGAAGCCTTACAGGTCTTAACTTTCTCTTACTCTTCCTGACCAATAACAGGGCTGGCCCCAGGAATTGGAGCAGGCTATACGTTAGTGTAGTGGTTACGAATCAGGCTGCGAACCTTAAGGTCAGTGGTTCGAAATTACCAGCCGCTCCGCGGGAGAAAGATGAGGCTTTCTAGTCCCGTAAAGATTTACACCCTCGGAAACCCTGTGCAGGGTCGCTATGGGTCGGAACTGACTCGACGGCACTTAACAACAACAACAACATACTTAAAGGTGAGTTTTATGTGACATCAACCAAACAAGAAGATCAACATTCTAGAGTCACCAAGTCTCCTGGTTTGTCCAGAATAGGCATACTTCACACTGTTGGCCTAGTATAATATCCCCTTTCACTTAATAGTGTATGGTTTCAGAGATAAAGTATACCAAAGCTACAAAAGCACAGTTGTCTTCAACAGAGATGAACAGGATTTCTCCTGTTTGATTTCTCCTGAGTGATTTCTACTCACTCAATAGTAGGAAGCTCCAAGGTAGGAATGAATTTTCGGAGTCCCATGCTTTCTTGATCTGTTAGCACACTTTGGTTCCCCTGAGACTACTATTCCATGGCACACATTTGGGGGAACTGTGGTTAATTGAATATGTGGTGAGAGAGGGAGGTTGACTTCACTCTTTGTTTACGAAGGGTACTCAGCAAAGTCAGCAGCCATCAGTTAAATGAATAGTCACCGAGGGAACAAGTGCTAACAGTCTTTTAACTTACTGCTGATAGACTATGTCACATGTGTTACATGTATTACAGTGTTAAATGTGTTACAGTGTTACATGGGACTTGGAAAAGGAACAATTGAAAGAATAATGACTAGTTCTAAGCTCTGTGGCCCAAACGATCTACCAGTTAGGAGATGGAAAGGGAGGGCATTTTCTTTATTTCCAACCTTCATTGTATGATGTTCTTAAGAACTTGGAGTTCTGGTGTGACACTGTAGGCCTGCTAACCACAAGGTTGTCTGTTCAAACCCACCAGATGCTCCTCAATGTCTGTACAGTGTCCCTATGAGTCAGAGTGCTCTTAATGACAACATAAGAGAGAGAGGTTAATAAGGAGGAATCATAAGCAGGAATGTGGGTGTCTCTGTGGAGTGGGAGAGGATCTGGGAAATAGGCATTTTAAACTAGTAATCAGCAACCAGTTACCCTCAGATAGATTTGAACTCACAGTGACCCCATATGTGTCAGTGTACAGTTGTGCTCCATGGAGTTTTTAATAACTGATTTTTCACAAACAGATTACTAGGTCTTTCTGCTTCAAGTGCCTCTGGGTGGATTTGAACATTTAACCTTTCTGTTGGCACTCTAGTCTGTGCACATGTACTAGCAGAATTCCATGTAATTCTGGTTTAAAGGCAGCCCTTGAACCTTTTCCTGAATGTTCTGCTGAAGGATTTTCTTGGAGATAAACACCATAATGATCCTTTCTTCACTAGACTCATTAATTGTCACCATAACCCTGAAATTGTGCATTTCCACCCCCATTTTACAGAACAGGACGAAAGATGGATCATTAGGTTAACCCACACTACTCATTAGAGAGTTCCTTTTAGGCTGCAAGACAGGTCTTGGCCCTTAACATCCTCCCCTCAGCAGATGCCAAAGGCAGGTACAATGAACTAAGACTCCTCTCCCAGGCTTTACCCTGAGGCGACACAGAACTCATTTGGGGACCTTAACAAGTATAAGATTATTCCAGTACATAAAGGATAGTACACTGACAATTTTATCTGCCTGGCTGGTTATTGTTGTAGTTAAGTGCCATTGAGTCAGTTCTGACTTATAATGACCCTGTGTAGGGTTTCTGGGGAGAGGCTGGTGCTTGAATGGTTGTTGTTATTGTTGCTAAGTAGCATCAAGTTGGTTCTGACCCATAGCGACCTTGTATAGGGTTTCCCAGGAGCAGCTGGTAAGCTTGACCTGCGGACATTGCAGTTCAAACAGACTTGCAACCAGGGGCATTAGAATGGGTCACTATCAAACAAGCTAAGCTCAGGAGAAGAATGAAGCATTCATCTCCTAAGGCATATCAAATGCACAACTAGAACTCAGCCCAGAAAGAAAAGTTGTCTTAAAATAAGGCAGGGAAGGAGTAGAGCAAGTAGAGGAGAGAGATTTTATCAATGAGTTACAAATCCAAACAAATGGCATAAACTACTTCTTGTTTTTAGCTGGGGCAGAGAATGTTTTTTCTTTACACTGTAATGAAAGACTCAGGCTTGAAATCTTGATGTGGTTATTGTAAGGATGTCAAACTAAAATGACTGACACTTGGCACATGAGGAAAATGAAGACTGTTGGCAGACTGGATGGGGGGGTCTATGTGGACCCAAAGGAATCAAGTCCCTTCTTATGGGAATTGAGCTCTTGTTGATCCAATTAATGGCCTGCTTAAGGGAAATAGCCACCATTTGTCTATCAGTTTCTTGTACTGTGGTGGCTTATTTGTGGCTGTGATGCTGAAACCCATGCCACCCATATTTTAAATACCAGAAGGGTCACCCATGGTGGACAGGTTTCAGCTGAGCTTCCAGACTAAGACAGACTAGGCAGGAGAGGCAGACTACTTCTAAATGTTTAATCCTTTGAAATCCATTGAAAACCTTAGGAATAGCAGTGGAACACTGTCAGTTAACACCAGAATATTGAATCTTGAAACATGATGACTAGCACCAAAATATGGTTGGTCGGTCAAATGTAGTGCTGGAAGATGAGGCCCTCAGGTTGAAAAGCACTCAAAATACACTGGGGAAGAGCTGCCTCCTGAAAGTAGAGTTGATCATAATAGAATGAATTATAGTTTTGGGGGATCTTGATTTGCTGATGGGGCATAAGCCAAAATGAAGAGAAACATCCATTAATAATAGTCACATGGAATGTGCAAAGTATGAATCTAGAAAAATTGCAGTTGTCAAAAATAAAATGGAATGCATATAGAATAGCATCCTAGGCATTGTTGTTGTTAAGTGCAATTGACTCAATTCTGACTGTAGCAACCCTGAATAGGGGTTCCAAGGAGCGTCTGGTGAGTTTGAACTGCTAGCTTTTCAGTTCACATTGCCTTGTGGTCCAGGGCTTATCCTACAATGCCATCCTGGACATTAGTGAACTGAAGTGGACTGGTGTGGGCCATTTTGAATCTGACAATCACATGGTTTGCTATGCCGTAAATGACAAATTGAAGAGGAATGCCATCACATTCCATCACATTCATCATCAAGAAGAACACTTCAAGATCTATCTTGAAATATAATGCTGTTTGTGATAGAAGAGTATCCATACACCTATAAGGAAGACCAGTAAATCCACTGTTACTCAAATTTACACACCAACCACCGATGCCAGTGAAGAAGACTTTTACCAACTTGGTTCATCTAAAATTGATCAAACATGCAATCAAGATGTATTGATAATTATTGGCAACTGGAATGCAAAGGTTAAAAACTAAGAGGAAGGATCAGTAGTTGGAAAATATGGCCTTGGTGATAGACACAGTGCTGGGAATCACACGATAGAATTTTGCAAGACCAATGACTTCTTCATTGCAAAAGAGACTATACACGGGGACATCACCAGATGGAATACACAGCTATCAAATTGACTACACAAAGGCTTGTGATGGTGGACATAAGCTATGAACATAAGATCCTTTGTATGAGATGAAGCCTCTTGAAATATAACAAAACTGTGACAAACTCTCTAGGGGCAGGGAGGCTAAAGGGTTGACATGTGAGTGGTAATGGTTAAGACTGTCCACTAATATAGCGAAGTTACAATGGAGAGCCTTTCTAAAAATTCAAGTAAATTAACATTCTCTTTATATTGAGAATTTTGTGATCCTTCTTGAGACACCTTGAGTCTGTCTGAGTTGTTACACCACCAGAGCAGAGTCAAAGCCATATCTCTGTGTAAATGTCACTTGTTTTATAATAGATTATGAATTCTTAGAGGATTGGGCTGGTATCTGTATAGTTCTCTTTACACTGAGATGAAGGCTTTTACAAGCATTATCTATAATTGGGTGTTTAATACATGCCTTTTGAGGAGGATAATGGTATGGAAATAAAGCTCTTCTGATCCAGAGTCAGCCTGGATTTCTTGCCTTGTTAGGAAGAAGAGGTGAACATGGGTAAATAGGCATGTAGATCTTACTCCGAAAACCATACACTCTCTCAGCTTGGAAGAGTGGGAAGAGGAAAACTCAGAGTGACTGTGGTAGACATTCTGTTGGCTCACACATCAGTGTTTATCAGTCTTTTCTAACAAGGTAGACTCCATCTGGAATCCAGTAATGCATCTCCTGTGCCTCAGATTGTTTGACAAATCACACAAAGGTTTACTCAAAGTCACCGCATTACAGTGTGTAATCACAGGCTCACTAGTTTGCAACCAGGGTGAAGGCAGAGGTTAATGGCTTTCTTTATATTTGCTTTATTACTTGATCTCTGTCTTTCCTGGTCAGATAAGCGCTTCCAATCTAGCTCTCTGAGATGTTTTTAGGTTGTCTATTTTAGGGCTACCATTTAGAATCACCTTTTCTTGTATCTACTTTGTATGCTAGAAAATTAGAGAATCTGAAATATGGACTATTGATAATACTATGCACTAAATATTATGTATTTTATAGTTTTATAAATACCAAAGTGTAGTACCTTTTTATCTAAAATGTCAAAAGTGTAACTAATTTTAAAATGTACACAGTTATAACCAGGCTCTCTAAATGCATCAAAAAGGTTTTTAGGCATTTTCTGTTTTATCACCTTGATGATACTTTGAGAAAATTAATTTTAAGCCTCTAGTCAACCCAGGGAGATGATCAGATTGATCTGTAAGGCTTGGGCAATACAGTAAATGTATGGATAGAGAATATAACATTGCTTCACAAAATTAAAATGCAAGAAACATCATATTATTTTGTCCCCCCACATAAAATTAAATAGGCATTTGCACTGTCGCTTACCAGAAGGATGTGTGAGAGAGTCATCTGCATTATGTTTGAGCATGGGAACAGATTTCCAAAGTTTTTTAAAGTCCAGCCTAGGCTTATGTAAGGAGGGTTTTCTATCCTTTCCTCTGACCGCTTTGCAATCTTTGCTCTGTTTTCTGGAAGATGCAACTCTGCGTTTGTTCCTCCACTGTCTGTCTGTCAAGTTCTTATACTTAGTACTCACAGTGAGACCCCTAGTACTGACCCCCTTGACTGATTTAGCCAGAGAGATACTTTGTGTTTTCTTCAACATATAGTGCGGGTTAATGCACTGGACTGCAAATTCAGTTTGAACCACAAGGTTGGCAGCCACCAGCCACTCCTCAGAAACCCTGTACAGGGTTGCTGTGGGTTGGAAGCGACTCCACAACACTTAATAATAACAACAACAGGAACCTGTAGTGATTGCTTCCATCTTGAGCCATGCTTCAAAGGGCACACGAAGTATCAGTTATTCACAGAAATTCACCTATTCCTTATCTTACTTCTAATCACAGAAAAACTCATATCCTTTGGTTGGCCTCTTCTGTTTCCTTTAATCCCAGCAAGCAATCAGACCAGACTCCCAGACACACCTTTGTATGAGTGAGTTTGGATCCTCTATCCTTGAAAATTTTGATTTTTCTGCCCTAAGATGCAAAGTTGTTAATGACCCTGAGGTAACGGATCTGAGCCTCAGAACAGGTTGGGCTAGGATCATTTTGACAGGAGTGGGAAGGCCACATAAATATGTCTCTTCATCTTTTGCGTGTCAAAGTCAGCTAGGACAAAATACTCCAATCTGGTTTCTGCCATGAACACATGAGTATTAAGTAATGTACTATAGTTGAGTTGAATCTTGACTCTGCCGCTCACTTGGGCGAGCTAAGCTCTTTATGTCTCAGTTTTCCTATCTATAAAATTGAAAGAGCAATAGTACATTATCATTAATCTGTTATAGGAAAAATTGAATTGCTATGTATAAGTACTTAGGATGGTGATACTAGCATGAAGAAAAGTATGCAATAAAAGGAAATTATAATGTTGTTTTTGTTGTTAATTGCCTTTGAGTTGGTTCTAGCTAGTAGCAACCCTGTATAGGGTTTCCAAGGAGTGGGTGGAGGGTTTGAACCACTGACCTTGCTGTTAGCAGTCCAGTGCATATCCTTAAGCACCAAACAACGTCATCAAGACTAATCTAGAACTATGTCTAGCTCTAATTTCAAGGAGTCCAAGGAGCAGAGTTGTTTCAAAAGATCCTTGGTAAAGAGTCCCATTGGGGATATTAACAATGTCCACATATCTCAGAAGAGTTCCATAAATTTTAGCATTTTATGAAATTCCATTGCTTATACTTTGAAAAACCTAGCTGGGCCACAAAAAGAAAAGTACTCAAAGATACAAATTATTCCATCCATTTTGAAACTCATGCATAATTTAGGAAAGGCTTGTAGATTGAATCAAGTCTGTTTCTTAGGAGCTCTGGGTAATTTGAATCCCTTTGGTCTCTGGCCTTTAGGTGACTGTTGATCTCTCCTTTTCCTGCCTTGCAGACTAAATTTCATGTAAAATTCTTGGAGGACCTGAGGTAGTGTATGCTGCAAAAGGGCCAAGCACTCTAAGTAGTAGTTTCCCCAGTGTTAGCATTGATTTTTCACATTGATAATAACTTCAACCCAACTTGACAGCTGATAAGCACCAAGTCTTCAGCTCTCCCTATGGTTATGTGCAGATGGTTGCTTTAGAGCAGATTTTATTTGTTGCATGGCATAAGGTTACATAAATTATAAAAATGTTTTCTTTCTGCATTGAACAGAGCAGTAAAGCATGTTCCTGACTTGTAACCCCTTCCAGGGCCCAGTATTTAACTCCTCCCCAATGTCTCCTACTCTGATGTCACCAAAAAGTTGTTTATTGCCCTTCTTTCCAGCAAGCTGATAAAAACATCTAACTGCAGGGCCAATTCTTTGAACATTCTGAGGATTTAATTTATGGAAATATTGTTGTTGTTGTTGTTGTTAAGTATCATCGAGTCAGTTCCAACCCATAGTGACCCTGTATAGAGTTTCCAAGGAGCAACTGGAGAGCTTGAACCACCAACCTTGCGGTTCAAATGGCTTTGCGGTCTGACACATTAACCCACAGTGGCACACCAGGACGTGTTAAACCATAGGCTCATAACTTTTGTGTCATTATTCAGTGGCATGTCTTAAATTATTTATTCATCATCCATCTCTTAGGGAGCATGTAAAATTAACTACAGATATCTAACCATGTTGGAGTTCTGGTGGGTGTGGCGCTGTGGGTTAATGCGCTGGATTTCAAAATCAGTTTGAACCACAAGGTCGGTGGTTAAGCTCCTCAGAAAGCCTACACAGGGTAACTGTGGGTTGGAACTGACTCTATGGCACTTAACAACAACAGTGACAACAATGTTAGCTAGGGTAATGCTAGCTGATACAGTAAATGAACATTAAAATCTCAGTGAATCAACAAAAATAGATGTTGGCTTCCCATTTGTATTAAAAAAAAAAAAAAAAAAATCAGCTGTGAATGAATGGGCCTTTGTTCCCCAAAGTCATTCAGGGAACCAGACTGATGAGACTCCGTCATCTTCAACAAGTGCCTTCCAAGGAGGTTCTCAGGGTATGCAACTATGCATATATTTCACACTGATAATGTTTTTAACATTCTATTTTGAATAATCACAAAAAGTGCCCCCTTACTGAATCCGGGTCCTGAGATTATACGTCCTTTGACTGATTCTGGACTTGGTCATTGGACTTACTTTGGAAACTAGTGAATGCAATGTAAGCAGAGACATAAAAAACATCTTTGAGACTAGCATCTCTTGCTCTTCTTGGGGAACTGCCACCATGTGAATGAGCCCCAGATAGCCTGATGGATGATGGAAAATATGTGGCCGAGCCATCCCCATTCCCTTAGCTGACATTGAGGGAATTTCCAGGCATGTGAGGCCATCCTCGACCATCCAGCCTGAGCCAAGCCACTCCAGATCAGAATTACCAAGCTTACCTATGGAATTTTGAAAAATAATTTGTTAAGTCATTGTGTTTAGGAGTGGTTTATGATCTGCAAAAGCTTACAGATACCTAAGGGATCATCTTTCAGATGTTTATATATAAGCCAGGTCTAAAGTCATAGCCACCATTACATTAAGTCTACCACATAGCCCCTTCTGACCTCAAACGGAGGACGGAACAATAAGGAGTCTGGGATGTAAGGAAGTTAGGCTCCAAGATCAAGTGGTCCCCATACATGCCACTCTGACTTAATTTACCTGTCCACCAAACAGCCTAGGTGGCGATCAGAGTAGGACAACTTTTCAGGCAAGGTCTTTGGGCTGGGCTGTCGGACAATCCCTTTGGTTTTATTTGTTGGGCAAGAGAAGATAGGGAAAAGGATATGGGACAGATGTACAGCTTTTTTGGGCGGTAGTCTGGTAAATCAATTCCTCACAAAAGTTGCCTAAAACCCAGTGATCAGATATAAAAATGGAACCGACAGGTACAAACTACAGGGAAGGAAAGATTTGGAGCAGTGGACTCTGAGAAAATAAGAACTTTATGTGTGCTGAGGAGGAAGTCCAGTGTGTCTACCTGTCATTGAGAGTGACATTGGTACATTTCTGCTTTCTGACTCATAGAGTTTGAAACAGTCTTGTTCTACACTCAGGAAAGTAAGAGCAAGCTGGCCTGGTTCTATTGGTGTGGTATGTCTCTTCCCAACCATTGTTCAGCTGGCTTCCTTTCATATCCTTCCCACATTTGAACCACTGAGTCTGGGGACAGAGATCTCAGACCCTGAAAATTGGCAGTCCAGAAAGCATCCTGGTTTGCAGTCAGACTATTCAGCTTCCAATTTTGTCTCACATTCATTAGCTCTGTGTGACCCTGTACAACTTCTCTAAACCTTAATCATGAGGATTAGAGTAATATCAGTATGGAGTGTGATACACAGTAAGTACTTATTAGATGTTGGTTACTGCTATTATTATTACTGTTGCTGTTATAATTATTCTTATTATTATCATTATCTGATCATCTTGTTCTTATTTCTTATGTTCCCGTCCAGTAATCTATTCAGAAATTGGGAAAGAAGGACCTAGAAAAGGAAGAGTGGATAGAGAAGCAGGAGCTAGAGAAAATTTACACTTGTTTTACAATTCAAATCCTATCTAATATTTGCATGGTGAATTATAGTTTCCAAGTAATTTTAACCTAGACAGACTCATTTAATATGACAGTTCTATGGGACTCAAAAAAATATGCTATTCAGTTGGACAGAAAAAACATAAATACACAAAAAAGTTAAGAAAAAACTGACTTACTGAGGCAGTAGTAATGTTTTAAACTTACTATCCAATGTGTCCTGGTGTGGCACTGTGGGTCAATGTGCTGGACTGCAAAGTCGGTTTGAACTGCAGGGCCGGTGTTTCAAGCTCAACTAGCTGTTCCTCAGAAATCCTAAACAGGGTCGCTATGGGTTGGAACCAACTCGATGGTATTTTACAACAACACCAATCCAATGTGTAAATACTTATGTATTTAGAAATCAAATTTGTTGAAGTGCTTTATGGTGGTCTCTTCAATCAGCTATGGAACTGATGGACCATGTCATTTTAGCTCTTTTGTGTTTTGGATTATAAATATAAAAAATGAGATTAAGTCCCAACTTTTTCATCTCTCCATAGCCTTCAAACCTCCATAAACAGTTTCAACAGCACTACTTGGTAGTTTTCCCTCAGGCATGTTCTCTTTTGGGTCAATTTTCCCTCAGTCTATAGCCAAGTTCTTACTCAGATCTAGAAATGTACCGCTTATTTCAATCATACATTAAACACTAAAGACCGAAGACCGGAAGAGTTGTGGGATGACATCAAGAACATCATACAGGAAGAAAACAAAAAGTCATTAAGAATATGGAAGCAGTAGCTCAAAAGAGGGAACAAGTCCTTACAGCAAGAATCATTCCCACCCCCTCCACACCCAGAGTAGACAGGGATGGGCAACTTGGACATTGGCTACCCAAAATGAGTGGGGGGCTACAAAGGCAAGAAGTGACTGGCTTACAAGCTTTCAAGAGGGAACCTAGATCCAGAGGGCCTGGAGGAAGGTGGACTCTCCAGTGAGTAGTATTCAATCTGACTAGGCGGGGCTGATACAATGAAATGCAGACGGGTCTCTTGTGATACAATAGTGAATAATTGTTATCAGGACT
>NW_006408588.1:12696153-12696978 GCF_000296735.1 Chrysochloris asiatica | reverse complement strand
AAAAAAAAAAATTATGGGCTTCAGGGACCAGATTGGGCAAAGGAGGCGCATGCACTGCTATAATGGTATGGGGAGCTTAATCTGTTTCCCTTTTTTAATAGCCCTGCATGGAAACTGTCAGTGTGGCTCTCTCTCCAGTCAGATTTATGACTTCTGAATGACATCGTTTTACTTTGCTATTTGGAGGCTAAACAAGGCTAGAGGGGACAAGAGTCTCATTTTCCTATCAGTAGCAAATACATATCAATCAATATAATTGAAGTCCAAATAGAATAATTTATGGGTGACTCATTGCATCCTTCTTGATGTTCACTCTCTCTCCTTATTCTTTGTAACCATCATTTTTTCCAGTCCTTTTCTGGTATTCAGTCATGTCCACATGAAGCATAGCCAAAATAGAAAGTGATTGCTTACATTCTCTTGGGCCCATCGGTCTCAGTGTTTGTGTTAGTTTGGCATCTGATACTCTCTAGGACATATGTCTTCAAGAAGACATATATTACATTTGATGGGGCCCATCTAGATATTAATCATAAGAGGTAAATAATGGAGGAAGATTCTTAGAGTTGTAGATTTTTTTCTTGAAAATCAAATATACCAAGAGCTTTACCTGAAGCCCAGGGTTTGCTTCACAATGACCACTTAACAACCAAGGGTGGGTAATCAGAGACCTTTTATAGGCTCTTGCTATAATTATTTTGGTGTGATAGATATAAGTTTTGGTGTAGAATAACATGCTTTCATATATATACTACTCAATATAATTAAACCATATATGTATCTCTCTCTCTCTCTCTCTCTCTCTCTCTCTCTATATATATATAT
>NW_006408588.1:12688462-12695074 GCF_000296735.1 Chrysochloris asiatica | reverse complement strand
GAAAGATGGTAGAACAATTAATGCATTTGAGTTATGGTGTTGGAGGAGAATATTGAAAGTGCCATGGGCTGCCAAAAGAACCAAGAGATCTGTGTTGGAAGAAGTGCAGCCAGAGTGTTCCTTGGCGGCCAGGATAGCCAAACTTCGTCTCTCATACTTGGGACATAGTGTCAGGAGGGACCAGTCGCTGGAGAAGGATATCATGTTTGATAAAGTGGAGGGTCAGAGAAAAAGAGGAAGACCCCCAACGAGATGGATTGGCAAAATGGCAGCATCAATGGGCTCAAGTTTGGTAACAATTGTGAGGTTAGCCCAGGACCAGGCAGTGTTTTGTTCTGCTGTGCACAGGATCACTATGAGTCAATACCAACTGGATGGCACCTAACAACAACAACAACAACATAGCCTACCTCTTACTCAGATCTAGGAACATACCACTTGTATCCATTATTTGTCTAAGTTCGCCATTTGTCAGCACTATAGCTCAGCTTTTGCTTGTTGCTGTTAGGTTCCAGCTCTTAATGACCTTATGTGCAACAGAACAAAGCACTGTCAGGTTCTGCACCATCCTCACAATTTTTTCCCATTTTTTAGCCCATTGCTGCAATCACTGTCTCAATCCATGTCACTGAGCATCACTCTCTTTTTTCTGACCCTTTAATTGAACAAACATGATGTCCACGTATACAAATATGGATCTGTTCCAGTCGGTTAGCCAAATAGCTGTCTTCCAGATTTCTTGGCAGTACTGTATTCATTTGTTGAAACATCTCCATTGGTATCCCATCAATTACTATTGTTTTTCATCAGTGGTTTCAGTGTAGCTTGGACTTCTTCTCTCAATGCCATCAGTTCTTGATCATACGCTGGTTTCTGAAAGGACTGGACGTTGGCCAATAATGTTTGGTACAGTGACTCTGTACTAGCTTCTGCTGCTACCTGTCATAGTCTTTCATGATTTATAAGGCTAGGGAAAATCAGAAGCTAATATAAATATCTAAGTGTCTAGTGTCTTTAGGCACTTAGTGTTTAGTGTCTCTAGGGGAGTCCTGGTGTGGTGCTGAGGGTTAGTGCGCTGGACTGCAAAGTCAGTTTGAACCACGTGGCCGGTGGTTCACGTTAACCAGCTGCTTCTTGGAAACCCTATACAGGGTAGCTTTGGGTCAGAACCAACTCAAATGTACTTAACAGCAACAAGAAATGTCTCTAGGAGTCCAGGGTCACTTTAGTACACAGTTCTAAGATAGCAATGAAAGAATGTAGGAGATATTCCATATAACTGGAATCATTTAGTATTTGTCCTTTTATTACTGACTTACTCATTAAGGCAGTATTTTACCTTGCCAAATTTCCAGGCCATGCCCAAATTTCTTTTATTTTAATAGAATTTGAGATCATTTACACATTGTTTGCTGTTGTTAAATGCCATCGTGTCTATTTCACCTCATGTGAGCCTGTGTAGTGTTTCCGAGAAGTGACTGGTGGGTTTGAACTGCCAACTTTTTGGTGCTGATCCTACAGTGCCATACCAGGAGTCCAGTGCAGAAAAATATAAATCACTGTCTCTTCATTGGGGGTGTAGCCAATGGTTTCATGGATAGAAAGTGAAATTAAATTATGTTGTTGTTGCTGTTAAGTGCTATTGAGTCAGCTTCAACTCATAGTGACCCTATATAAAGTTTCTGAAAAGCAGCTGGTGGGTTTGAACTGCTAACCTTGTGTTTCTCACTCCAGTGCTGATCCATAGCACCATACCAGAAGTCCAGATTAATTACAGGAAGGGGGATTTTCCTATTTAATATGTTACTTTAAAGTAATGTTGATTGTTTTCATTATTTGTTGTTGTTTTTGTTAAGTACCATCAAGTCAGTTCCAACTCATAGTGACCATTTATAGGGTTTTCTGAGGAATAGCTAGTGAGTTTGAACCACCAACATTGCAGTTCAACGGACCTTTCAGTCCAGTGTTTATCTTACAGGGCCACACCGGGTCTTAGTTATCTAGTGGTGTTATAAACAGAAATGAGTGACTTGAACAAACAGAAATTTAGTTCTTCATAGTTTAGGAGGCTAGAAGTCTGATTTCAGTACCGCAGCTCTAGGGAAAAGTGTTCGCTTCTGTTGGCTCTGGGGGACGGTCCTTGTCTCTTTATAGTTCCTTCATTCCTTACACCTTTCATGCGGCATGACATCTCTTTCCCCATCTTTGCCTCTTTGCTGCTACCTGTCATAGTCTTTCATGATTTGTAAGGCTAGGGAAAATCCGAGGATAATATTAATATCTAAGTGTCTAGTGTCTTTAGGCACTTAGTGTTTAGTGTGACTAATCTGCTCTGTATATCTCATATGTGGTTGACTTCAGACATTTCCCATACTGCTAGGGACGAATTAACATAACACAGAAAATGCAATTCCCAAATAAGATTATATCTTCAGGTATAAGGGTTTAGTATTATAACACATAATTTGGAAGTACACAATCCAGTTCCAAAATATGTGTTGGGATTCTGGTTGTGACCAAGCTGCTGCAATGACATGACATATATTAGGTCTGTGCCAACTCTGCCTCTGCCTAGTGAGAGTGAGGAGTGGTGGCTGATGAGCTACCCCCACTGTTGTTAGATGCACGGGCACAGAGATGGATTTTTACGCACATTTGTTTTCTACTTCATCATACTGTGTCAGGGAAACAGACTCCCAATGCTCATTACCAAAAGCTCGTATGTTATCTCCAATTCACATTTTGCTTACCTCTTTCTCCTCATTGCATTAGTCAAGTTCAGAAACAAGACTGTCACCTCCCAGACAGGCTGCTCTTTCTCTTTAGAGATAGGTGAAAACCATTTAGTAATTCATCATCAAAGCTTACATCCCTAGAAATTATGTGGGGCTTTAATTCAATTATCCCAAAAAGCAAGCTAGAAAGAAATGTGCCTAGGACAATTAGATGGGATATCCAGTTGTCAGAAAACATATTCTAACCTCTGCAAATGTAGGTTCATATTCTGTTCTTATACCATTAGAGTGAAATATAAGATGCTTCCTGTCAGTTTAAACTGTTAAAAAACAACAACAACAACAAAAACCTTGTCCAAAATGTGTAAAGTTATCACTCCTCATGCATATTCAGTGTAGAAACCAGAAGGACAACATTCTTTGCATAAACTTACTAACTAGGCATATGGACTGTTTGGGATGATGACATGGAAATAGATTGGTGGTTGTTGTTGTTTTAGGTAAGTGCCATCTATTCAGTTCTAACTTGTAGCAACCTTGTATAGGGTTTCTGAGGAGCTACTGGTAGTTTTGATCTGTTGACCTTCTGGTTAGCAGTCCAGTGCTAACCATTCTACAGTGCCACACCTGATAATAACAGATGGTAGATAGTATAAGAGATTTGTCTATGGAGTAGGACAATGCCTTCTACCTGGTGCATGCTTATGAGGCCTTGACAATCTATTTTGGGAGTCAAAGCTCACAAACCAACAACCTTATTTTAAGTGGCTCTTTGCAGCTTTAAAAATTCCTGTCAAATAGTACAGCAGTTCTCAAATGTGATACCCACACTGAGGACTCTGGGAAGCCTGAGAACAGGTGGAGATTATGAGGAAATAGCAGTTTCTGTGGAGTCTCAACCATCTGGAAAAATTGCATTCTTTATTCTCAGTGGCACTGATTGTTACTTGACTTTTTCTCCAGGCAGGGGTCTGACCCAGTTTGGAGATCTAAGAGATAGCAATGGGCTTCATTTAACTTCACATGTGGATGAAAAGAGAAAAAAGAGAGGACCCAAGTTAAGGTTTCCTGAAAACCAATAGAAAATCTCTATGAACTGTTCAAAACCTAACAGGGTCCAGCAGAAACTGGGTAACTTGGTTTGATCTAAGCAGAAAGCTTTATAAGATACAAAGTTTCAACTGGAAAACCAGACTTTTTGAACCTACATTTTTGTCTCTTCTTCTGCTATAAAGTCCGTGAGGCCATAGTCCCTGCTGTAATTGGTTCACGGATACCACTTGATGTAAGTGATTTTTCCTATACTAAAGAAGTGGTTACGAATTGGGCTGTGAACCTCAAGGTCGGCAGTTCAAAACTACCAGCAATTCCGCGGGACAAAGATGAGGCAGTCTGCTCCCGTAAAGATTTACAGCCTCGGAAACTCTGTGTAGGGTCGCTATGAGTCGGAACCGACTCCACGGCACATAACAACAACAACAACAAAGAACCTTTTGGAAAAGAAGACAGTCAACGTGAAGGTGTTATGGGAGATAAGACAGGCTCCTCATGAAGGTCATATTTGACCACTGTCAAGGTCTTATTTGTCCTCTACTCCTCCCAGAGACCTGTTGTTAAGTATCATCAAGTCAGTTCTGACTCATAGTGACCCTGTATAAGGTTTCTGAGTAGCAACTGGTAGATTTGAATTGCCAGTCTTGTGCTTATCTTACAGCACCACACTAGCCTAAGCCATGGAGAAAAAGAACCATTACTCAGATCTGTAAGTCTTCTCCAAGGACGCAGGCAGTCAGCTATCCTCTAAAACAAGACAATCCATTCTGATAGGCACTGGTATATAATATCACGGTGCTACATGTCACTGAGTAATTTACCCTGAAACTTGTCCTTAGACCCCAGTAGAAAAAATAAAATCTTTAGCATGTGCAACGCTAAGAATGTTCTAAGTTGTGGTTTCATAGCATCCAGGAGGATTGGGTCATTTTTCACCGTTTATGAAACAAAAATATTACTGTGACAGAGACCATTTTGGCAAACTTTTCACCAACCAGTCCTCGGAGAGCCTGAGCTCTGATAGCTGTGAGGATCATGATCTAATTTCCCATAACTACTAAGCCACCTTAGCCATTGTAGTATTAGCTGCACTCATAAAATAATGGTTCTTTTTATCCCATTCCATGACTACTTCCACCACCTACATGTTGATTTGGAAAGTATTTTATTGAATTAGAGGCTCACTGTGCTTAATTGAAGACAATGATTTATTTATTCGTTTAACCATTCATTCCTTCACTCAGTGTGCATTCATTGAGCATAATAATGCACTTGGTATTGAGAAACCAAAAAATACATCACTGTTCTTATTGTTGTGGACAGGTCAGTCTACCTGTAAAAGTAAATAATAAGCCGTTCTAATACATTGTGAGTACTATCACCACTGGACCAATAAACAGCATACATATATGAATAGAGAAAAGATTGAAGTTGTCAAGCACTTCATTTTAGTTGCATCAACCATCAACACTCATGGAAGCAGCAGTCAAGAAATTAAATAACATACTGCATTAGGCAAATCTGCTGTACAGGAGCTCTTTAAAGTGTTGAATAGTGAAGATATCAGTTTGAGGACTAAGGTGTGCTTGACCCAAGTCATGGTATTGTCATTAGATTCATATGCATGTGAAAGTTGGACAGTAAATAAGGAAGACTGTAGAAGAATTGATGCATTTGAGTTAAGGTGTTGGAGGAGAATATTAAAAGTACTAATGATTGCCAAAAGAACAAACCAATCTGTGTGGGAGGAAGCATAGCCATAATGCTTCTTGGAATTCAAGATGGCGAGACTTTGTCTCTCATACTTTTTTGCATATTGCCAGGAGAGACCAGTCCTTGGAGAAGCATACCATGTTTGGTAAAGTGGAAGATCAGAGAAAAAAAAGAACCCCAATGAGATGTCTTGGCATAGTGGCAGAAATGAGCTCAGGTTTAGCAATGACTGTGAGGTTGGTGCATGACCAGACAATGTTTCTTCTGTTATGTGTAGTGTTACTGTGAATCAGTTGTGACTCGATGGCACCTAATAACAACACTATTATTGGGTCAAATGCAAATTGATATAAGAGACAGCAACTAGCTCTCTAGATTGGTTGGGAGCATTCGGGAACAAGGTGAATGTATTGGGCCTTGAAAAATTAGTAGGTGCTTTCTGTGTGCATAAGGAGAACAAATGTCAAAAGACTAGCATATATAAAGACAAGGAAGACGTGACAATTTCAGAGAAGTTTGATATGGTGGAACATAATGGATACTTTTGGGAAGATCCCCATGTCTCCTGTTTAATGACTATAATTCTAGGTATGGAGTGTTTTACATTTAAAACTTATCAAATTAAGTCAATCCAAGAAGAGTTGAGATGCAAGATTCAAGAGCAACAGTTTCTATCAAACACTTCTACAGCAATGAGCCCTGGTTCTCAGACAACTCCTCTTCAGGTCAGTTTATGTTCAGACCTGTTAGCCTCTTTTCACTAAATTGCTAGCCATCATTCTACATACTACAGTAATTACCTTTCTGACCATTTCATTGTGGGAAAGGCTGAGCTCACCATTCCTTCCTTGGATCTGAGCAGGCATTTGACTAGTTGGAAAAATTTATGGGTAGAAACAGACTGTATGTGAAATCTTTAAACTCCTTCCCTCTTGATTTTTTCTCAGATGTTTAAGAAATGCTTTCAGATCATATGCATGTAAATTGATCATTGTTAAAATCTATATTGCTCTCCAATGGATCTTGGCTGAAAGCAGAAAATATCAGAAATATGTTTACCTGTGCTTTATTGACTATACAAAGGCTTTTGATTATATGAATCATGACAAGC
>NW_006408588.1:12672244-12683957 GCF_000296735.1 Chrysochloris asiatica | reverse complement strand
GATATAATTAATGTATGTCACTTACATATATCCATATATATAAATTAAGAATCCTGGTGTGGTGTTGTGTACTGCAAAGTTGGCTTGAAACATAACGTCGGCGGTTCAGGCTCACCAGCCTCTCCTCAGAAATGCTATACAGGGTTGCTGTGGGTTGGAACTGAGTCAACAGCCCTTAAGAACAACAACAATATATTAATTATAAAAGCATTAATTATATTGAGTAACTCGAAGTGTAAGATACCACAATGATATAACCAAACAAGAAGATCTCTCCTGTTGAACTCACCTAGATATCCTGATGAAATAACAGTGCTGTTGTTATGTGCCTCAAGTCACTTCTGACTCATAGTGACCCTGCATAGAGTTTCTGAGGCTTCCCAGGAGCAGAAAGCCTCATCTGTCTCTCCCGTAGAGATGGTAGATTCAAACCACCCACCCTGCTGTTAACGGCCCAATGTTGAATCCAATACACTATCTGGGTTCTATGAAATAACACTATGGAGTTTGTATTTTTGGTAGCTGTGCAAAATGAAACATGGTAATATACAAAAGATAAGAGTGAAACATTTAATTATATTTATTGTTCAAATAATTCTTATTATAGGAGATGTTGTTGTTGTAAAGTGCTGTTGAGTCAGTTCTGACTCATAGCGACCCTGTATAGGGTTTCTGAGTAGCAGCTGGTGAATTTGAATCAACAGCCTTGCAGTTCAAATGGACCTTACAGTCCAGTGCATTAAAGGAGATAGTGACCACTAATTTTGATTCTTACTGAGAAATAACCAGTAAGTAATAGATAAAAATTGAAGATGAATGATTTAGGTTGAGCTTCAATAAAACAATTTTACTGTGTTATGTATATAGGCTTTTAAAAATTAAATTTTCCATATCAGATTGGTATGATTTAGGTGTCATCTTATCATAAGATAAATGTCATAATGGTTGAGGCACAGAATTTTAAGGCACAAAATTAATACTTACTGAACACTTTCTAAGAGTGAGTCATTGTCCATTTTTACATACAATATCTTATTTAATTAACAATCCTAGGATTTAGACTATTTCTGTATTTAGTTTACAGTTGAGAAAATGGGAGGAAATGGAAAATCAAAGAGATTAGATAACCTGATCAGTTGTGCATATCCACAGTATATTAAAGACAGGATTGGTCTGATGTAAAGTCCATACCCTTCATACTCTATTGTAATGTCCAATGAAGAATTGTTGGCAGACTCACATTTATTCAAGATAGGAGGCAAACCCTCCTATCTTGGCTTTTCTTTACCTTTTCCATGAATCTCTGGTAGTGTAGTGGTTACGAATCAGGCTGCGAACCTTAAGGTCAGCGGTTCGAAACTACCAGCTGCTCCGAGGGAGAAAGATGAGGCTTTCTACTCCCGTAAAGATTTACACCCTTCGGAAACCCTGTACAGGGTCGCTATGGGTCGGAACTGACTTAATGGCACTTAACAACAACAACAACATTATCAGAAATAGTTGACTCTAATGAAAGTAAACACAGACATTTTGGTGTTGCCTAAGTAGCATCTTTCTCCCTTTCTTTGTTATTGATATTAGGTGACTTTGCATCAGTTCTGACTGATAGCAACCCTATATACAACTGAATGAAACACTGCTTAGTCCTATACCATCCTCATAATCATTGCTATGTTTGAGGTCACTAATATAGTCACTGTGCCAATCTGTCTCATTGAGTGTTTTCCTCTGTTCTGTTGACTCTACTTTACCAGGTACAGTGTCTTTTTCTAGAAAAGAGTTCCCCCCTGGATTCAAAATATATAAAGTAGGTGAGGTGAAGTCTTGCCATCTTCACTTTTAAGAGCGTTCTGGCCCTGTTTTTTTCAAGAATGATCTGTTCATTATTCAGGTTGCCCATGGTGTAGTTAATATTCTTCCCCAGTGCCATAATTCCTTTGAATAGAATCTTCTCCCATATTCTGTATTCATTGTCCAACTTTTGTATGCATACGAAAAATACCACGACTTCAGTTAGGCACATCTTAGTCTTAACAGTGACAGCTTAACTTTTTATAAATTTTTGAAAGGTCTTTTCCAGCAGATTTATCCAGTGTAATATATTGTTTGATCTCTTGACTGCTACTTCCATGGGTGCTGATTGTGGATCCAAGAAAAGTGAGATCCTGATAACTTCAGTCTTTTCTCCAGAGGTCAGGATTTTTATATTCTTCATGTTGAGGTGTAATCCATACTGAAAGCAGCAGTCTTTGATCTACATTAGTATTTCAAGCCTTCTTCACTTTCAACAACCAAGGGTGTATCATCTACATATTGCAGGCTGTCAATGAGTCTTTCTCCAATCCTGATGCCTCTTTCTTCTTCACATAGTCCATTTCCTAGGATTATGTTCAGCATATAGATTGAATAAGAATGGTGAAAAGTTACAATGCAGGCACTGACTTTTCCTGGTTTTAAACCATGCAGTGCTCCTTTGTTCTGTTTGAACAACTTCCTCCTGGTTTAGGTACAGGTTCTGCATAATCAATTAACATTAAGGAATTCCCATTTTTCACAATGTTATTCCTTTCTTCGATTCTTGTGGAGAATCAAAACCACATTTAAAAAAAAAAAATAAAGCTGGAAACTGCTTCCATGCAATTCACACCATCATTCATAGGGGTGGACATGTAGTCCTGAGCTGACCAATCAATAATCTAATCTTGATTTCACTGATGTTGATATATCATGTTCTTCATGCAGATGCTACTTTGCTGCTCAAGTCATCAAAGAAAATGCTCTTTCCACTGGGGTTGTAAGCAAATAGGATGCAAGACTGAGACCAATAGTAGGTACCATTCCCATTACATGGAGAGAGTACAGTATGTCAGAGATATGGAGGAGGAGAAACAGTGAGCCAGCCACAGCCGACATCAATGTTTTCTTTCTCATTAAAGGAATGTGATGTTTAACATTTTCCTTTTATCTTTCCTTTGGCTTATTGATAGCTAAATTATTTTCACAACACATTATACACTGGAAATGTTTACTTATTTTGTGTGAATCACTGATAAAACATACATCTGTAATCAATGAGACACAGACAATCGCACCACATAAAAGTGTACCCAAATATTAGTACTTGTTTGGGTCCCAGATTAGCTCTGGACAGCTCTAAGGAATCAGTTTGGTATTTGGCTAGCAGGCAAATACTCTTTGTGCCTCATGTTTGGTGTAATGCTGGGAGAAATGTCTGGGTTTGTCTTGATTCAGCTTTCTCCCCTCCCTTTGATGTCCCAGAATGAGAGCTGTAAACTCAAGGAGTATTGTCAAGTGAGCAATGTGGCTCCGCTTTATTATTAATTGTACTTGTGTGCATGATTCTAACAGCTTTCCAATAAGCATGATTGGAGCTCAGTAAACATGGCTTAGGCTCAAAACTAAGCAGGTCCTCTCTGCTTCCCTGTGTCAAAATCTAAATACCAGGATTTGTTTTTCTTGTAAAGAGTCAAGTGGTTAAGACCTCAATGTTGTTGTTGTGTCATAGAGGTGGTTCCAACCCATAGTGACCCTGTAGAGGGTTTCCGAGGGGCAACTGGTGAGCTTGAGCCATCAACCTTGCAATTCAGATGAATTTGCAGTCTGGTATATTAACCCAAATCACCACACCAGGACTCCACAAGACCTCAATACCCAGCACTAACTAGTCAAGAATATAAAACAAGGTGATCAATAGATCAGACTTTACCCAAGAATCCAATTCTGGGTCTGCTTCCTGCAGAATAAGGAAATGGTGGAGAAGGCTATGCCCAAATGCAAGACCATTCAATGTCAGTGCCATCTTCCACTAGAAAATGTGATCTGATCCATGTCTGGAATTCTGTCTAACCAGAGAGAAAAAAAAGTAGATATCCCACCAATGGTGGCACTTTGGTATTATCAGCATCAGAATCTATGTTATCCAGACCCTTCATGAGTGATGCTGATACAAGATGTTTGAAAGCACAGCCTTTGAGAGCTTGTCTGTACTATGGATATTACAGTAATATTCTCAGAAGTCTTCCTGTATATTGCTTGTTTGTATTTGTTGAATATGCTTATATTTCCAGCTGTATGTGTAGTTCTATTAGGGCCATGCTCTTCTGGGATACACCTGAGTGGAAAACCAGAATCTCTAGATTGTAGTACAGTGGTAAGCTGGAAACAAGTGCAATATATGTGTGTTTTGCAAGAAGTCATGTTATAGAGTGTGCATGTCGGTTAATGGAATCATTGATCCAAAGCCCAGGTCCCAAAAGGACTACTTGAGATTGTCTTTCTAACCCAGTGATTCTCAAGCCTAGCGGTGTAACAGAATGCCTGGAGAGCGGTGTAAAAGAATGCCTGGGTTCATGCAAGACTGATGAAATCAGAATCTCTTAGAGATAGGGAATATTTATTTTTAGCATCCTCCCCAGGTGATTCTTATGACAGTCAGCAGAATGACCTATGGGGAGCCCCAATCCTTTATCTACAAGCTCAACAACATTACTATAAGATCTCATGATACCGATTAGAATCTAACATATATTTACAAATGTTTAGAAAAGTTATCTGCACTCTCTTATAGTAACACATTTTTCAGTTCAATAAACTTCATTTTCAAAATCTTCTCTCAAGTCTCATAAAATCTATCATTCTCTGGCATTATAGACCAAGTCTGTTTCTAATCCCCTGTAAGTTATTATTCTTGTTGTATTATTGCTCTTTAGGAGCTCTGGTGGCACAGTGGTTAAAGTGCTTAGCTGCTCTGTGGCAGAAGGATGTGGCCATCTGCTTCTGGTTCTAGAGCCTTAGAAACCCTATGTGGGCACTTTTACTGTAGCCTGATGGTTGCTATGAGTTGGATTTGACTTGACAGCTGTGTGTTGGTTTATTGTTATTGTGCCATTATGAATGATGGTGATGATGGTGATGTGCAGCTACTGAGGCCCACACAGGGAGCAAATCAGGTCACAGATATGTTTTCTTAGGTGTGTTTCTGTGGGCTAATGCACTGGACTGCAAAGTCCATTTGAACCACAAGTTTGGCTGTTCAAGCTCACCAGCTGTTCCTTTGAAACCCTATACAGGATTTCTATGAGTCGGAACCGACCCAGCGGCACTTAACAACAACAATCTGTATTTATTTGACTCCTGATGATTTAGGAATCTTTGCTTGGCAGGTTTTACTGAGTCTTTTTCTCTCAGTAAGATCCATTTTTCACGGAACTCCATCTGGACTAAGGCAAAATGAGTTAAAATAGCATCAACATGAGTCAGATCATATTAGTTTGGGGAGATCAAGAAACAGAGGAGAATGGAACTCTGGGAGCTTGGGAGTGGGTTTGTCTGAAGAGCAAATGATGATTCCAATGAGCATATGTGGGGTTTTTTTGTATTCTTCATTCTCCTGACTGATAATCAGCTTGGTATAATCTTCTTTACCACATGTGCTCAATCAGTATTTTATCTGACCTACTTCTCCACAATCCTTTCCATGGTTTGGTAGTCTTCTATTTTTTTAGAAGCTCTGGATACTCCATGGGAAAATCCACTCTGTTTCTATTTTCACACAAGTTGGTTTCTTGGGATACTTAGAAAATGGAGAGGGCCATGGGAATTCTCCTTCACTCAGGTTAGAGTTGTGTGGAAAGTCTGGGTCTGTGTTTCCAGTTTCCAAAATTCGGTGAGGAGAGATCTAAATAGAGGCTTTCTCCTTTGTCTGCAAGTAAGATCTGAATTTGTTCACCTTTAATATGTGCCAGAGGACTGACTGCCTCTGTGCTGAATCAGAGTATGTAGGCTGAAGAGAACCAGTAGTAATAATAAAACAGAAAACTGTCCCACATGTCAATGTGTGAAAAGTCTTTAACGAGCTGGATTATTGCTTATTTTATGTCCTTTAAAAAATTAGAGCATGGATGAGGGACATCATTCATTTACCAGAGAAAATGGCATAGAGTCTTGTATTGTAGGCACAGTGCCTATCTTTGCACTGATTCCTGTGGAGAGTCATCCGGGAACTTAAAGTGCAAGACTAGTAGCCCCACTATTGCATTCCCTCTGCTTGACATCATACCAAAATAACTTCATCCACTTGGGAGTTCAAATCCCTCCCAATTAAAACACCCCTGAGAGAGGTCCAACCATAATCCCTTTATCAGCTTACTCTGTGATTATCAATAAGTACTTTAGGAGACATAACCTGGCAACCAGTGAAAATCAAGATAGTGGTATGACAGTGAATTCTGGTTTTGCTGTCCATTAGTAATGCAACCTTGACTCTTAACTTGACTAGATCTTGGGTTCCTCATCTATTAAATAAAGAGCTGGGTGATAGGATCTCTAACTTCCCCACCCATTTGGTTTCAGGGACAGAGTTCCAAATACCTCCCGAGATAGCTGATTGAAAGAGGGTTGAGGAGAGATGCTCTCCATGGCTTTCTTCAGGATGTACCTGGAACTCGTCTTCTGATGGCAGATCTAGTATAACAAAGAGGATGGCTGTGGTTGAAACCTGTGGAAAGCCTGGATTGCCACACAACTGCTTAGTTGCAAACCCTGAACATCTGCCTCCCAGAGATGAGTTTGCAGATGACTACTGCATGGAGTATCACAGCTCAACAGCAGAAAAAGAGGCTGATACGACAATCAGAAAGGCTGCTAGGCCATTGTGGGCATCTGCTGTTGCAGAGTGACATCCGGTGACTGCCTGAGCATGCTCTGCAATCTCTTACTTGACTTTAAAGAGACCCCTGGGCTTCAAACTTCAAATCTGCACAGATAGCACTAAAGCCAGCCGGCCTGGCTTTCTCATGTCAACATGAGGCAAATGCTCCCGTGGAGTCAGAAACCTAAGAAAACTGGATTCCAGTCTGAGAACTTACTAAAATTATGTCATAATATTATTAATTTTGAGCTTTCTAATTTTCTAATCACTGACTACATGTTCTATAGAACCAAAGTTGTGACCTTTGGTTCTTAACTTCTTTGGAGCTCTACATCCTTATCTGTACAAGTCTACCATTTCTGCCTTACCTAAAAATAGTAATTAACACATACTGAATGCTGACTACATACCAGGTCCCAGGGGAAGCACTCTTTATGCTTTATTATCTTATTTAATCCTCAAAAAGTAATCTAAGAGGTAGGTTATTGTTGTTACATGCCGTTGAGTCAGTTCCCACTCATAACAACCCTGTATTGGGTTTTCAAGGCGCAATTGATGGGTTTTCAAGGAGCAATTGATGGGTTTGAACTGCCAGCCTTTCAGTATGCAGTCCAGTGCTAGTCCTACAGCACCACATCAGGAGTCCAAGAGGTAGGTAGAAATTATTACTCCCTTTTACAAATGACAAAAGTAATATGAAACCCTGGTGGCACACTGGATTATGAGCTGAACTGCTAACCAACCACAAGTTCATCTTTCTCCCAGTTGCTCCTCAGGAGAAAGATGAGGCATTCTGCTTCCATAAAGATTTATAGCCTTAGAACCCCTATACAGGGTCACTGAATTGGAATAGACTCAGTGGTATGCAACCACCACCACCATATTGGACTAGGTGGGATAGACAGCAATTAGGGGACATGTAGTTGTATATATAAAACTGGAGGAAGAGGCTTCATAGTTCCTGTTTTTCTTGAAAATTCAAGTCAGGTAATTATTTTTGCTGATGTACCTCAGAAAGGCCCCCAAGGGAACTTTCAGTTCTGACTATATGAAGCCACTTCATCTCAGTAAGAACCAAACAGGAGACAATCGGTGTAGGTTTGTGTGGGTAGTGGTACTAAGTAGTTCTGAATGACAAAATAGAATCCAAATAATTTTCTAGGGATGGATTAGAAATACTTGTTTTAAAAAGCATTTGGACTCCTGGGTTCATTCATGAGATGATTCTGTTGAGTCACTGCCAGAAGTCACCAAAAATAATATTCATAAACCAAATTCATCTCTTCTACATCTTTCTACATATTTTTGCATTGTCTTTCAGAGTTGGCCATACTGGGCTTTCTAGGTTGCAGTTTCCATGACCGGCACTCTTTAATTGGCTTGTTGTTGTTGTTGTGTGCTTTTAAGTCGGTTCCAACATATAGCAATCCTATATAGGGTTTCTGAGAGGGGCTGGTGGGTTTGAACTACCTGCCTTGCAGCTTAAGAGGTTAACTGTCTAGTGATTATCCTCTAGCGCCACACTAGGGTCGTAGTAAGCTGTAAATTGAACAATTAAAAGAAATAGAAGATATTAAAACATTTTTTCAGTGGTGAGTTTTTACAAACGTTAACCCTAATCATTACCATGCTGATTGCTGATGTATTAACTGTCACTGACTTGTACTTGTTAGATGCTGTGGAGTCAGTTTTGACTCATAGAGATCCCATAGCCATCCTGTATGTTGGGGTATAGTTCTCTTATTTGAAAGAAATGCCCCTTGGCATTTGTTTTGTTCTTTATGAAGATTGTCATTTATTTTCTTCTTTCTCTGTGAAATAAAATTATATCAAGAAAATTGGCAATAGAAAAATTGGCAATTAGAAAAAGTAGACAAGTGTCTGCTACCTAGCTCATCTGTGAGTGTGTTAATTCAATTAGAACTGCCTTGTATAAATATTAAACTCAGCTCATTTTATTTTATAGCTCCTTTGCTTTTTAAAGTATTCCCAATTACAGATGATCTTTAAGGGAGTTAATGACAAAAAGACAACTCAAATTTAAAAGCACTAACAGAGCTTTTCATCCTATCACACTTTGTCTTTCTCTGTTATTTTGCTTGCCTTAGCTGCTGAGCCAGAGGCAAAGACAGCACTTGGTTTTCACTGAGTTTGTCTTCCTTGATGGAAGTGATAACAACAGTACCCATCAGTGTGCTATTTATTTACATAGTTTTGAATTTTTAATTAAACCTTTATTCATATTTTCATGAAAATAGAATTTATCAGGGAAATTATTTGTCTGAGTTTTTTAGTGCCTCCTTAATTTTGTGCCTGAGGGAAGTGAGGCATTTGCTACCCCCTATGTTTGGCAGTCTAGTAGCTCTTGTTGTTAAGTGCTGTCCGGTTGATTTCAACTCATTGCCACCCTGTATAGGGTTTTGAGTTGTGACAAATGGGTTTGAACTGCTGACCTTGCAGTTAGCAGTCCAAAACTTACCCTACAGTGTTACCACACCAGTACACCTGACCAGCTAGAGCCCTACATTTTACGCATGAGGAAACTAAGTCCTAGGACAGAATAAATGGGCTCTAGATGACTCCTGATGTGGTGCTATAGGGTAATGCACTCGACTGCAAGGACAGTTTGATTCTCTAGGTTGGTGGTTCAGATTTACCAATCGCTCCTCAGAAACCCTATTCAAGGTTGCTATGAGTTGGGATCAATTCGATGGCACTTAACAACAACAACAGCAAAATGACTCCATGGAGTCCTGGTATGGCTCTGTAGGATAATCACTGGACCACAAAATCAATTTTAACTGCAAGGTTGGTGGTTCAAACCTACCAGGCACTTCTCGGAAACTCTATACAGGGTCCCTATGAGTTGGAACTGACTCAACAATACTTAACAACAAGGGATAAGCACTGGACTGTGAATCACAGGTCTGTGCCCACCAGCTGCTCCATGGAAGTAAGATGAAACTTTGTGCTCCCACAAACATTTAAAACCTCAAACCCTGTGGAGGAGCTCTATGAGACAGAATCAACTCCACAGCCCTTAGCAACATTAAGTTCTGATAGTCTTGTATGGAACAAGTCCATTCTTATGGTTGGGGCAGCCACTGAAATATATATTTCACTCTTCTTCTACTTTCTGACTATGATTATGACCTTCTTTAGAAACTCACAAAGTTTACATTTGTATGAAGTTCAGTGTGGCCTTCATACATCCACTGAAGTCTTTTTGTGATTGACATTTTATTCCAGCTAGAAGCATTTATTTCTGGTCTTTTTTGTCATGAACATTCTTTTTGTTGATCTCAGTTTTGATAGAAAATATCATCATATGTTTAAAAGTCTCCACAACAAGTTCTCTGACATTTTGGAGCGTGGAGTCAAATTCCATGTTGCCTCGTTATCTCCTCCTGGTGGAGGATTAGTAAAGATGCACCAGGCATCTTGTGGTTTATATCAGCATTTCCCCAATAGAATAAAACAAGCTAAAATAACTATCTTCAAATTGTTTTCAACCCATCACCCTAAAACTGCACCTTACTTAATGGGGCAACCCAACATACTACTAATGTTGAATCGCACTTAGGTAGGAGTCCAGGTGTGGAGCTCCATGTTAATGCCCTGGAGTGCAATGTCAGTTTGAACCTCAAGGTTGGTTGTTCACACTCACCAGCTGCTCCTTGGAAACCCTTTGCAGAGTTGCTAGGAGTCAGAACCTATTCACCGGCACTTAACAACAACAACAACAACAACAAATGACTTTACTTATAGTATGGTCTTCCTTTGAGGCTGAATCCCTTCATACCTGCTCTAAGCTTGGTATACATATATTGAAGTTACATCTGTGAGTACCTACTGTGTGCAAGAACTCTGCTGAATGCTATAGATATAAATGATGTACTGACAGAGTATGAAATTAAAGTGAAGGAAACAAATCTATAAATACTCTGGTAACGTAGTGGTTATGAATTGGGCTGCTAATCTCAGGGTCAGCTGTTTGAAACTACCAGCTGTTCTGCAGGAGAAAGGTGAAGTTTTCTGTTCCCGTAAAGATTTACAGCCTGGGAAACCCTGTACAGGGTCGCTATGAGTCTGAACTGACTCCACGGCACATAACAACAACACCACCAAAAATTATAGAATAGTCAAAGATAATATAATTAAATATAAAAAGGACAACAGTAGTGTTAATGGTAGCAAGGTGGTTCGTTGCAGAGTATTTGATAGCAACAGAAAAAACTGGTTATCTAACCCAGTGGAGTGAGTGCTAAAGAGAGGAGGTTAGAAGGACAGTAGGGGGGTGGGGGGGTAGAAGGACAGTAGGGGGGATTCCTGGAGAAATAATATTTGAGCTAGTTCTTTAAAAACGGGCATGAATTAACTAGGCAAATAAAACAAGGCTGATCTTGACAGAAGGTAAAGGTTAAGCAAAGTCATGGATTTGGGAAATAGTATATTAAATACAAGGAACAATCCATAATTCAATGTCTGATGGCACAGTGGTTTAGTGCTTTGTTGCAAACTGAAAGGTCTGTGTTTTGAGCCCACCAGTGGCTCCATGGGAGAAAAGACCTCATGATCTGCTCCCATGTAGATTTACAGCTTAGGAAACCTTTGGGTAAGTTCTGTTTTGCCCTAAGGGTCACCATGAGATGGAATCCATTGGATAGCACTTAACAACAGCAGCAACAATCAACAACTTGATGTTTCTGAAGGGTTAAAAACTAAGGAAAAACCAGCCTGGAGCAGCTAGAACAGAAGATAGTTTTTGAAAGAAAGACCAGCAAGAAAAATACAAAACAATATAGGCAATCTGACTGATTACTACAAGAACAAGCAGGTTGCTCGCCCAGGAGACATCAAGGCAAGTCGTCGGGTCCCTTCAGGGCAAACCCTCTTCTAAGACTAAGAATAATAAATTCTAAGACTAATAACCCTCTTCTAAGACTAATAAATTCCCATTTATTCAATGGGAATAAATACTCTGATTGGTGACCATGTTCATCACTGATAAGGGGCAGTGAGGGAAAAACAGCAATGAAGCTG
>NW_006408588.1:12671199-12672144 GCF_000296735.1 Chrysochloris asiatica | reverse complement strand
ACAACAACAACATATTGCTCTAGACTTTAAGCCAATTCCCACACTCTTATTATTTATTCTACATAAGTTTTGATGGACTATTCAGGAAACTGTACATCAAAGTGATGAATTATAAGGTAGACTGAAAGGATAGGCTATGCCACAGAATGAAGTTCAGACCCCAAATTAAGTTGCTGTAATAAAGTAAAAAGAATACTAAGTTTGAAATCATAAGCTTAAATCTGGATTTCACTACTAGGACCTGGGTAAAGTAATTTCACTTATTTTGAAGAATCAAAATCCTCATTTTAACATACAGATACATTTTGTCCTACATAGTCACAAGTTTGTGTTTAGGTTCAAGTATCTTTATGATTTTGAAAGTATTTTATAGATGATGAAGTTGGGAATGATCATTAGATAGATTGGATGGTTGTCCAGCTCACTCCCCTCCTGAAGTCAGTTGCCACAGTCAACGTTAGGGGTTGCTACAGAGAGACAACTCGGTTAGTTGGTATACTATTGTCCACAAAGACAATGTTGTGCATCCTACTCAGGTCCTTATCATAATAGAAAATTCTGCAGAGAGAGAAACAAAAGATGTAGAACAAATTTTCAAAACATATAAAGATCAGACTTAACGGTCTGGCAGAGACTAGTGGACCAGCCAAGACTGTGACCCTTAAACACCTTTCAAGTCTGAAACAGAAACCATGTCCCAGGGATCAACTTTTAGGCAAATAGTTGTTCTTAGGTGCCCTCAAGTTGGTTCTGACTGGTAGTTGGAACTAAACACTGCTTGGTCTTGCACGTTTGCACAATCGTTTTTACACGTGAACGCATTGCTGCTGCCTCTGTACCCCTCCATCTCATTGTGGGGGTATTCCTCTTTTTTGCTGACCCTCCACTTTATCAAGTATGACTGGTCTCTCCTTTCTGTGTGCATAAGGAGAACAAATGTCAAAA
>NW_006408588.1:12669456-12671099 GCF_000296735.1 Chrysochloris asiatica | reverse complement strand
AAATAGAAGAAATGAGGAGGTAAAAGAGCTGAACAGAAAATTTCAAATGTCAGCTTGAGAAGACAAAATTAACTAATACAACTAAATGTGCAAAGATCTGGAGTCAGAAAACCAAAAGGGAAGAACACGGTCAGCATTTCTCAAGCTGAGGAAACTGAAAAACAAAATTCAGGCTTTGACTTTCATATTGACGGAGTCTCTGGACAAGTTATTGAATGTTGCAGAAAGCATAAAATGAAAATGGAAGGAATATACAGTCACTGTGCCAAAAGGAAATGGTCAATTTTCAGCCATTTCAAGAGGTAGCATATGATCAAGAGCCAATGATACTGAAGGAAGAAGTCCAAGGTGCACTGAAGGAATTGGCAAAGAACAAGGCACCAGGAATTGATGGAATAAAAATGGAAGTCTTTCAAGAAAGTGAGGTGGCACTGTAGGCACTCACTCATCTATGCCGTGATATTTAGAAGACAACAATCTAGCCAACTGATTGGAAGAAATACGTATTTGTGCCTATTCCAAAGAGAGGTCACCAAATGGAATGTGGAAATCATCAGACTATATCTTTGATATCCCATGTGATATCAACAGTTTTCCTAAAGATAATACAGAAATAACTGCAAATGTACATTGACAGAGAACTTCCAGAGGTTCAAGCCGGATTCAGAAGAGGCCGTGGAATGAGGGTTATCATTGTTGATATCTGATGAATCTTGGCTGAAAGCAAAGAATACCAGAAAGATGTTTACATGTGATTTATAAACTACACAAAGGCCTTCGATTGTGTAGATCACAAGTTATGGACAACATTGTGAAGTATGAGTATTCTGAAACAGTTAATTGTGCTCATGAGGAATCTGTACATAGACCAAGAGGAAGTTGTTCTAACAGAACATGGGACTACTGAATGGTTTAAAATTAGGAAAGGTGTCTAACAGGGTTGTATTCTTTTACCATAGTTTTTCAACTTGTATGCTGAGCAAATAATCCGAGAAACTGGGTTATATGAAGAAAATTGTGGCATCAGGATTGCAGGAAGACTCATTAACAACCTGTGATATGCAGATATACAACCTTGCTTGCTGCAGTTGAAGAGGACTTAAAATACTTATTGATGATGATCAAAGAGCACAGCGTTCGGTATGGATTGCATCTCAATGTAAAGAAAACAAAAATCCTCATTACTGAACCAATAAACAATATTCTTATCAATGGATAAAAGATTGACATTGTCAAAGACTTTATTTTTCTTGGATCAACCATCAACCCCCATGAAAGCAACAGAAAAGAAATCGACATATTGCATTAGGCAAATCTGTGCAAGACCTTTTTAAAGTGTTAAGAGCAAAAATGTCAGCTTCAGGACTAAGGTATGCCTGACCCAAGCCATGGTATTTTCAGTAGCCTCATATGCATGTGAAAGTTGGACAGTGAATAAGAAAGATGGTAGAACAATTAATGCATTTGAGTTATGGTGTTGGAGGAGAATATTGAAAGTGCCATGGGCTGCCAAAAGAACCAAGAGATCTGTGTTGGAAGAAGTGCAGCCAGAGTGTTCCTTGGCGGCCAGGATAGCCAAACTTCGTCTCTCATACTTGGGACATAGTGTCAGGAGGGACCAGTCGCTGGAGAAGGATATCATG
>NW_006408588.1:12653921-12664785 GCF_000296735.1 Chrysochloris asiatica | reverse complement strand
GAGGATCATTCCCACCCCCTCCATACACAGAGTAGACAGGGATGGTCAACTTGGACATTGGCTACCCAAAATGGAGGCGGGGGGTGGGGGAAGCTACAAAGGTAAGACGTGACTGGCTTACAAGCTTTCAAGAGAGAACCTAGATCCAGAGGATGTGGAGGAAGGTAGAATCTCCACTGAATAGTTTCCAATCTGTCTGGGTGGGGCTGATGAAAGGAGATATGGATAGGTCTCTTGTGATACAATAGTGAATAATTCCTATCAAGACAGACTGTGAGGGTTGGAAATGTAAAGGTAGATGTTTTGTAGCAAAAGGAGGGGAGTGATTGGTTTTGCAGTCTAGAAGCAGAGGTCCCTGGGACCATCAAGGGAGAAGAGTGGAGAGTGGGACCCTACCCAGAGAAGCAGTGATGGCAGAGATGGAGGCAGAGACAATGACGTGGAGAGATGGAGTGGCTGGGGACTTTAGACACTGAGAGGGAGAGGGGCTGTGTGCTGACGACCAGGGGACAGGTTTGCAGGCTATACCCTTTGGTTGGTTGTTGGTGCATGGAGGGGATTGTAACCATGGCAATGAAAGATATACGATAGGATGATTGTAAAGCTAATGTTCTGCTGTGTAAACTATCACATACTTCACAATAAAATATTAAAAAAAAAAAAGTAACGTATTGCCTGGTAGATATTAGAAGGTCAGATCATTGATGGGAGCCAAACTGTAGTGGGCCTTGTAGAGAAAATTGGACATTATGATGTAGGCAGCAGATAGGTAACAAAGGTTTCAAACAAGTCAGCTTTGCATTTTACATAGGGAATATGGGGGACACACTTGAATGGAAGAGATCTGTAGGAAGAGACGTTAGTTAAATGGCTGAACCAGTGCTGTGGTGAGAAACTACATGGATCTGAACAGAGCCAGTATTAGTTGGAATTAAGAGGCAGGGATAGAATGGAGAGCTACTAAGGAAGAATAGCCTTGATGGTGCGGTACTTAAGCATTCAGCTGTGAACCAGAAGGTTGGCAGTTTGAACCGACTGAGCAGTTCCATAGGAGGAACATATGGATAGATGCTCTTATATAAAGATGATACCCAGGGAACTCAATGGGGGCATTTCTACTCTATCACATGAAGTTGCTGTGAGTTGAAAACTGACTTGAAATCATCTAACAACAACAACAAAGAAGAAGAAATAATGAACTTAGATGATTGAGGAAATTGTGAAAAGTGAAGGGTGAGTTTCTAGTCAGTGGTGTCACATTTTAGAACAGCAAATATTGGATGGTTAACACGTTTTAGTGCATTAAATCATTACCCTAAGAAAGATAAGGGAACCCTGGTAGCATGGACTGTTTACTACAAGGTTGGTGGTTTGAATCTACCAGCCACTTCTTGGAGAAAAGATGAGGCTTTCTGTTCCCAAGGAGATGTTGTTGTTATGTACCTTGGAGTCAGTCAGACTCATAGTGACCCTGTATAACGTTTCCAAGTCTGTAAATCTTTACAGGACCAGAACGCCTCATCTTTCTCCCGTGGAACAGCTAGTAGTTTCGAACTGCCTACCATGGGATGAGCAGCCCAATTCCATAACCAGAGCTCCTTTCATGGGGATGTACAACTAGTGTCTCTTTGAGTGGGAGCCACTCAAGGGCACTTAACAACAACAACAATAAACAAGGTAAGAAAGATAATTCAAATTTCAGTGAGTTGACAGTGAATGGTGATTTGGATGAGAAAGGACAATTTTTACAAAAGGTGAAATCTAATGAGATGAGGGGTTAAAGAAATAGGCGGAACATGGCAAAAACTACTATAAACTGACAGGATGAAGCTACGTAGAGAGGGAGCTTCTGAGTTATAGTACTGGAATATAGAAGAGACTGGTCTTCAACTAGAAAAGGCATTTCTGAGCCTAAAAGAAATGACATGAGACTGGATACAGTAGAAAGTTAATTAGCAAAAGGGGAGAGTGGAAAATCAAAGGAGTTACCACTATATATAAAATTTCTTCATGCTGTAGAAGGTTGTCCAATGAAATAGTGGGTTGACTAAGAAAAATAAAAGTGGTGGTATTTCAGAGAGATGTATGAAGACAGTACCACAAAGTAAAATATTTAATGAAAATGCTGTGAGCCTTGCTGAGGTTGATGATCACCTTTAGCAGGTCTCAGAGTTATAATATAGGTCCGATGTGACCTGATGTATCTAAAAGTCCACTTGAGAATGACAGAATATATTACTCTTATCAATATGAAAACATTTCCATATTTACAGGATAATTTTATTTTCATTGTGTCCCATGCCTCTTACAGCTATTCTGACAATCTCCTGAGCCTGTATCTGACTAATACTTGTATTAGAGCTAATTTGGAGCAGAAAACAAATGGTTCTAGGATGCTCTGAGGTTACTAATATATAATGGGATAGATTTAAGTCACCCCCAGTGGGAAGAAGAGTCCTTTATTTTTTACCACATTGCTAGTAAAAGAAAGGCCATTTCCACATTTATAAAACCATCCCCAAATGGTTGGAAACAAGTATGAAATAGAGACTCAAATTATTCACAGTATTTTCAAGATATTGGAGTCCTGGTGTGGTCCTGTGGGTTAATGCACTAGACTGCAAAGCCGTTTGAACTGCAAAGTCAGTGGTTCAAGCTCACCAGTCACTCCTCGGAAACCCTATACGGGGTCGCTATGGGTGGGAACTGACTCAACAGCACTTAACAACAACAACAACAACAACAAACATAGTAAGTATGTTAGACAAGACAAGAATTTGTTTTTCTGGCCTCTATCATGTCTCCATTCCACTTCATGGAGCTTTCCTCAGTTTTATGGAGGGCCCCAAATACCATGTGTTGCTGCGGTTAAATTCATTAAACCAGTTCTGATTCATAGCAACCTTGTATAAGGTTTGCAAGGAGTGGTTGTTGAGTTTGAATGGCCAGCCTTGTAGTTCAAGCAAACCTTCAGGCCCAGTGCATATATTGCAGTGCCACATGAAAGTCTCTAAAAAGACACAACAAGGGCTGGCACAAGCATAAAATGAAATCGAACTGTGATTCAGTTTGGATCCAAGTAGATGGATAGCAGAGAGGTATAGCAAACAAATAGTTATGTCCTAGGGAAAACCCTGAATCTTCTCTCAAGCAAAGGTTATGAGGAAACTTGTAGTTCAGGTAAAATTTCAGTTCTTACCTTTCTATTTTTCACCTCCATTAAATACCATTTGAAATCAGACAGCTTTAGTTTTAGCAATTTTCATTATGATTTGCAAATACACAGCCTGCAACACGCTTGATTTTATGATTATAGCAATTGGACACTGAGTAGGAGATGGGCATAAGGGAAGTTGTTGTAGTTGTTGTTAAGTGCCATAGAGTCATTTCCAACTCACAGTAACACTGTATAGGGTTTCCCAGGAGTGACTGGTGAGCTTGAACCATCAAGGCGATTCAAACCAACCTTGTAGTCCAGTGCATTAACCCACAACACCACACCAGGATGCCATAAAGTAAATAGAAGAGGAAAATCATATTTTCTCATGTTTAGAATCTGGAACACTTGCAGAAATAGCCACCTGGATTTGTACCTAGACCCAGGTCAACAGGCAGGACAGCCAGGGCATCAGGCTAATCATCCCCAGCAGATCCTGCCCTGAGTTTTCTCACAAAGGAGTTCAGGACATCTATTTTCATGAGAATAAGCCAGCTCAGATTTACATGTGATGGTCAGAAATGGAGCAAATATGAAGAGACTCTGTAAAAATTAAAGGTAGTCCAAACCATTGTGATGTGCTTATTAGTAAGCTCTGCAATTGAATATAATTAATAGAAAGACACAATGTGTCTTTGGGAAAGACAGGGGGTGAAAAAAGGTTTTCCTGTCTTGAATAGAGATTCAACAGGGACTGAAAGTAGCAAATTTGGCTTTTGAATTTGACAACTGAATATAGTAAAAACATGTGAGTTATGGCCAGTAGGCAGGCTTGAAGAATGTGCCCTTAGGTTGTTTAAATGAGTATATATTTCTGAGTGTTTTTGTGTACATAAAAAGGGGGGGGAATAGGAGCAAATACTGTTGAATGATGATGCATGGAGGGGATTGTAATCATTGCGACGAAACGAAATACAATAGGATGAGTGCAAAACTGATGTTCTCCCTTGTAAACTATCACTCAATTCACAATAAAAGCTTTAAACAACAACAGTAACAAAATATGGGAGTTAGGGAGCAATTTATCCTGTCGCCAAATTAAATCTTGAAAGAGTTTACTATTTCTTCTCATTCTAACTTTGCCAGTATGATGACATCAGGCCAGTTTCTAATGCCACTGTGCCTTCTTACTATCTTCTCTGGATTAGAGCCATGTGTAACAAACATCTCAGTCATGAGCAAGATCACTAGCCACAGGTGTCTCCCCTGGAGAATCAAAGTTCAGAAGGTATCAGTTTCCCTTTTAGCAGCTGAAAACAAACTTGTAGACGCCTAAGTGCCTTGATAGCTGAAAATGCAATCCTGCCAAGGGGAAAGAGAAAGAAAAAGGCTTTGAGTGAATTTTCTTCCGCTAAAGGGAAATAATTTCCACCATGGAGTCTCAAAGTCTGTCCCAAACCCTGAACACCTCCTCATCTGACTGTTCTGTGAGAGCGACCATAAACCTCTGGCCAGGGTGCTGAAAGCCTTCGCAAGCTCTCAGGGAGGGCACTCCAGGAAATGCATGCTGTTGCTTTTAAGTGCCTTATAGTTGGTTCCAACCTGTTTAAAGAAATAGTGTCCATAACCTTGGCAGCTGGAGTACATGATTGTTGATCAGGTGACATAAAACACTATAGTTTATTTCTTTCTATCATCTTCCTGGTTATTCAAACTGTGATTTTCCTATGAAATGTTCTGTATTTGGGGTCATGTTGAAAATCCCCTTGTGAATTTTAGGATATACCAGATTGAGAATGAATTAAATTGTATTTGTGTAACTATTTATTCATTCAGTAAGTATTATTGACCTCCTTGGTCAGTAGGGAATTATGCAAGATGCTGCATATTCAGGGCAAAGCAAAGCCCTGCTCCATGATCCTCTATGATCCTCTCACCCAGTCTAGATGTGCATCCTACATAAAAGTCATCCAAGAAAGGGCACTGATGATAGCAAAGTGATTCATTGGTGGATGATGTAATTGCCAAGAATTGGGGACTGAGAATCCCATGGTGGGGACACTTGACAGGGATTGTGAAATAGTCAGTGTTGTCAGATAGCAGAAGAGTTGCCAATTCAGATGGTTAGAAAACACCATAATCCAGGGCCCAGAGCAACAGTTATAGGTAGCTGAGGTGAGGATGTGGAATACAGGTACAGTTTTCTATAAAGATAAGTAAAGAAGAGACAAGGTTAGGGAGTTTAAATATGAGAAGAGATCAGAGAGTTCTGCCTAGTGCTTCCAGTGACTTTAAGGAAAATAACCTTGCCTTGAAATTAAAGTGATGCCTGAGATCCCTAAAGGCAAAAACACAATAACAAACCCCTGCTTCTATAGTAATTAAGAGAATCACAGAACTTGGTTTCCTCTATTGTCTCTCCCTCCAATTTGGCATAGTTCCCACCACTTACTTGGTGGTGGTTGTGTGCCAAAGAGTCTATTTTGACCCACAACAACCCTGTGATATGGCTTTTGAGGGTATGAATCTTTACAGAAGCAGAATGTTTCATATTTCTTCCATGTAGCAAATGGTAGATTTGAACTACTGATCTTGTGATTTAGTAGTCCAGCTCAAAATCCACTATGCTACCAGGCTCCTTTACCACTTACTTAGATCCAACCATACTTGCTACTTCATCTTCTGGAGGTATTTGAATCTGCTTCTCTTATTCTATGGCTTTTTCTAGGAACCAGTGTTGCATCTGCCTTCCTGCTTACCCAAATTGTTCTTCTCTGAGTCTAATCTTAATCCCACCTGCTGAAATTTACAGGCATTTCCACTTGCTGACTGAGAGAAAGAGTTGGTGCTAAACAAATATGCATAGTTCAAGGACCCTACATTTCCTTGGGCTTTCTTAGGAAGTCACATCCTCCTAATGCTCATGTCTCACATTATTTTAGCTCCATCTGTTGTGTCATGAAGAACACTGAATTTAGAGTCAAACATTGCAATATAAGCTATGTAAGAGTCTCCATATAAGGCTGTAAGAAGAAAATGTAAGGCAGAGCCATTAATTAGATGAACTTTCCCTCATTTCTGTATCCTTTACTTCTAGATTCTATTTTGCTTGGGTCAATGTAATGCATTCCTCAGAACTATTTTATGTTCCCTCTTTCTATTTAATACTTAGAGTTCTAAACTAGATACTGGTATAGAATGTATCAATGATCACTATGTGACGTTCAGCAATCCGGCAATCACATTTTCCTTTAAATAGAGTGTCATTTCTGTTGTCGTTGTGTGCCATTGAGCCAGTTCTGACTCATAGGAACCCTGTGTAGGATTTTCCTGTATTCAGTTATGAATCCTGGGGTGACGCAGTGGGATAAGCACTACTAGTTGCAAGGTTGGGATAAAATGGACTACTAGTTGCAAGGTTGGTGGTTCAAACTTATTAGCCACTCTCAGGAAATTTTATACAGAGCCTCCATGAGTCAGAAGTGGACTCAATGGCACTTAACAACGACAATAACAACAACTAGGACCTTAGATGCTCTTCTTCTTTTCTTTGGTATTCACCACAAACATATGTTCCCTAACTTGTGTTTTAAGTAATGTTTATAGTAGGCAATTACACTTACTTTTAGTGATAATGGTTGCTTGCACATTAACAATAGTTCCACTTAAAAAATTAGTTTTTTTTCACCCCTTTCCCTTATATGTATGTACACAAATGAATATAAACCAAGACAGACCTGATTGTTCCTTTGTTGTAAGTAAAGAGCTCTGGTAGCGTAGTGGTTATGAATTGGGCTGCGACCGCAAGGTCAGCAGTTCGAAACTACCAGCTGTTCTGCAGGAGAAAGATGAGACTTTCTGCTCCCGTAAAGATTTGCAGCCTCGGAAACCCTGTACAGGGTCGCTGTGGGTTGGAACCGACTTGTCAGCACTTAACAACAACAACAACAAATCATAATAGAGCACATTTAATAATCGTGCCTAATGAGCAAATTAGAGCAATAATGCAAGGAAATGAGAGCCGATTCCTTGAAATGTTTCTGTCTTAGCTTTTAATTAAAAAAAAAGGCTTTCCCTTTCCCCTCAAGTGGACTGAAACAGACTGCTGAGGTGCTCTTCTTTTGCCTTTGAATACCGTAAGGTATTCAAAGTTCTACTTCTCTAATATTTCTAGGGCATCATCCTGGGGGTGGGGTAGAAAGGGGAAAGGGAGCTATCTGTTGAATCAGGTATTTAGTTTTACTCTGGATTACATGGCAGACTGATTTTAGCAAAGACTCAACAATAAATACCCATCAAAGCATGCCTTTATTATTCTCAGAATTATGTAACAATGTAGTTAAATGGTTCAAGTTGGAGCTTTTGTCAGAAAGACTTCATTTCTAATCCTGGTTTTGCCACTTTTTCTATTTGTGCTATTATAAAGTTACTAAAATTCTCTAGGATTTAGTTATTTCACCTGTAAAATGGAATCGTTGATAATGCACACATAATCTTAATGCACTTTGTTGTGCCTGACATATAGGCAGTGCACCCTAACTATTCTCTATGAGAAAAAAGGAGAAGGAAGAGATTCAGAAATCCCAAGGAGAATATAATGTAGTTGAAAAGAGGTTTGTTTGGGAATGAGGTATCATTTCCCACTAGCTGTGTAGTGTTGGATAAAGCAGCCACTACTTTAAGGATCATTATTTCCCAAATCTATATAAAAAAGGGGGATAATGCTCATTAGTAGGGCAGTTCTGGTGATTACATAAGACAATATATGTATAAGTGCCTAGTACTACATTTTGTTCTTAGTGGGAGCTAAATGAATGTCAGTTGTTACAGAATGCTATGGATGTTGACTAGAGCTTAACCATGGTCTATGCTATTCGCAAATGACTGTACTTACGACAGAAGTCCACGTGTCTTCTTCTGCTCTGTGTTTCCGGTGGACTCACAATCGACTGTTTGTGGAACTAGAGAGTATTTTAAGCCATGGCAGTTGTTATCAGTGCCTCTTCCATGACCCCTTACATTTACACTTCAGTAAATCATCCCTTCTATGTACCAGCATGTGCATTTCTCTGCCTAGGGACTGTCTTTTGTCATTGGATCTCACTTTGTGTCTTGTGTTGTAGGCAGAAGTTCAGAGAAATGAACAACACACTTACTGTTTCCCCAGCATTCTTCAACAAATGGCTTGTAGGAATATGCATTGGCTCCTGGACTTCCTTCAGTGGACTTAAAATTTGTTTTTCTTTAATAGTAGCTGGCCAGATAATGCACCCTTTATTGGCTGATGTCCCACCTTTATAGCATACCTACCATTTCTGTGCTACTGTTTCATTCGCCTTCCAAATAAAAAGACCTACACTTCAATCTTAGAGCCAATGTTTGCTTCTGAAGTGACCCAAATTAAGACACATAGCTACTCCAATAAACCAACCCATTGGTGTTTATGGAGAATGATCATTTTGAGACCTTGATAATAGGATTTTTACTCTAGGGCACTGGTTACAACAGAACTGATTCTAGTTGGTTTCAGGCTTAATGTGTAGGTCAGAATGAATATGATAGTGAATCTGTTGAATATTCTCTTAAAACAAACTTGTCTGAATACCTCTGGGTGTCCTTGAGTTAGCTGGGGCTATGAGAATCTCATTTGGACTTCTTTGTCAGGAGGACATCATGGGTTTGGAGCAGAGGTGGGTGGCATGTGATCATCACATTTATTCTACTGATAAACCTGGGACTTGAGATGGATGTTTGGCTTCATATGACATTCTGAGAGCCTGTTTAACCCCAAAGATACCCAGACTTTTATTTTTAAACTTTTCATGTAAAGATTTGCAGACAAGATCATTGGTTTTATATTCAATAAATCGTAACACTTTGTTTCATCTCAATATTTGTAACCTCCCCATACAACAACAGTTATCCTGTTCCCTCCTGTGTTTTCTATTTGCATTCCACCCAGCAGCCTATCCGTTCTCAACTTTGTCCTTTGGTAAATGTTGTCCTTTTGTCTTTGAATGATTGACCAGTGCATGGTGAGCATACCCTCCCAATACTATTGTCTCTTCTATAGGCCTATCTGGTGTGGTGCTGTAGGACATGTACCAGACTGCAAACCACGCGGTCAGCAGTGCAAACCCACCAGCTGCTCCTCAGAAACCCTATATATGGTTTCTATGAGTTGGGAATGACTCAATGACACTTAACAGTGACAAAAGCATACACCTATCTTCTGCTGGGCTGAAAATTGAGCCACAAGGTTGAGTTCCTTTCCAGACCTGAGGAATGGTTGAGAACCATTGTATCAGATTCTTTCAGTCTCTTTCTAACCAGTAAACCAGGCTTTGTTTTATAATTTTGAGTTTTGTTCCACATTTTATCCAGGATCTTCTAAAGTGATCCCTTTCAGAGCACTTGATAGTGGTAACTGGGCACCATCTAGTTCTTCTGGTTTCAGAATCACGGAGACTGATGTTTACATGTTCCATTAGTCTGTTGGACTAATTGATTCCAATCATCTTCACTTTTCATGACTCTTCTTTCTTCTGCACATGGAGAGACCATTAGTTGCACCTTAGATGGCCGCTGATGAGCTTTTAAGGTCCTAGACACTATTCACCCAAGTAATATGTAGAACCTTGTCTTTGTGGACTATGCTATGCCAGGTGGCCATGGTGTCCCCTGAGAATGTGGTTCTAATCCCCAGGCCCAGCAATTCATTGCCTTAAGATATGTAATAATATCTAAAGAATTTTCACCATTTTTCCTACTGTATCCTCCACCACATTCATAGTGTGTTTGCAGCAAAGGTAAATCAATACCCATGTACCAGTATCCTCTTTCAAACCTTTATATATTTGTGTATATACTCTCATTCTTCATCCCATATCCATTTAACCTGTGTATCTGTCCTGTATTTACCTGCAGAACACTGTTGTTTCAAGGTTGTATATATAACACTATTTACCTCTTTAGCTCTTGTATACCTATTGCGTATTTACAAGTTTTCATCATTCTGCCAACCTCCCTGTTCTTGTATATTGCCCTCCCCATCATCTGAATTAACTTGTGTCTGCCTTGTAGCCAGTGAATTACTCTTCCTTCCCTCTCACCCCTGATAGCCATCAATGAATGTTTTAGCATGAAAACTTTTCTTCAGTTATTGAAAATATGGTCTCATATAATATTTATCATTTGGTAATTGACTAATTTCACTTAGCTTTGTGTTCTCCTGGATCATCCGTGCTATGAGGTGTTTCACAGATTCATTGTTATTCTTTAACGTTGCATAGTATTCCATTATGTGTATGTACCAAAGTTTGTTTAGCCATTCTTCCATTGATAGACATTTAGGCTGTATTTGTCTTTTTGCTATAGTGAATAGTACTGTGAAGGATACTAGTGTGAATATATCTACTCATATCCAGGCTCTTATTTCTTGTGTATATATACTAAGTAGAGGGATTTTTACGTCATACAGTATTTCTGTTTCCAACTTTCTGAGTAAGCACCATGCCATTTTCCACAATAATTGAAACATTTTGCTAGATACCTAAACTTTTCAGTGTCTTTCAGACTGAAACCTAGTTTCTTGATATAAAATAATCTATATGGCTATTCAAAGGCTTTCGATTGTGTGGATCATGACAAGCTCTGGACAACATTGTGAACTATGAGTATTCCAGAACACTTAGTTGTGCTCATGAG
>NW_006408588.1:12503942-12652966 GCF_000296735.1 Chrysochloris asiatica | reverse complement strand
TCTGGTAGTATAGTGGGTATGAGTCAGGCTGCTAACCTGAAGGTCAGCAATTTGAAACTACCAGCCATTCTGTGGGAGAAAGATGAGGATTTCTGCTCCCATAAAGATTTTCAGCCTCGGAAACCCTATACAGGGTCGCTATGAATCAGAACCGACTCCATGGCAAACCACCACCACCACCAGCACTATATGGCTATGAGAATCCTTGTGTACACTGTAGGGGGTAAGCATGGACTGCTAGCCACAAGGTCAGCAGTTCAAGCCCATCAGACGCTTGTCAAAACCCTGTACAGGGTCACTATGATTTGGAGCCAACTCAGTGGCACTTAACAATAACAACAACAACAACATATGACTATGATTATCTGAGAAGTAGGTTTCCTGGAGAAGGTAAAGACAATGTGGCTGGAGGTCTGTTTCCTATAATCTCCCTAAATTTTGGTCAATTGGGACATCAGAGTGTTAATAAGCCTCCTGGTATTATATATAAAACTTTGTGTATATGTGGTTTACTCTGGGAAAGACGTTATGAGACTTCAGCTTTTTTTTTTGTAACGTTTTTTGTGAATTGAGTGATAGTTTACATGGTGGAACATTGGTTTTGCACTCAACCAATCATATTTTGTTTCACTGCAATGGTTACAATCCCCTATGTGCATGATCAGTTAACAGTATTGCTTCTATTCCCTTTTAAAAAATATTTTTTGATGTACACAAAAAATACGCAGGGATATATAAGCATTTAAACAACCAAGGGGCACATTTTGCAAGCCAGCTTCGTGCCCACCAGCACACAGCCTTTGTCTTTCCATGAGTCTAGAGTCCTTAGTTGCTCTATCTCTCTATGCCATCATCTCTGTCTCTGTGTCTGTTGTCACTGCTTCTCTGGTTAGGATCCTATGTTCTCATGCTATTCACTCTTGATGAGGACTCCTAGGGTCCTCTATTCCTGGAATGAAAGATTAACTACTCTCCCCTTTTGTTACAAAACTTCTACCTTTACAGTTGTAACCATTGCAATTAGTCACGGTAACATCCCCATCTCCTTTCACAAAACCCATCTAGACAAGATGAAAATTATTCAGTAGGGATTCTACCTTTTCCCACTTTCTCTGAAATGAAATTCCCTCTTGAAAGTGTGTAAGTCAGCCACTTATGCCTTTATAGCTCCCCCCACCCCTCCCATTTTAGGTACCCAGTGTCTAAGTTGCCCATTCCCATCAATCATGTATGCTGAAGGGATAGGCTTCATCCTTGATGTGAAGACTCCTTCCTTTCTGGTTGGTATTTTCAGCTACTAAGTCAAGTTCACCAAATCATAGCAATTTACACTTGCTTCCTGCATCAAATTTCTTTATCTTCCTCTTGTCAAGTTCTCATCTGCAAGTTTGGGCATTCTTGCTCACCTCCCCTTATTTCATATCAGGTAGACAGGTGCTTCACTCTTCACTTTCATATTAGGGAATATGAGTACAGAAAGCTTGTAAACCCATATTCATCCTATAATTGATTGTTGTTTAGTTGTTGTTGTTATGTGTCGTGGAGTTGGTTCTTACTCATAGCGACCCTGTACAGCCTTACTCATTCCAAGGCTGTAAATCTTTACGGGAGCAGAAAGCCTCATCTTTCTCCTGTGGAACAGCTGGTAGTTTCGAACTGCTAACCTTGCAGTTCGCAGCCCAATTTGTAACCACTATGTCACCAGAGCTTGATTAGAATACTTAAAAGGGTTCTAGAACTTGACCAAAGAAATAAGCTTCTTGTGGAACCTTTCTAGAGTATAGGACTTTCGGTGGAATCCTGAGCCCATCCTGAGCCTTCTGAGGTGGAACATTCCCACTTGAAATCACATGCAGAACAACTAGAGGAACAAAAGATACTTCTTGAAAGAACATCCAGCAGTAAGAAAAAAAGCAGACTATTTGACTCTTCTAAGAACAAGCAAGCTGTTAGACCGGGAGACATCAAGGCAAGCCATCAAACTGCTTCAGCACAAACCCCTTTCCGAGACTGGAACTCAAAGGGATCACATGAGCAGACTTGTAAGCTCACTGGTGACCACACAGGTTTGTTTGTGAGTGGAAGTTGAGGAAAGGCAGCAATGAAGACATGGGCTGAGTTCAAATGTGTTCTCTCTTGTCAACCTTAAGATTAAAAAGAGAAGAGGAAGGGCTGGTTGATCCGAAGTTTGGGGAGACGGGAGCTCCAGAGCCCATGGATACTGATCTAGCCACTGGGAGCCTTTGGAGTTTAATTGTTGCTGTTTTGTGCCGTTGTGTTGGTTCTGACCTGTAGCGACCCTGTGTAGGGTGTCCAAGGAACAGTTGGTGAACTTAAACTGCCAACCTTGTGGTTCAAGTGACTTTGAAGTCTAGTGCATTAACCCACAGTGTCACACCAGCGCCTCAACATTTTACCTTGATGTTTAACTTCAGAGTTATTTAGAACTCATAACATCAACTGCAATAATGGGGTCCTTGGGGTCCCAGGTGGAATCTGGGCTGGAGCTTTGGCATCTAGAACTCTTGTACCCTCGAATGGAAAGGGAGTGGGGAGGAAGGTAGGTAAAAAGTGGGTGGCATCAATCAATTACATTGGTTGATGTCACCTACATTTTACCTACCTTTCTCCCCACTCCCTTTCCATTCAAGGATAAGATAAGCTTGTCTAGTAAATCAGAGCTGACCTGCTTAAGTCTTCAGTTGTTTTCTTTTCAGTCTGACTCCTTATTGTATTGTAGCTCTTCTTAGTCTATTTCTTCTTTTTTGAATACTAATCATTATCAGAATGGATTTCTAATTTAACACAATCTTAGCATAAAAAGCCATGGTGTAGGTCAGAATGAATATGACAGTGGATCTATTGAATATTTTGTAAGTTAAGCACTAGACTGCTAACTGCAAGTCGAGCAGTTCAAACTTACCAGTTGCTTTGCAGGAGAAATATAAGGCTGTCTGCTCCCATAAAGATTAGCCTATGTTCCTTCAAAATAGACAGGGAGCCTATTTTGGGTAGAGTCAGACAGCAAAAAAAAGAGAAAAAAAAGCCAAAACGAGTAGAACATTGTAATGGGCAACCAAGGCAAGATGCCACTAGGGAGCCGCTGAAGAGCTGTAGAATTTAAAGTATCTTCCAGTCATCTACCTGAGGGATGGAAATAGAGAGGCAGTGGTTAGTCCTGGTGTGGCACTGTGGGTTAATGCTCTAGACTGCGAAGTTGGTTTGAAATGCAAGGTTGGTGGTTCAAGCTCATCAGTCGCTCCTTGGAAACCCTCTAGAGGGTCGCTGTGGGTTGAAACCAACTCGACAGCACTTCACAACAACAAGCCACTGCTCAGATCCCCCGCTAGGGTCAAGGGTCTTCTTACAGGACATCACTGCTTCCTGTCTCCAGCTTTGCTCACCTGCCCTGCAGACTCCTGTGGGCTTCCCACCTGCTGGGAGCAGAAAAGCCCTGGGCCACAAGGTGAGAGACATGTGATACAGGTGAGGCACAAAGTTCTTCCAAATGCTACCAAATACAGCTGTTTACAGCTGTATATCATGAGTGCAAAGGTGAACAAAGAGGATTTGAGACAGGGTGCAAGAGATGAGATATCTGATTTATGTAGGGGTTTCAAAAAGTCCATGAAAAAATGTCATTATCTTTTCATTCCATTTTCTGGAAACCTTTAACATCCTGGGGGCACACTGTGTTCATGTGTGAAGCCAACCTCATACACTGATCTCCAGATACCTCTGGTGGGACTTGGTTAATTTAAACACTTGGCTGCTAGTCAGAAGGTTGAAAGTTCAAATCCTCCAGCTATCCTGTGGGAGAAAGTTGTAGCAGTGTGCTACTTAAAAGGTTACACCCTTGGAAACCCAATGGGGGAAGTTCTACTCCATCTTTCAGGTCGCTATGAGTTGGAATTGATGTTGAAGACAGTGGGGGGTGGGTCAGGTAAGTCACTTAACTTTCTCCAGTGAGAAGTAGCACCATGAACACCAAGTGAATAAACTCCTGTCCAAATACCTATTACCAGGATCATTGCTGATGCAGTTAGGTGCTGTCAGAGCCATTTTCCACTCATAGCAAGCCTATGTGAGATGAATACATTATGCTATAGGGTTTTCTTGGCTGTAATCTTTATAGAAGCTTGTCACTAAATCTTTCATCTGTGGAGTGCCTGAATAGGTTCAAACAAGCACTCTTTTAGTTAGCAGCTAACTGTTTAACTATTACACTACTAAATCTCCTTTCCAGGATCATAAAGATGAGGAAATATGACTAGAGATTTGAACTCTATAATGTAGAAAAGTACGTTCCCAAGGGATATTCTGTTTGATTCTCAAATAGACCTCTAGGCTATGAAGCAGGTATAGTAGAATTTCTGATTCTAGAAACACATTAGGACTCAGGAGGCTAACTCTGTGAATTGTCTGAGTCCCCAATGAACACATTGTGGAATGTTTCTCTTCTTACTTCATAATTATCCATGACATCTTCCTGTTCCCCAGCAACACTCATTGGTAAAGAGACAGCTTTCAGGGAAAGATAGGTTGGTGGAAACGCCATAGTTTCGTCATCTCATTGGAAGGGTACACATGCAGAGCATGCACAATCTAAAACATAGAAGAATGACACTTGCAACTTGTTTGATTTGCAGTAGGGAGGTGGCAAGGGGGCAGGCCACCTAAGAGACGGCAGGGGACACCTGTGCCTATTATGTTATGGGTTTCCAGGTTGGCAGATAAGCGTGCTGTTTCTATTGCACTTTCTCAGGTTGTAATGGCATTTTTCTGTTAGTTGTACAACTCATTGACATTAAGCATAAAAATGTGCATTTTAGATGTTGACTTACTGGCATTACCACAAATGTAATTTAATGCTTGTGGTATTAATGAACTGGTTTTCTCTTGCAAATTTTAATAGGAAGGTGGAGAAGCTGGGAGCTAGAGGGTCTACTCAGCTATGGAGCCAAAAGGAAGCATATATAAGCAGGTGGCCTCTGAGAATAGAACTGAGCTATGAGATATTATTTCTTGCTTGTTCCAGTTAAGGCCTTAAATTGTTAGCAGTAGAACTCAATGCAAAGAAATGTACAGGGAGCTGGAAACTAGATGGAAATGAATTTAATATATTTTGTTCCTTCTTTTTGCCCTTCCCCCTCTTGCACTCTTTTTATCTTTCAAATCATGTTTCTTAATCTGTTTTATACACAACCACACATACACAATTTTACGTCAATGTATAAATGGGAATGAGCTCATTAACACTGTTCTCTAAGTGCACTCTTTTCTTTCCAACTTTGCTTGACTTCCCTTTCTCCTTCTCAATGCACATTGGTCCCCTAACTCCACTCCAAATTAGCTGTGCTAATAATCCAGTATATATCTTGTCATATTTTTCTCTATGCTCATATAATTTATGCATGTAGACATGTTAACAAGTTTTAAGGTCATTGTTTTATAAAAATGGAATTATATATGTACCTATTTTGCATCTTGATTTCTTTTCTAGACATTTTTATTATGAAATATAGCATAACTACAAAAGAGAATTTTAAAATAGATGTCATTTAAAGGGTAATAAAGCAACTACTTATAGTGTACCTATTCCTGGATTAAGAATGAGAAAATTACCAGTGCCTCAGAACCTGCCTGTGTCCCACTTTGCAATCTCTTCTCCCTCTCTGTCAGCCACGAAAACCACTCTCAACAAACAGTACCTACTGAAAATCTCTCCCTGTTACAAGGCAGGGCTCTGATTCCTTTTAATGAGTGCATAATATTCCATTCCATGATAACACTACATGTTTGGCATATTCCTATTTACTAGATTTTTGTTTTCAGTTGATATTTTCTTCCATATGGTGGTGATTGTGTGCTATCAAGTCAATTCTAACTCATAATGACACGGCAAATATTTATAGAAGTGGAAAGCCTTATCTTTTCTCCAGTGGAGCTACTGGTAGATTTGAACTTGTGGCTTGGCACTTAGCAGCCTAGTTTATAATCCACTATGCTACCAGGGCCCCTTCTTCCATGTACAGTTAGGTATTTGTAAATGTATCCTTGTGCATTCCCACAGCTGCTTTTGTGTCTAAGGGGTGGTCCTAGGAGCAGGCTTGTTGAGTAGAAGAGGATATGTATTTTAAATATGAGCAGATGTTATCATATTGCTTTCCAAACAATTGTAACACTTCACATGTCCCTGGGCAGTGTATTAGAACATGCCTTTCACACATCCCTGATAGCAATAGAGACTATTTCTCTTTGTAATTGTGCTAGTTTGAGAAGTCTAAAGTGATATCTCATTGTTATTTTCATTTGAATTTCTCAGTCAAACTGTAAATCTCAGTATCTTTATAGTTTTGTTGCTGTAGATGTTGTTCTTGAGGGCACTTCTGTGAATGGATTATTGATGACTCTTGCTCATCTTTGAAACTCATTGCTTCTTAAGATGCTTGCTTTGTTCTTGTTTTCCAGAGTATAGTATTTGTTGACTTTGTTTATTTTGCCATCAACTGTGCTACATTTTTACCTGCTTTATGTCCATTTAAAAAATCTTTAGCTTCTAAGTCCCCAGGTGTGGTTGAGAATGACTCCTCTATCCCCTGTTCTAAAGAGTATGTTTAGTTTTTCATATTGCTTCTTTTAAAATTTGTTTTCTTATTTTACATTTAAATGCTAATCCACCTGGAAATTTATTTAGGTATTTCCTGTCAGCTTTAGGTCCAATTTTATTTTCTTTAAGATAATTAAAATTATAATTGCTAATACTTAGTGAAGGTTGTGGTGCTCTGGGATACGCAGTGGACTGCTAACCACAAGGTCAGCAGTTTAAACCCACCAGCTGCTCCTAGGAAACCCTAGAGGTTTTATGAGTCAGAACAGCCTGGAAGGATGGCACACAATACCAACAGCAGGCATTGTTATTTAGAAACTTTACATGCATTAAGTAACCTAGTCTCCTGCCTCTCACAAACTTAAGAGTTACAGATGAGGAAAATGAGGCACAGCATTGAGTAATGAAATCTAAGGCTCACACAAAAGGTCAGGGGGTGAAGCTGGGATTTAAACCCAGGGAGCCTGGACTTGAAAGTCAGGGTCTATCATTTGTTGTTTTTATTGTTGTTAGGTGCCATCAAGTTACGGTGTCTCTTTGGTTGAATCTTGGCTAGTTTGTTGTTGTTATTTTTAAGTGCTGTCGAGTTAGTTCTGACTCATAGAGACCCTGTACAGGGTTTCCGAGGAGCAGCTGGTGGGTTTGAACTGCCAACCTTGTGGTTCACAGGCCAGTGCTGATCTTGCAGCGCTCCATCAGGAGTCCTGGATAGCTAGTAGGGCCAGGATTATTTATTAAACAATTTGTTTCTTCCCCCATGGAATTGTACTACTTTTTTTTCATTCACTATTTCATATCTACCACAGTCTATTTCTAGATGCTCTTCTCTGTTCATTGATCTATTCATCTACTGTTAAAGTAATGCCTTATTGACTTGATTACAATATCTTTTTATAGCCGGGTGTCTCTATAGTGTAGTCTTTCCTGATTGCTCTTCCTTTACATTTTTTATTGACTGTTTGCAGGCATTTGTTCTTGCATATTTTATTCAATGAAAAAATCTGATGGATATCTACTTGAAATTGAATTAAATTAGTATATTCATTTTGGGGAAAACAACATCACATGTTGTGTTTAAATATTCCCATGTAAGACTTGGTATGCTTTTCCCTTTGTTCAGATACTGTTTTAGAACTTTCAGTAAAATTTTATGATTTTCTCTGTGCTATTCTTTGCATATTTTAACAAAGTAGATTCAAAAAAAGTTTAAAGTAGTTATATGGTCTTAAAGAAATATTCTCATTTCCATTTTTAGTGATTATTGGTAGAATGGAAAAAAGGTATTGATTTTGTGTATATTTATATGCAATCAATATGAAGAAAATGATCAACAAAATCTTTTTAGTAGCAAATGAAAGATGGAAAATGTTTAATCCTATTAATATCAACAGAAACAGCATTTTTCAGAAAACAGTACTTTTGATAAAATTTAGCAGCCATTCTTAATAAAGTTCTAGGTAAAATGGAAATAAATGACTGCTTAAATACACAAAGATTATTTACTATAAACAACTGTGCATCTTATAAAATGGAGATTTTGTTTCAGTTAAAATCCAAAGTATTCAGAGATGCCACTCTTACCAATATTAAACACTGCATTTGTCAGAACCTTCAAGGTAACAAAACAACTAGTGTACACAACAGAAAAGAACAGTTGTAATTATTTATTTTGCTGATGTTCTAATTGTACATGAATAATTTTAGGCCGTTCTAGTTTAGTTTAAAAAAAACAGAATTGAGCAAGGTAATGTTTTTAAAATGTTTTATTGTGAATTATATGATAGTTCACATGGGAGAACGTTAGTTTTACATTTATTCTATCGTATATCATTTCATTGTCATGGTTACAGTCCTCTCCATGCATCATCAACCTACCAAAGGGTATACCCTGCAAGCCTGCCCCCCACACTCCCCCACACCCCCAGTCTTCAGCACACAGTCGCTCTTCCTCTCTGGGTCTAGAGTCTCCAGCTGCTCCATCGCTCCACGTCATCATCTCTGCCTCCATTTCAGGCATCACTGCTTCTCTGGGTAGGGTCCCGCTCTCTGCTCTTCTCCATTGATGGTCCTAGGGACCTCCGCTCCTAGACTGAAAAGTTAATCACTCCCTTCCTTGCATAAAACGTCTACCTTTACATTTCCAACCCTCACAATCAGTCCAGATAACAATGATTCACTATTATATCACAAGTGACCCATCTGCATTTCATTTCATCAGCTCCGCCTAGACAGATTGGATACTACTCACTGGAGAGTCTGCCTTCCTCTATACCCCCTGGCTCTAGGTCCCCTCTTGAAAGCTTGTAAGCCAGTCACTTCTTGTCTTTGTAGCCTCCTCCCCACCCCCATTTTGGGTAGCCAGTGTCCAAGTTGCCCATCTCTGTCCACTGTGTGTGGAGGGGGTGGGAATGATTCTTGAGCAAGGTAATTTGAAAAAAAAAAAAGACTTTGAAGTCAGGGCTAATGCAAAATTTTAACAAAACTTAGTTGGACATCTTCCCAAATCGTGAAGCTTTGTAGCAAGTTCACGGGAATGTTATAACAAGTTTTTAGATGGAGCAAACATTTTCAGGAAGGTCAGAAAGATCTCAAAATTGAGCCAAGAGAGGGAAGGCTATTAACTTTGATGAATGGAGAAATTCTGGAGCTCATCATAATCGTTTTTTGTATGTTTCTAACAAAGGCAAATTTCTCCCAAGGGGGGTGGGGATCATATCATCTGCTAAGATAGTAATATTCCCACCACCTACAGTCACCCCATAATAGAGCAGTAGGATTGGAAGTGTCCTTAGATATCAAATGGCTCCTGACATGCCTACTTGGCTCTGATATCCTGGGCAACAATTTAAAAGCTAGGCTCTGCCCCCAGTGATCCAGATTCAGTAGGTCCGCATCAGAACTGGGAGAGCCATTTGTGTGGGGTGTTCCAGAATATATTGGTTTTAGCTCAATGAGACTTTCAGTTCTAATTCTACCAGTTACTAACATAATAATCTTAGACACGCTATGGAAACATCCTGTCACAGAGGTACAATGTAGACAGTAATACTCTCCTGAGGTAACCAGAGGGAATGCTCACCAGCTTGGCCAGCACATGGTGATGGTGGTAATGGCTGTGCTTGTCTTCAAGCTAATGTTGACTCCCGGTGACCCATGTGTTTTATATATATAGTAGAGGTGATTCATGGAGTTTTCTTGACTATAATCTTCATGGGAGCAGATCATCAGATCTTTTCTTCTGTGGAGTCCCTGGGGGTGTTAGCGGACAAGCACAGGATGTCTGTGCTGCCTAGGGGGTGCATTGGCCAGTATATACCTTTTTCTTCTAGTGGATTCTGACTCATAGAGTACAACTGCCCTGTAGAATTTCTTAGGTTTTATGTAATCTTTACAGAAGCAAACTGCCATAGCTTTCTCTTACAGAGTGGCTGGTGGGTTCAAACTAGCAACATAGTCCTTTAGCCATGGAGTGCTGTAACCACCATGTACCAGGGCTTCTTGGGAAACACATTAAAGAAACCAAACTAAACTCACAGCCCAATACCTAAGCTGTAGTATCAATAGTGATTTTTTCTCTTCCTTCCTATTCTGAATTCTGGTGATCTTTCTGAACAGACACTTTTGGGCTTTCTAGTACAGTGTAGTGAGGGTGCTCAGCACACCCAAGTGCCTCCAACCTTGATCATAAGAAACCTAGACACTGGCATAAAACCAGGAGATAAAAATAAGTAACACTTACTGAGATTTCACTTTTCTAGGATTAATTCAATTACTCTTCACAATAAGTCTTTGAAGTAAACGTTGTTAGTATTTTAACCACATAGACTTGTACAACGTATATAAGCAGAGCTTTTCTTGTTTGGTTTGGTTTTTTTGCTGTATTTGTTTTACAAGTGGTGTGGCACTTTTGGTTAATGTGCTAGACTGCAAAGTTGCTTTGAACTGCAAGGTCAGCAGTTCAAGTTCACCAGTCGCTTCTTGGAAACTCTGTGCAGGGTTGCTGTGGATTGGAACCGACTTGATGGTGCTTAACAGCAGCAACAAAATAACAAGTCCCTGGGTGGCACAAACAGACTTCTTGCTAAAAGATTGGCAGATTGAACCCACCCAGAGGCACCTCAGAAGAAAAGGGCTGGCAGTCTGCTTTGAAAACCCTCCGGACCAGCTCTACAGAAGTCGGAATGGACTCAACAGTAACGAACAGCAACAACATTTAGAAGTCTATATTATTTATTCCAACCCTTGCCTATGTTTTCAAATTGCAACTAAATACTGAGGAGTCTTGGATTCATTCCACCTACAATGTGCTGAAGACTGACAGGGATGAGCCAGCAATCAGGTGAGGAGCCACCAGGATGTACTAGGCAACATTGTGGCTCTCCTGGGGCTCATGCTAACATGGGCTTTTAAAACACCCAAGCCCTGAATGGTGAGCCCTGATGTAGTCACTGCTGATTTTAGGATCCACTCTTCTCAGGGATTCCAAAGTTAGGCTCGCCTTCAGAAGCTTTGTCCTGCCTGCTCATCTCAGGGTCTAATCTAACTTCTCAGAGTTGCAGGAAGTACGCTTAGGTAGTGTTGTGGTTACACATTGGGCTTCTAATCACAAGGTCAGCAGTTGGATTTTACCAGTTGCTCTGTGGGAGCAAGATAAGACCTGCTCCCGTGAAGATTTACAGCTTCAGAAACCCTAAACAGCCTCAGAGGCACGTGAACGTTGGACAGTGAAGAAGGAAGACAGACTGTAGAAGAATTGATGTATTTGATTATGGTGTTGGAGAAGAATATTTAAAGTACCATGAACTGCCAGGGGAACCAACAATTGTGTGTTGGAAGAAGTACATCCAGAATGTTTCTTAGAAGCTGAGATGGCCAGACTTTGTCTCTCATACTTTGAATATATTATCAAGAGATACCAGTCCCTGAAGAAGAATATCATGCTTGGTAAAATGGAGGGTCAGCGAAAATGAGGGAAATCCCCAATGAGATGAATTGGCACCGTGGCAGCAGCAATGGACTCAAGCATACCAGCATGTGTGAGGATGGCACAGGACAGGCGGTGTTTTATTCTGTTGTACTTAGGGTCACTGTGAGTCGGAACCCCCTTGATGATACCATACAACAACAATGAATTAGAGTTGCACACCACCACCACCCACCTCATATTTGTTCAGTAAAGAGTCCAGAGAAGTAATTCAGATATGGGAGACTATTCTCTGCAGAGAAGGAACAGTTGTGATTCATGGTAACCAAATTCTAAATTGGCTAAGTGTGGAGCACTGAGGTGAGAACTGCTTTGTCAGAAGTCATGCTTGTTCCCACTGCCACCTCCACCTTCCCTCCAGCTAATTAATCTAAATCTTGCTCCTTTGTTTTCTCATTTAATTTAATCTTTAAACTATGGTCCAAGTAGCTCTCCAACTAGTTGGTTTACTAACTCTCTCTACTGGGTAGCAAAGGAGCACTCGTGGCACAATGCTTAAGCACTTGGCTGCCGACTAAAAGATTGGTGGTTCGAACCCACCTAGCACCTTCACAGGACCAAGACCGGGTGCTAGAGATGGAAGCCTAGGAAACCCCATGGGAAGTTCTACTTTGTCACATGGGTTTCTCTGAATTGAAAATCAACTTGAAGACACCTAACAACACTACCACCAGGCAACAGTTAGAGACAGTGTGTGCTGTGTCAGAATTGAGGGAAGAGAAAAAGAAAAACAACAACAACAACAACAACACATTCAGAACATTTTGTGAAAAGAACAGAAAAGGCAGGGAGAAGAGAGTAGTGTCTCAAGGGAGAGGGGCATGCTCTTGGATGGGAACAGATTGCCTAAAAGGTAGATGGGTGGCAGAGAGTAAAAAATAGCCAGGGAGTGACCAAGTCTTTATTGTCTTTGAAACACACACACTTGAGGCATATATTGAAACCGCTAATTTGGTTGGCACATTGACGCTTCCTCCTAATTAATGAAGGGCTTATTAGGAGCGTGGCCAAGGCTAACAAGCTTCTCACAGGCTATGGAACAAGGAACAATATGTTGGACTTACTCAGCTTGGCAGTCACGACCAAATGAGGTGTGTTTGAGTGTGGTATGGGCAAGCAGGAGCTGAAACCTTCACTGGCCACCTTCCTGCTGCCTCCTCTTGCTCAGTGCTGATCCCACCAGCACAGAGACAGTCTCCTGGCAGGCTTCTTCCAGCCCAAATTGGCTTTGAGGTTCCAGCCATGTCTGATTCACTACACTACACACCTAAAAAAGGATTCTGTTCAGTTCAAATATCTGAAGCAAATAGTTAACATGGTCAGCTGCTAACTGGAAGGTGGGAGGTTCGTGTCTTAAGAGATACTTTGGGAGAAAGACCTGGTGATTTACTTCCCCAAACTCAGCCATTAAAAACACTATGGAGCAATTTCTACCCTGACCTACATGGGGCCTCCAGGAGTTGGAATTGACTTCACAGTAACTGATGGCTTTGCAGGATAGAAGTCTCAGAATCTGACCTTCAGAGGAAAAGAAAAATCCTCAAGAGATGTTACTCTTCATCAAGAGAAAGCTTCTATACCAAGTTGGCTACACTTGGGAGCAGCAGCTCTGGCTCTTAGTCTTAGTCTAGGCTCTAAGCATCATATTTGATGGTTCATTGTTTGTACCCACTGGATGCCCATGATGCCAGAAGACTTGAATAGAGCAGAGCTGGGCACTGACAGTTTAGCTTTCATGATATCAGCAAGAGATGTGGCCTGGGGGACAGTGTTCCCTCAACACTGTCCGACCTTGAACAGTTAACTGTCCATTTTCTGGTGGAGGTAGTATACTAGATAGCAGTCCCAGATGTCCATTTAGCCATTAACCACACCATCCTTTTGCCTTTTCAAATAGTTTACTTAGTCCATTCTAGGAGAGAGCTTCAAAAAGTTCATGGAAAAACTCTATTGTCTTTCAATTCCAGTTTTCCATGAACTTTTTGAAGGCCCACATAGATGTCACAAGACCACGAACTCTGAAGGCAGACTGGTGTTCACAGTTCCACTCTACTCTGTCACTCAATGGCTTGAGTTAACTGGTCATGTCATGTACCATCTCTTGCTGTTTCCTCATCTGTAAAATGGGAACCTTGTTGGCACAGTGGACTAAGAATTGAGTTCTAACCACAAGGTTAAAGGTTCAAATGAGCCAGTTATTCTGTGGAAAAAAAGACAAGACTATTCTGCTTCTGGTAGCGTAGTGGTTACGAATCGGGCTGCGAACCTTACGGTCAGCGGTTCGAAACTACCAGCTGCTCCGCGGGAGAAAGATGAGGCTTTCTACTCCCGTAAAGATTTACACCCTCGGAAACCCTGTACAGGGTCGCTATGGGTCGGACCCGACTCGATGGCACTTAACAACAACAACAACATTCTGCTTCCATAAAGATGTACAGTGTTGGAAATCCTAGTGTTCTACTTTGTCCTATTGGGTAGCTGCAAGACAGAGTCAGCTCAATGACAGTGAGCTTTTAGTGGTATCTACTTCAAATCATGTTGCCAGTGTTAATGAGATAAGAGGTACACAGCAAGCATATAATAAATAGCACTATAAGGTTCAACTCTATCAGAGAAGTTAGGAGACTTGTTCAAGGTCACACAGCACACTTTGAGATCGACTACTGCTTTCGAGTCCTAGTATAGTGCTGTAGAATAATGCACTGGACTTCAAGGTTTGTTTGATCTGTAAGGTCGGTGGTTCAAACTCACCAGTTGCTCCTTGGAAACCCTATACAGGGTCCCTGTGAGTCAGAACCAACTCGAAGGCACTTAACAACAATATTGCTATAAAAATACAGATAATACATTTTCAAATTTAACATTGAAGATCAAGTTTCAAGAAGTTCTAACTTGCAATTTTGAGGCAGTGTCTTTATATGTTAGACAGAACAGCATTGTTTAAAGCGGTCACTTAATAAGTGGACAAACTGAGTCGCATAATGACTTGGTGACTTACCCAAGGTTGTACAGCTAAGAAGGAGATTAGGTTGAATGGACTCAGAGTTTTAGTTTGTTACTTACTCATTTGTTTATTTGCTGTACAAAGAGGCTTAGCAACCGCCAACGTATCTTCATTAGTGCCACTGTTTACAGAGGAGAATAGGGAATATTGCATAGTTGCCCCACTCCAAGGATATGCGGTCCAGAGGATTAAACCAAGTTTAACTTAGACAGTCACCAGGCAGTGGTCTGGGAGAAGTCATTTTACTTTGCTGAACTTTCATTTCTCCCACCTTGAAATGGAATATGCTGGCCACTTTCCTTGAAACATGGAAATCAGATAAATCTTATACAGCAGCAGTAGAAACTCAAAAGGACATACCATTAAGGGCACATAGAATAGTGTGGATCCAGATCCTGAGAAGGGAATGAGCGAATGTTCTTTCCAACACTGTGCAAGAGACAAAAGAAAACAAAACCCTTATGTCTCATAAGAAGGAAAGAGAAGAGGTGAAGTTCTGTCTTTAATTGTTCTTTTGTTATTTTAGATTTTGAAGTCTTTTTAACAAAATGAATAATGCAATTGCTGTTATGGAAAAATGTTAAATGTTTATGATGTTGAAATATGAGACAGGGATCCTGTATGTCAGACACTTTAAAAGGTTACCTTGGGTGTACCCTTATTGATTTGGCCCCTGTTCCTTGACCGGAAACTCTCCTGCAGCTAAGGAAGTAAACACAGACCCCTAGAAAAGGGACAGTGCAAAGGAAGGGTTGGTTTCTGTTGGTTCTCTCCCTTCTTTAGCCTGCCCTAGATCTTTCCAGTCTTCCTGGAATCACTAAGCCATTCTTTTATACTGCTACTCAAGCCAAAAGACTGGTTAAATTGGGAATTATTCTTTTATATGTTAAATTGTAATAAACTAAAATGGCATTTCCAGTTTAATCCAGAGCACCTGACACTCCGACTTCTTTCCAAACTTCATTTCCTTTCAAAGGGTGTAATTTCAGGCATTGTATGGGGGTGGGGGATTCAAAAAATTTGTGAAAAATTTCCATGGTCTTTTGCTTCAATTTTTCCATGACTTTTTGAAGCCCCCTAGTATTTTACTGACTTTTGTCAAGATGTTTATATGAAGGGACTCTTCCAGAACTTCTTAAACTTACAGATTTCAACCCTGGTGCTGGATGTTTTGGTGTGTCATAGTCCCTTTGATATATATGTCTCATGGAATAGGTTAAGAATAATTATTCTTAAATTGAGATTTTGCTAAAAATTTACTAAGTATTTAACTTTGAGCAGGTTTGGGGGTATTGGTAGCTTAACACCCCTGCTTTCCAACATGCTGTCTGGTGATTATTGTCATGAATATCATTCATCACACTGTTGCAGTAAAAGAAAAGAGCAGCATCCACATCAAGCTCCTCCTTGTTACCAAGTGCCTCATCTTCATTCTCGTAGACCTTCTAGGAGTACAACAGTATCCATTGGGTTCCTCCCACGCAGATGATGGTGAGGAAGCCATCAAAATTTAACTGATCCTCATCCCCCCATTTTAATTGACTAAAGAAGATGGAGTCCTGGTGTAGCGCTGTAGAATAATGTACTGAACCACAAGGTCGGTTTGAACTGCAAGGTTGGTGGTTCCAACTCACCAACCACTCCTCAGAAACCCTATACGGGTTTGCTGTGAGTCGGAACCAACTCGATCTCGATGGTACTTAACAACAACAACAACAACAAGGTACCATTTATAGGTTATACACAGAGACAGAGTGACTCTAACAACGTGCTGTCCTTCCTTGAGTAAGTCACTCAACCTCTCTGAGCTTTCATCTGTAAAATGGGGCTAATGATTGGGTTTACTTTGTTGTGAAGGTGAAGATAAGTAAGGTTGGGAACTAGTGGTCTTTGGGTATTTGGATGCTACATGATTACTGTTGTTACTTTGATCGTACACTTCCCTTCCAATGCCTGGTAAGAGGAGTATATTTTTATCTGTGTGAGAATACAGGATCTGTATCTAATCTTTCACAAAGACACCTTTGCTTCCCTCGCTGCTGGTACTTAAGGCATGAAAGCATATCTGCAATCCAGATACATACTTGTTAGATAATTTATCCAGAATCTACACCAATTCAGTATCTGCCAGAGACTTGACAAAGGCATGTGGTATTTATTTTTCATTTATTTAACACTTGCGTCTCTTGCTCATGTAGTGCTTACCTTCTATCTGGAGCTATTCTAAATGCTTTAAGAGACTTAGCTTGCTTAACCACCACATCTGCCAGAGTCACCAAGTTCTTTCCTGGGGTTTAATGAGAGTATCGGAAAGTTGTAGACCCCAATATACTCCAGTCATGGTGTTGCTGGGTTATAGTACATATGCATACTTTATGACACCACATATCTCCAGATTGCTTTTCAGAAGGATTTACATCAGTTTAGCGTCCACCAGCCAAGTACAAGAAGTTTCCTACTGCCCAGAGCCTTGACAGTCCTTGACATTTTCCACCTTTCTAATCATTGCTATTTGGGAATATATATTATGGCATCTCATAAGTCCAGGTTTTCTACAAGTTTGGAAAGAAGAGATTTGAATTTGAGCATGCCAGATAGAATAGCTTTGATGGGATGCTGACTGAGTGAATACAGGACAAAGGGAACAAAGACTCTCTTTGGAACCCTCCTAGCAATTGATGTGTCTCTTATGACAACTAACAGTGCTTTGCTTTGTACAGTAGTCGCCTGCCTCCAGTGTATAACTGATGGATTGTAAACTGTGTCTGTCTTGTTCACCTTTGCATGACCAGCAATGCTTTGTCTATAGCAAGACCCCAGTAAGTGTTTTCGAAAATGGATTGCTCTGAATGATTTCTGGAAAGTAAAATCAGTTGCCATGGAATCAAGCCCAGCTCGTACTATCCCATGTGCGTCAGAGAGGAATTACGATCCATGGAGTTTTTAGTGGCACATTTTTTTTTTTTTCCAGCAGAAGATTTCCAGGATTGTCTTCCAAGACACCTATGTGTGAACTCAAACCTCCAACCTGTTGATTGGCAGCAGAGCACATGAACCATTTGCCCCATTCAGGGCCATCTTCTGGAAGTTATTCCCTGCCAATCAGAGGCCACTGACTGGTCTCACCAAGTAGAATGAATTCGATTCCAATGAGGTGAATGAGTTTGCTTCTCTTTTCTGGCCTGTGGTCCCCTACTTCAACCAGAGTTGCCTACATCAGGATAACTGAGTTGTGTGAAATGACTCTGATAAAATCAAACTTTTGAACATAAACTTTCTATTAATTTGACAACTGAAATTTATGCCAAGTTATTGACTCAGTTTTTCTGGCTAGATTTGCATAAAAAAGTTCAGAGAGACGGGGTACCTCCCCTTAGCCAGCGATTCACACCCCGACCTTGTGGGCAGAGTGGATGCTGTGTTTCAGAATACATGAGTGTTTGCTTAGCATACAGCAACACTTTGTCATTAGACCATCATTGAAAACAGAGACATCATAACCATATTTTTCTTTTCCTGAGGACTGGCTACATATCACTGGCTTTCTTGATATGCTGATCTCTCACTGGCCCACAGGTCTCTGGGGCCAGTACATTGCTGTAGGAGATATTTAGAGTGTACCAGGTGCTCTGGTAGCATAGTGGTTATGAATTGGGCTGTTAATCTCAGGGTCAGCAGTTCGAAACTACCAGCTGTTCTGCGAGAGAAAGATGAGGCTTTCTGCTCCCATAAAGATTTACAGCCTCAGAAACCTTACTCAGGGTCGCTGTGAGTCGGAACCGACTCCACGGCACATAACAACAACAACAACAGGTGTGAATTCCAGGTTCTGATGTAGACTTTAACTTTCTCTCTTAGAATTTCTCCATCAATCCTAAGCTCTTGGAATGCAGGCAGGTCCGGGTACCCTTAATTAGAGTCTAAAGGGAAAGAGAATTTCAATGTTATCTCCTGTAAGAAGCTCCCTACCATTTCTGGCTTTGAAAGGTGACTAAGTGATTCTTGTCAAGCTCATCCTGTTACTTTCTAAGCAGCTATAAAATATAGTTGCAGTTAGATTTTAGTTCTTAATTCATATAGCTGTGTCCCTAAAAGCTTAAATCCATTTACAAGTTATGCAAGGCAGCATGCTTTCTTCCCCATGCTATTGACTGTATTAGACTTGATTATAAGGATCTATGGTAGTGTAGTGGTTACGAGCTTAAGACATAAGACATGACGTGGAGAAAATATTGTTCAAGGAGCACTGAGGTGGCAGCTGCAAGTGAAGATTCTATCTTGGACATGGAGGCTTTCCTTGACTCCACTTCCAGTTGCCAATTGGCTGCAACCACATGAGATTGAACTAAGAATGAACCAACCAGGTGGCCCCAGCCAATTTAGCGCCAGGAGAAATAACACATTGTTTTGAGCCTCTACATTTTAGGATGGGTTGTTATGTAGTAGTAGATAACCAAAATATAATTTATTACCAGAGGCAAAACTTTTAAGAAATTTAGGAGATATTTTGTATGGATGCAAGCGTCTAGAAAACATGATTATCATCCGTATAAGTCTTTATATTTCCACATTTCCTTAATCTTTCTCAGGTGTTAACAAAGTGTCAGGACATACCTTTAATCTGACTGTTGTCCCGAGGCTGCATTTTACACACAGAGCCCTGAATTTTTTCTAAACCAGGAACCTATTTATTATTTTGAGGATTTCTTGCTGTCTGAACTTTTCAATGCTTGACTCTTTTTCAAGTATATTTTTCCTAAATTCTGCTTGAAACCAGAACAGTTCCTTCTTTAGTTCATCTCTGTACCTTATCATAAAGAGATAAAAGAAATCAATTGGCAGTTTTGATAATCTTTCTGGAAGTTCCTTAGCAATATCTACCAATTTCTTGCGATACTTTTCGTCTTCCTGTTATTCCCAGTGATAGTTTTGCTTAACTTATTCAACTTTATGATGTGTCATTTTCTTTCTCCAGCCTTTAATAACAACTTTCTCACTGTTCCTTCAGTCTCCACTAACCTACTTCTTGACGTTCCTTGATCTCTGCTTGCTGCCTGATCCCAAAGCCAATAGGACATACTTTCGGTTTTTGTTTTGGCAACACCCCATTTCTTGTACCAATTTCTGCTCTGATTATCCATTGTTGTAAAACCCAATGCCCCAAATTTAGTGGAATGCAATAGACCATTTATTATTTCTCCCAATTTGGTGAGGTGTTTGTGATATGCTGAGTGTAGTTTTCTATAAAGTGGGATGTTGGCTGGGGCTACAACCATCTGGTGTCTCAATGAGCTAGGACATTCAAGGTGGTCTCACTCACAAACATGGCTGGTAGTTGATGAGGTAACTCAGCTGTGGAGTACCTACATGTGACCTCTCCGTGTGACTTGGCCTCAGCATGGTGACTGGGTTCTAAGAGGTAGCATCCTGATAACAAATGTTCCTGGAAGATTAGGCAGAAGCGAGATACTTCTTGAATTTTGTGACCTGTATTTAAGATTCTCTGGGCATCACTTCTGTATTCTGTTGATCAAAAGATGTCACATGGCCCACCCCTATGCAAGATGAGTGGACCACACACAGTCAGTATTAAAAGGCATCTTTCACCGAAGAGTCTTCTTTGGAATCCAGCTACCCAGGTTGACATCATAATGGAAATAGGCTTGATGACAAAGTGGCTGATGTGAACTGCACTAAGGTTGATTGTTGGATGGCAAGTTTTTCTAACTTTGTGGAGCTTATATGAAGAGAATGGGTAGAGAATTAGCCCTTATCCAGGTCCATCCCCTATGACATCACTATAGCCAATTAGAAACGGACAGGACTTGCTTGCTATTAAGCACAGGTAACCTTTAGTTGCTTACCATTTTTCTTCCACAGTGGCATAAAGTGGTTCTTTAATGAGACGTATTGAGAGACACTGACAGAGCGTTTTCTTCCCCCCACTTGCGTCTAGCCTAGACAGCGCCATGTAAATGCCTTACCAAGAAATAAGACCTGGGATTTTAAGATGTATTCTTAAGAGCAAAAGAGTACTAGAATGATATCATTTTATTTTATCTGTTTCTTAGCATCTTCAGTACCACCAGGGTGGGGGATGACTTAAAGTCCTGGAGCAGCAGACCTGGGGAGTAGGACTGTGGGGGAGCTGAAGGAGGAGCCAGCAGAGATGTTTCCATCCTTTGAAAGTGGGTTTGGGCTTTGAGGCAGCACAGTAATATTTCATGTCTTCCATGGTGTCTCCTACCTTTAAATGTCAGTCTCTGCAGCCGCCTTATCTCCTGTAGCACATTTCAATTAGGTATTCCAAATCATACTCTTTTCTTCCAGGACAAATATGCCAGAGGTGATATTTACTGTAACGGCAGCATTCTAAATACTTAGGAGGAAAAAGGGCCTAGTGACTAGCACTTTCTCTCTTATAATAATAATAATAATAATAATAATAATAATAATAATAATAAAAAAATGCAATAATAATGGAGAAAAAAGGTGATTTCTGGGTTGGATGCCAGTAACTGATTTAAATGAATGTCTTTGTCTCCATCCTCTTTTGTCCCCCTCCTCCCATTCTTGCTGCTGTGTGAAGGCAGCTTTGCTCTTCTTCTCTATAGGGAGTTTCCCCATTGCTTCCTAGAATGGTTTCTAGCTAGAGGCAACTCTTGTTGCACCTTCCTATTTGCTTCCTCCTGTGTTTGAAGAACTGTTTGCATGAAATTGATATTTCTGTTCCTTCTAGTCATGATGTGGCACTGTAGGATAAGCATTGGATGGCAAAGTTCAAATTTACCAGCTGCTCCTCGGAAACCCTATACAGGGCCGCTATGAGTTGGAACGAGCTTGATGGTACTTAACAACAACAAGTATCTTACAAGGCTCTGGTGTGGTGCTGTAAGATAAACAATGTACTACTAACTGAGCTAGCCAAAAGGTGGTCAGTTCAAACCCACCAGCTACTCTCATAAATCCTATACAAGGTGGCTATGAGTCGGAACCGATTTGACAGAACACTACAGTATTATCTTACTATTTCTGATTATTCCTTACCCATGGAGGATTTTCAGCTCTCCATGGAACATTACTTATCACATCTCTAGGAGCACTCACACATCAAGAATCTTAGGTACTGCATGCTTCCTCCTTGGATTCAAGTTTCAAGTCCTTGTTTGGCATTGAAACTCCTTCCATCTGGTCTGCATGGCTCAGCTGACCTCCCACTGATCCCTAAACCCACTTACTGGGCTCATGGCTTCATTGCCTCCCTAGTAGGTTTTGCACATTCCTCAACCCAAACCCTGAGTAGGCCTGGCACATAGTGGTATTGGGGGGAGGAGGGCGGGTCCCTCAGTAAATTTTCTCCTCCATATTTAAATTCCTTCCACTAAGCATCTTCTTCTTCATTCTGATTCCTGCATGTATTTTAAGGGATCAGATTCCATTTAAGCATTCTCTGACCCTCTGAGCTCTCATTGTGGCTCTCCAAATGTCTGAGGTGCTCATTGGCGCTTGCATGTTTGATGCTATTTTCTGTGGCCGTATGTTGTCTACCCAACTAGTATGTGATTACTTGCTGCCATCAACTAAGCTCCAACTCATGTCGTACCCCATGTACAACAGAATGAAACATTGCCCAGTCCTCTGCCAGCTTCACGATCATTGGTATGCTCAAATTCACACTTGTAGCTGTGGTATATTTCGAGTGCCTTCCAAACTCCAGAGTTCATCTTTCAGCGCTTTGCTGAGATACATCCGTTTTCATTGAACTAGGTTTTTAGAAGTAGCTCACCAGGTCTTCTTCCTACTCTGTCATAGTGTCACTGAACCTGTCCACCATGTCATAGGCTCACTGAAACCTGTCCGCCATGAATGACCCTGATGATACTTCAAATACTGTTGATGGTATAGCTTCCAGTACCCACAGCAACACACAAGAGACCACAGCAATAGTCTGAGAAGCTAGCAGAGGTGGTAGAAGCACTTTAGAGGCAGTACACTGAGCTTATTTCTCATCCAGCTCTTTTCAAAGTCCAGACGAGTTCCTTGTGCATAGAAGGTAATCAGTTAAAGCTCATTGATTAAGTGGGCACATCAAGATCAAATGAAGGGAGGGCGCCTAAGAAGCCTGGTTGTAATGCCAGTCTGCTCTGTTTAGAAATGATAAGCTTATCTACAAGAGAGCCCTTCATTTGACTCTTTCCCAGGTAAACAGAGCATGCTGTAGGATAAGCACTGGACTGTGAACTATAAGGTTGGCTGTTCAAACCCACCAGCCACTCCTTGGAAACTATTCAGGGTCACTATGAGTCAAAACAGACTCTACAGTACTTAACAACAACTACTTGGAGGTAACTCAGGAGTAAGAACTCTTCTTCCAGCCTAGTCCCCAAAACATGAGGTTCAGATGGAGAACTTTCCTAGTGTGAGAGAATTCTGAAAGCATATGGGGCTTCTTACATCAAATGCTTTGACAATCAAGACAACTTGAACATTAGTAGGAAGGAGATTTGACTCTCAGAATTTCCTCAAATTCAAGTATATAGAAGACTGGAGTAGACACCGCCACACATATTTCCATTTTAACTTTGTCATTGACTACTTGGTTAATCTCTCCATGCCTTCAATTCCCCATCTACATAATGAATTTAATAATGGCTATCGGAAGTTCAAGCTCACCAACTGCTATGCAGGAGAAAGATAAGGCTTTCTGCTTCTGCAGTTTCACAGCTTTGCAAACTCTACATAAGATCTCTGTGAGCTGGAGCTGGCTTGATAGCACTTTACAGCATCTACCTTATTCTATTACTATGAAGTGCCAATGTGGTAATGAATATACAAGTACCTTGGATATTGCAAAATACTGTAAGACTTAGGAGTCAAGCATCTTGCAATCCAGCCACATTTTTTTTGGTGGTAGTGGGTGATGGTGGGGGCTGTTCTATACATAACCCTGCACCAGGTATAGACAGAGACTTCGCTGCCTTATAGTAGATAAATTGAGGACTTTGGAATTTGCCATGACCTGAGCTTCGACTCACAGAAGGTTGGTGGGAAAAAAAAAAAAGAAAGAAAGAAAAAGAAAAGGCAGCAATCATGTCTAAAAGTTTAATGTTGTTGTTGTGTGCCACTTAGTTAGTTTCAACTCATGCTGAACCTGTGTAGGGTTTATGAGTTAGTAGTCCAGTGCTTACCCTACCATGACATACCAGGGCAATTCAGTTGGCTAAGATGGGAAGGTAGTCCCTGGATCATGCACATGGTTAGCACACTTACAACTACCATAAGTTGAATCCACCCAGGGGAACCTTGGAAGAAAGACCTGGCAATCAACTCCTAAAAAATCAGTCACTGAAAATCCTATAACACACAGTTTTACTGTGCTACACAAGGGATTCCTGGGAGTTGGAGTCAACTCAATAGCAAATTGTTTTTCTTTTTAAGGTAGGAGGGTCACTCCAGGGGGAAATGTGTGAGTATGCCTGAAACATTGGATTTTGGTAACTTCTAGGCCTTAAACATTTCAGAACACTCAGCTTTGCTCCCTTCTCTCACTGAAAGTTTCTCCTTGATGAATACTTGTTGGTTCCTTGGTTGATCACACTCATCCCTCTGTAGTAATCATGGGAGCCTGTGTTAAGCCTACTTCTCCCTAAAGGACACTGACTCCAAGAACCAGCTATCTCTGCACACTTCTGCTAGCTGTGGCTGGAGCATCTTAGACCCAGGGACTCTTGTCCTCAGCACTGTTGCTCTGACTAAAATGTTGCTGGGCCTTTACTCCTTTTTGACTTCAGGTTTTCCGAATGGCATCAGCAGCTGAGTAAGGGAAAGCTCGGAGGTTTAAGTGGCCTGGTGCTCCTTTGCCAGATTAATACCCAAAGCCTTCTAAACTGGCCATTCAAGGTAAAGGCCAACTGCCAGAAAGCACTGGAGTATAGGGAGCACTGGCTGGAAAACCAGACTCTACCAGAAGTGGAAGCAGATAGCAAGTGATGAAGTGACAAGCCCAAGCCCGCAATGCCTCCTCCTTGCCTTCCTCCCACCTCTCCCCTCAGCTCTCTTCCCTTGCCATGCTTCAGAGAAGGCTGCACACCAATGGCTCCAGCCCAGGCAGTTGCTGCCCTCTGCTGGGAAAAAGCTTTACTTAGTGTGGAATGAATGCACTGAGCTCTGGTCCAGGAAGTTGCCTTCATAAGGAGAACTGGCACAGTTGTGCCTAGTATGTGATGTGGCTTTGGGAGATTGGCAGAGTGATGCAGAACCTTCCATCAAAGTAGTTCCAGCTGGGCACAGTTATTTGAACAGCAACTAGGGTTTCTTTACGTTTGCTATTCAAAAGAAAAATCTCCCGAATAGGTGGTTCCTGGCTCCTCTTTACTTAGGTTGAAGCCTGTTGCCCTTGTGTCTGCTTCTGACTTCTAGTAGCCCCACAGTGACCCTCTAGGACAGAGTATAACTGTCCCAGAGGGTTTCCAATCTTTAGGGAAGAGACTGTCGCATTTTTTGCCCACTGAGCAGCTTGGGTTTCCACTTCTGACTCTTAGATTAACAGCTGAGTGCATAACCACTGTGCCACGAGGACTCCTTTTATGTAACACAGGCATGGCTCAAAATATCTTTAATGACTATGGCTATTGAATTAGATAAAAGTAAAAAATCCTTTCTCAGGACAGAGGCAAGTTGAGTATTGAAAGACTTGCAGAGGATGGGCTTGATAGTGGTCTCTCGCCTCAGCAGGAACAATCTGTGTGTAGGCTTCTGAGTGATCAGGAGGCTACAGAAGAGTAGACAGAGGCAGATGATGGTAGGAAAGATGGTCTATATGTGGTGTAAATGACATACATTAGCTGCTAACAGACAAGTTGGAGGTTATATCCACACAGAGCACTTTGGAAGAAAGGTCTGGCTATCTACTTCCAAAAATCAACCATTGAAATCACTATGGAGAGAGCAGAGTTCTACTGTGACATGCATAGGGTCTCCATGAGTTGGAACCACTTTATGGCAACTGGTTAAAAGATGAGGGAAGAGTACATAAGTAGCCACATCTGGTCTTCATTACTTCGTGACTTTCCCCAGAGCTGTCTGTGCAGGTAGACTGTGCCCGGTGGGCTTTGGATAGAGACTAGAGGGACAAGAGGATCCATGTCCACAGTGTAACTGTAGGATGACCCTGGTACCTGCCTAAAGTGTAGCCAGCTAAACAGGAACTATGTATTCACTGGAGGAATTTATTTTCCTTCCAGGAGTTCCTGCCAAGACTCTTGGTTAGAGCACATGGGGCTCCTCCTGTTCAGGAGTGTCTCCTAGTGATGTGTGTAAACAGTGCCATGCAGGAACTAGGTTTCTTGTTTTTAATGGGCTTGTTAAATCTCTTACTGAGTGGAGGTTAAATGGCTTTATTATGAATAATAGTAATAGTAGGTTACCACTCTTATTGGTAGTTGTAAACTTATGATGTTGGTACTGACTGCCCTTTTCCATTTTAACCTTGCTAACCGAGTGGCCCTTTTGCCAACAATGCTCAGAGAGGAGTGGGAAGGTACTCTGATTCAGGTGCTTATGGAAGATGGCAAAGATAAGTAAACAGGCAGTTTTTTATCTAAAACAAAAGGATATTGCATGGTGTGAAATGAGGAAAGGTGTGCGTCAGAGTCAGAGTTGTATTCTTTCGCTATAATTATTTAATCTGTACACTGAGCAAATAGTCCAAGAAGCTAGGTGTATGAAGAACAGTATCAGGATTGGAGGAAGACTCATTAACAAGCTATGCTATGTATACAACACAACTTTGCTTGTAAAAATGAAGAGAACTTGAAACACTTAGTGATGAAGATCAAAGATTAGTATGGACCACGTCTCAATATAAAGAAAACAAAATTTCTCACACCTGGACCAGTAAGCAATATCATAATAAATTAGAAAGCTTGATACAGCGTCTGCAAAGCTGGCTCAGACATAGCAATGTCTATGAACATAGTCCAGGATGGCAGTACTTCGGTCTATTGTACATGGGGTTGCTGTGAGTTGGAAATGACTAGGGCACATAACAACAACCGGCCACTTCCCAATTCTGAGCTCACTTACAGTTTCATAGGGTTTCCTCCTCCCTCATCCTTTCATGAATGCTTGTGAAGATCTCTTATTAGAGAAGGAACTATAAACCTCTCTCTCAAATGATTGTTAGGTAGGGAATTTAAACAAAATAAAATAATTTAACTAGGATTTTAATTCAATTTAGTTATAAAACCTTCAATCCAAGGTTAAATTTAAGTATCAGATGAAGTAGATTTTAGAGATGGTTATGGAGCCTAGGAAGCACAGAGAAAAGTTGGGCGTGTTTTCTCTTCTCCAGGTCACAGCTGGGACTGCTGAGGAGAAGCATAGTTCAGACTTCAGTAATTCAGTAAGCAAGTTCACTGCTTTTACTAGGCTCCCTTTAAGGAGCTCTGGTAGCGTAGTGGTTACAAATCGGGCTGCCAACCTCAAGGTCGGTAGTTCGAAACTATCAGCTGTTCAGCGGGAGAAAGATGAGGCTTCCTGCTCCCATAAAGAATTGCAGTCTAGGAAACCCTGTGCAGGGTCACTATGAGTCAGAACCGACTCCATGGTACTTAACAACTACAACTGTATTGTTGTTTACTAAGTGGTTTTCTCTACAGTGATTCTCTTGATTGACTTCAGTAGATTAGATTTGCCATCCTTTTAAGCAATATGTCAGGAAATCATGATTTCAGTGTATGAACTGTGTTGCTTACACAAAACAAATGAAAATAAAGACCTAACAGCTACATTAAAAAAAAAAAAAAATCATCTTTGTGGCAAGTGTGCTACTCCCCAAAGGGAAAACAAGTTATGCTTCTGGAAGTTCTTCTACATAGTGGTGGTACTCAAACTTGTTAAAGAGCTGGACCCCTTTCCCAGCCTCTAATTCTGCAGGTCTGGGGTGTGGCCCTTGTGTTTAAACATCTAACAAGCTCTCAGGGAATGCTGCTATCAGTGGTCCAGAGGCCATACTTGTAGCAGTGCTACCCTAAATTGAAAGGTCCCTTCTCCATTTCCACATGGTTAGGTTTCTTCATCTGAAAATGGGGAGAGCACCTGTTTCAAAGGATCTGATGAATGCTAACCACCACTCATCTGTCTGTTTGTCATACTGTGGTGCCTTGAATATTTCTATGATACAGGAAGCTATGCCACCAGTATTTCCAATACCAGCCAGGTTACCCACGGTCCACTGGTTTCAGTGGAACTTCCAAACTAAGACAGACTAGGTAAAAAGGACCAGCCATGTACTTCTGAGAAGTAGTCATTGAAAACCTTAGGAACCACAGCAGAACACGGTCTGGCTCAGTTGCTTGGACACGTCATTAGGAGGGATCATTCGCTGCAGGAGAACTTCATGTTTCATGAAGGTGAGGGCTAATGAAGGTAAGGCAGACCCCTGGAGAGATGAGTTGATGCAATGGCTAAGCAAAGTACTAGAACATACTAGTTATTGTGAGGGTGATGTAGGAACAGGCAACATTTGATTTTGTTTTATTTCATGTCTGCATGAGTCAGTGACTGCTATCTATGTATCTATGGACGTTAAATGAATTACCTACCATATGTAGAAAACCTGGCATTGAGTAGGTACTAAATAAGGCAGATGGTTTTTCTTGTAGCCATTTTATTTGTTAGGAGATATTAAAGCTGTGTTTCAGCTTAAAGTTCAGATGGGAAATATAAAGGGTTCTGTCAGGTTCAGTTGGTTCTAAGTCTGTGGTAGAATTCTGGATGATCAAACAGTTTTCCAGGAGCATCTGGCAGACGCTGTCTTACAGAACCCTGGCAAGGAGACAGTGAGGCTCTGTTCATCTCTGTCTGGTCAATGTCGTATTGAGGTGGAGGACCAGAGGTGAATAGAATTGGAGTCTTGCTATGCTCATCATGTCCTGAAACAGACAGGCAGACAAACAGTGACTCACAGTTTGATTAAGTGATTGTATTTGCAATTTTAAAAACATTTCCCAGTAGTTGAGCTCTCTTCCTATATTCTAAAAGTTTACTAGTGTGAATTTTAAAGTGACACGGGACCCTCAGTCCATTATTGAAGCCCCAAAGGCTCCACTGTCTGGAATCCTGGTGTAGTGCTGTAGGATAAGCACTGGACTGCTTACTGCAAAGTGCAAACCCATCAGCTGCTCCTCGGAAATCCTATACAGGGCCACTGGGCGCCGGAGCCGACTTGATGGTACTCAGCAGAAACAGTGTGACTGTCTGGACCATAGACTGGTAATGAGTGACCACAGGCTGGGAGACTCTGGGGGAATTAACTGAGGAAGCCAGCATGGAGGTGGGAGGAGAGAGGAAGGAATAGTTAATGAGGAAAAGTGACCAAATTTGAGGATTGTTGTTGTTGGTGGTGTTATGTGCCGTGGAATCGGTTCCTACTCATAGTGACCCTATACAGGGTTTCCAAGGCTGTAAATCTTTACAGGAGCAGAAAAGCCTCATCTTTTTCCTGCGGAACAGCTGGTAGTTTTATACTGCTGACCGTGAGATTAGCAGCCCAATTCGTAACAACTATGCTACCAGAGCTCCTTAAATTTGAGGATTAGAGGATTGAATTTCCTTTGAACTTGTTAGACAAGAATGAAGTTTAGATTGGGGTTTTATATTCAGCTTTAATTGGACTGCAAACCATCATCAGCTCTGTAGGAAAAAGAAGAGACTTTCTGCTCCCTCAAAGATTTAAAGCCTCAGAAACCCTATACAGGGTCGCTGTGAGTCAGAACCAACAACAATTCAGTTTGAATTGCCTTCTGGGGATTTAGTATCCATTTTGTTGGCAAGGCCGATGGAGTGGAAAGCAAGATCAGAATTTCTTGGATAGGACTGCGTTTCTAGTACAACTTGGCTACAGTAGTCTGCATTTCAAGGTTTTTCAACTCAACAGACATCAAGCCTTTACTGAATGCCAGATATTGATTGGTATTTAGTAACACCGTTGATTTTTATTTGAGTGTTGAAAAAGGAGTGGAGACATGGAGGGAGACTCCCACATGACCGTACACATACACAACACAACACAACACAACATGCACATGCTGGTCTTGAGATTCCTCCAGCACCTGACTCCATGTGTTGTGTCTGTTGTATGAACTCCTGACTGCCTTTTATAAACCTTCTTTCCTCTTCTCTCTCACTTACAAACAAGGCCCTGTGCTATTACCCCCTGAACCCCATGACTTAAAGGGTTCACAATGAAATGTTTCTTTATGCTGAATGAACACATACCACTGCCAATCCTATGCACTTGCTCCATGCAGTGTGTTTATTGGAAGCTGCCACCACTCTTCCCCACTCTGTGAGAAAGATTTTGGGCAGATCCAGAGCGCCTGGTTATTTACATACCTAGCTCCTGTCTGTTTTCTTAAGGCTCTTTGTTGGCGTGTCAGTACTGGTTTGTAAAACATGAACTGAGTTGGGGGGGTGGAAAGTAATTACAGTTCACACCTGGTGTTTTTCCTGACACAATGTTGCGCTAGCTGCCTGACTGCATATCTGTCCTGTCGCTTCTTTCCTGTGTCTTTTTCAGTTACAGGTTCCTTCTCAACCTATCTGTTGTTTTTTTCTCTGTCTACCCTTCTTCTTCATCTCCCTTCTTCTCTCCCTCTACCTTCTACTCCTTCTCCCTCTTGTCTTCCCCCTCATTGTACATCCCCTTCTTGCCCATCTCTTTCCTTCTCACTTTCCCTGGCTTGTTCTCACTCTCTTGCCTGCTCCTTTGTGTTTGGGAGATGTGTTAAGGTCCCAGAGGCCACGATACATACTTTTAAGATCTGGATGTAAAACCAAACTTTTTCTTTAATCACACCAACCCAAGAGCCTCTTTGTATTATGTTATTGTTAGTAAGTGCTGTTGAGTCAGTTCAGACTCAAAGCAACCCTGGGTAGGGTTTCTGAGGAACAGTTGGTGGGTTCGAACCACCAACTTTGTGGTTAGCATCCAGTGCTGATCCTACTGCGCCCCATCAGGGGTCCTTTTGTATTATACAGACTTGTGGGTTAATGTGCTGGACTGCAAAGTCAGTTTGAAATGTAAGGTTGACAGTTCAAGCTCATCAGCTGCTCCTTGGAAACTCTGTAGAGGATCCCTATGGGTCGGAACCGATTCGACGGCACTCAACAACAACAACAATCTTCCTAGGCATGCTTATTGCTTAGATTCTACATTACTTTTTATCGCCACATTTTAATGATCTACTGTATCATCCAGGACTTGATTATATGCACACCTGTATCCTAAACTCTGTATCATAAAACAAAGGAACATTTTTTAACTGCAAAATGTAGGGAAGACATTCTTTCAGTATAAAGGAGAGTTCTTTACAATAAATAAGCTCACAGCCTTTCCCTGTGTTCACAATTCTATCGTTGGTGGTGATGGGGTAGTCAGAATAAAACTTGTCCAGCTTTGAGGATTTCACAATACAATATAATATTTAAAAATCCTGGTGACAAACATGATATTACCAACTAAAGATTGTTTTAAAAATTATTTTGCCAACTTTATTGTCATTGTATCATCAAAAAAGGAACATTTAAACTTCGAAATGTAGGAAAACCACTCATTCAGTATAAAGGAGAGTTCTTTACCCTAAATAAATTTATTGAGTTTATTATACCAACACTGATGAGTTTCAGATTTCTTTTTGTGAGAAAGGATGCTGTTTTTTGAAGTATTAGACATGGTGCCAAGGAGCTCTGGTAGCGTAGTGGTTACGAATTGGGCTGCTAACCTCAGGGTCAGTAGTTCGAAACTACCAGCTGTTCCGTGGGAGAACAATGAGGCTTTCTGCTCCCTTAAAGATTTACAGCCTCAGAAACCCTGTGCCGGGTTGCTATGAGTCGGAACCGATTCCACGGCACATAACAACAACAAGAAGACATGGTACCATGTGACTTCCCAGCCCTTACAACAAAGGTGGAAAGGGATACAAGAGACACACACATTCCTGCTTTCATAGGGCTTGTATTCTGATAGAGAACCATAGGCTATATAGAAAATAAATGAATATGTAGTCTGGTGGATGATGATAAGTCCTGTGCAGGAAAATTAAACGAAAAAGAGAGTTTGGGCGAGCTCTGGTTGATGGTGGGGTGGTGATCCCCAGTTTCAGCAGGGTACCAAAGGAGGCAGGGAGAGACAGGTGGTACTGGCGCAGCCAAAGCTCTCAGGGACCAAAGCAAGGTGTTCAGGAAGTGAGAGAGCTCACATTCTCTGAGTGCATTCTGCCTTTGCATCCCAATTAACAGTGACAGCGTGCTGCTTTAAAATAGGAAATAAAGTCGAAGGAAAGCAAACGTTTGATAGTTGACCTGACATTCACTGTTGCAAGATGGGGAATGTACAATAAATGTCACTGATGGAGCAATATTCATGAAGTAAAAATGTCAGTTTTCAATTTAGCATGAGGATGGTTTGACATGTATTAGTCGCGTGCAGAATATTATCATAATTAATGCATTCATAATGCAGCTGTCCTTTTCTCCCCATCCCAAGTTTAAAAGGAGGAAATGAGGAGGGGCAGGTGAGAGAGTAGCTCTTACTTAATCAGACCTTCTCCCCAGTCTTTGCTTCCTCCTTAGCCCTGCCATCCCTGTAGCATTGGACTTCCTATTGTTACCAGCCGAGACTGATTCAATTCTTCCCTCTTGTCTTGCTGAAGCTTTGTTTTTTTAATTTTTCAATTTTTCAACAATATTTTTTGCATAGTTTTTCTAAAGATGCACATGTTCATCGTAAAATTTCCACACAAATCAAATGAAAGATATAAAAATATCTGCTAAGCCCACTACCCCAAGAAAACTACCATTAATATAGTGGTGGTTAGGGTTCATTCCTTTATTCTATGGCAAGCATCATCCTATACATAATTTGGAGTCCTGGGGTGGCACTGTAGGATCAGCCTTGCACTAATTAACCACAAAGTCAGCAGTTCAAACCCACTAGCCACTCCTTGTAAACCCTGTACAGGGTCGTTATGAGTCAGAACTGACTCAATGGCATTTAACAGCAGCAACATTAAGACTTGTTTTTAATCTTAGTAAATATTCGTCTGCAACATCAAATGCCTAGGTAGTATTTCATTATACAAGTGTTGTAAGCTGCTGCCAGCTCAAGGTAACTTCATGCACAAGGCAGTAAAATGCTGTCTAGTCCTGTGCCATCCTCAGGATTGATCGATTGTGTATCAGACCATTGTGACTCATAGAGTTTCATTGGCTAATTTTGGGAAGTAGATCACCAGGCATTGTTCCTATTCTGTCTTAGTCTGGAAGCTCTGCTGGAACCTGTCCAGTAGCATAGCAACACACAAACCTCCACTGAAGGACAAGTGGCAGCTGTACTGGAGGTGGATTAGAAGGAAATTGAGCCTGGGTCTCCTCCATGGAAAGGAGCTCTGGTAGCGTAGTGGTTATGAATTGGGCTGTGAACTGCAAGTTCAGCAGTTCGAAACTACCAGCTGTTCCATGAGAGAAAGATAAGGCTTTCTGCTCCCGTAAAGATTTACAGCCTCAGAAACCCTGTACAGGTTCACTATGAGTCAGAACCGACTCCACGCACATAACCACCACCACCTCCTCCATGGAATGTGAGAATTCTACCTCCATAGGCCAATTGTTAGTCCTTATTATTCCCATAATCCATGAATTTTTAGAGCTAGATAAGAGCTTAAAATCAACCTCATTTTTAACACAATGCTATTCTAAAGATACAGCTATTCATGTTAATGTATATGTAGATACAGGACAGATAGAAAAATTTGTCTAGTCAAAAGGCTGAAAGGAAAAGAACCACTGTTAATAACTTAGTATTCTTTGGCAATTAAAGGCACATATAACAACAAACAAAACATAACTTTTACATTGTGTACAGAAACTAGGGTTCAGAGAAGCTAAATGATGTGCCTCACATTTGACAGATAAATAAAAGCAAACCTGTGACTGGACCCCTGTTCTGCTGATTTCTGGTTTAATGCTGTCTTGAGATAATACCACAGGATGACCCCCTGGGGTCCAGCTGTCTTTTGTTTGCTTATTTTTATCTAAACAGCATTGCTGACTTGTTTGGATTTAGTTTTGCAAGAGTTCTATGCTTTTTTGTGAGTCTTTAGGTTTGCAAACAGAGAAATACAGAATATCTTAAAGAATGATTGAGCCATCTAAATCAGCCATGTAAATGTAGTATACATATACATATAGAAACTAGATGCATAAATTAGCTTAGCTTCAAAACACGACAAATGATTCAGGTAAATAGTAGATTTTATCTGTTAAATCACTTCAAGGCTCCCAAGCAGATGCATCCTTAATTCTGGACACATCATTAATCATAGGCATCACATGGATTCCATGTAATTATATTAATTATTTAGTACATACAAAGGTAAACTGTGCAGATTTAGACTAGAATCCGATAAGCTTTTTAGGGATGTTTACATTGTTTAGATTAATTAAATTTCCTGCCAGGAGCCAATTAAGGGTGGGACACTGTGATGGGCGTTTAGATAACCTTCACTAGAGCTATTCTGGTGTGACGCTGTGAAATAATTTTCTGGACTGCAAAGCCGGTTTGAGCCATAAGGTCGGTGGTTCAAACTCATCATCCTCTCTCCTCGGAAACCCTATACAAAGTCACAGTGGGTCAGAACCAACTTGATGACAGTTAACAAGGGTCGCTATGGGTAGGAAATGACTCAATGACACTTAACAACAGCAACAAAACAATACATTCATTACTATTAAGTGAAAATGTCCTCTTTGTCAGGCACTTACTCATTCAGTTCAGTAATCCAGTATTATGACTTGAATTGTGACCCTCAAAAAGATATGTCTTAAATCCCAATCTGGTACCTGTACAAATGTGAAAGTGACCTTCTTTGGAAATACGGTCTTTTAAAAAACAAAAAAAAATGTGTATTTGAATTGGATTTATAGTTACATTTTTATTTCTGTTACTTGATTATTGTTGAATACCATCAAGTTGATTTCAACACATAGTAACTGTGTTTGTAGCAGAGTCGAAGTGCCCCATGGGGTTTTTCTAGGACGTGATCTTTATAGGAGCAGATTACCAGGTCTCTGTCCTGTGGAGGTATTGGGAGGGTTTGAACCATCATGCAGCTGAATGCTTAACCATTGCACCACCCGAGTACCTTTGGAAATAAGGTATTTGAAGATAAGTTCATACTAGACTAGGGTGGGCCTAATCTAATATGACTGATGTCTTTATGAACAAAGAAGAGACACTGGGATAAGAGCCCCTCAGAGGGAGGTGATCATGTGAAGAATGGGTCAGAGCTGTAAGCCAAGGAGCTTCAAGGATTACTGGCTGGTTCCAGAAGCATGGAGAAATGGGTGGATCCGAATCTCCCTCAAAGCCCTCTAAAGGGTCCAACACATCTAACACACTGATTTCAGTCTTCTAGCTTCCATAACTGTGAGACAATACATTTCTGTTCTTAACTGTGGTTCTTGGTTAGAATGTTGTTGCTGTCGTTGTCTTTGTTAGGTGCCATTGGCTCAGATCAGACCCATAGCAACCCGCTACGTAACAGACTGAAACACTGCCCGGTTCTGTACCGTGTTCACTATTGTAGTCATGTTTGAGCCCATTGTTGCTGCTACTGTGTTGATTGAGCTCACTGAGTGTCTTATACATTTTTTACTGACCCTCCTCTTTATCAAGCACGATCTCTTTCTCCAGGGACTGGTCCCTCCTGATCATGTGTCCCAAGTAGACAAGACAAAGTGTCCTCATTGCTTTACCAAGGAGCAATCTGGCTGTACTTCTTCCAAAACAGATGTTTTTTCTTCTAGTTGTTGTTGTTGTTACGTGCCGTGGAGTCGATTCTGACTCATAGTGACCCTGTACAGGGTTTTCCAGGCTGTAAATCTTTACGGGAACAGAAAGCCTCATCTTTCTCCTGTGGAACAGCTGGTAGTTTTGAACTGCTGACCTTGCAGTTCACATCTCGATTCGTAACCACTACACTACCAGAGCTCCTTTTCTTCTAGTAGTCCATGGTATAGTCAATATTCTTTGATAACACCATAATTCAAATACATCAATTCTTCTCTTATCTTCCTTATTCATTGTCCAGCTTTTGCATGCATATGAGAAGATTGAAAATACCATGACTTGGGTCAGGCAGACCTTAGTATTCAAACTAGTATCTTGGCTCTTTACAGTTTAATGAGGTGTTTTGCAGCAGATTTTTCCAATGTGAAGCCTCGTTTGATTTCTTGCCGGCTGCTTCCATGAATGTGGATAGTGGATCCAAGAAAAAGGAAATCTTTGACAACTTCAGTCTTGTTTCTGTTTACCATGATGTTGCTTATTGGCCCAGTTGTGAGGATTTTCCTTTCTTTATATTGAGGTGCAATCCATACTGAAATCTTTGATCTTTATCAATAAGTACTCCAGTCCTCTTCGCTTCCAGCAAGCAATGCTATGTCATCTGCATACCACAGGTTGTTGATGAATCTTCCTCCAGTAACCCTGGAAAACGAATACACCCAATGACACAGATGCCATTTTAATGCCCAAATATGTGCAGTGGTATTGGTGGTTATGTGTCATGGAGTCAGTTCTGACTTATGGTGACCCTGTATATGGTTTCCAAGGCTGTAAATCCTTATGGGAGCAGAAACTTCATCTTTCTCCCATGAGTGGCTGGCAGATTCAAACTGCTGACCTTGCAGGTAACAGCCCTACTCATAATCCACTATACTACCGGAACTCCATCCCGAATATGTGTAGAGAAGGAAAATGAGACAGGAGGGATGAAGTAAGTGGCCTACGATCCCTATGCCATTAGGCGATAAAACTGGAGTTACAACTTATCATCTGGTTCCGGAGTTGTCCTCCTAACTACTGAGTCAGGAACTACCCCTCAGAATAGATCAGTTTCTTCATGCTTGTGGGCTGTCTGAATGTATATGTCTATAATGGTTTTTTCCAGATGTTTATAGATGTTGGGACTGATCAAATAACCCTTTAAAAAGTGATACCGAGTTTACATCAGATTTTTAAAAATCAGTATTTTCTTGGTTGGTGGATCTAAAAGGCCATATTTCTTCCAAATATTTTGGTGTTCTAAAAAGGCCATGGAATCCTGGTGCTGCGCTGTAGGATAAAGCACTGGACTGCAAGATCGATTTGAGCTACAAGGTCAGTGGTTCAAACTCACCTGCTGCTACTTAGAAATCCTATAAGGGTCGCTATGAGTTGGAACCAACTTAAAGGCACTTAACAACAACAACAACAACACGAAGGCATGAGCTGAAGGGTTGGACACCATGGTCCCAGAGGAAGGCGGTGGGCAGAAAATCACGTTTATTCACAACATCTCCACTTCCTTCTCAACCATCTCCCCTCTAGTTCCCCTTATGTCTCTTGTTTGTAGTCAGGATCCTATGGCATGCAGTCTCATACTCTGTGGTGTGGACATGTGCTGCCAAAAGAACTTGCTAAGAACTACTTTGGGAGTCATCTGCTGAGTTACAAAAATAACTGCGTCACATAACCTCCTGCTCCCTGAAACATTCATTCTGAGGAAATTTCTGTATTTGGTATTCTGGATGAGGGGAGAGTGGACCTTAAATTAGAAGGATTGTGTGCTAGCCTCTGGTTCCCCTGTGATCTATGTTCCTTTCAGCATGGCATTCTACCTTTCTCTGCTTAATTTCTTCACCAGGAAAATGAACTTAGCAGTTCCTGTCTTGCCTACTTCAGAGAGTGGCTATGGAATTAAGTGGGATCGTGATTCTTTGTATATTTTAGTTGTCTGTTCTTTTATTTATCTTTAATCATGTTGAGCACCTACTCTATAACCGGTTCAGGGATTTCCACAGTAAGCAATATAGGCAAAGTTCCAGCCACTAAGGGAGCTCCCATTGTGTTTAGGGAAGAAGAACAAAGAGGGATTGGAGGGCAGTACGTTATTGGGTAGTGACAAGCTCTATGGAGAAATATAAGACAGAGTAAATGGAATACGGAGAGAGTCTATAAATTCATAAAGTCTAGAAAGTCCTCAGCATTGTGGCTGTATGTGAGTTGATGGCTAAGGACGTCAGGGATTGAGCCAGAAGGACATCGGGGGAGCTGGTGTCATGCAGAGGAGACAGCAAGTACAAAGTCCCTGAATGAAGGTGGAACTCTGCTTGGTGAGCTAGAAGCACAGTGAGGGACAAGCGTGGCTGGGACAGAGAGAGCAAGGTGGAGAGTACGGATGAGGTCAGAGCATTAAAGGGACCAGGTCACAGAGGGCCAGGGAAGGATTTGAGCGGAGAGTGATGTGCTCTGCTTTATACTCTAAAAGGCTCCTGGGGGACAAGACATAGAGCACAATTTTGTTAGATTATTGCCATGATCCAAATGAATGTGTCAGTGGAGTGCACCAAGATCTTAGTAGTGGAAGAGGAGGGAAGAGATCCTGGACCAGTTTTGAAGGTAAGCATGTTGGGGTTTGTTGATTAGATCTAGAGTATGTGAAAGGGGACAGGGAAGGCTTATATCCCAGGGATGTTGTTAAGGCTTTTGCCCTGAAACCTGGGGTGATGAAGTTGTCATTTACTGAGGAAGAAAAGACTGAGAGAGGAGCAATTTGAGGAGAAGGTTGTATATTAGGGGTTCAGCCTTGGACTTGTTAAGTTTCTGTGCCTAGGAGGTATCCAAGTCAAGACATGTAATAGGCAGTTGTTTGTGTAATATTTGAGTTTAGGGGGAAGTCCAGGCTGGATCTATGAACTTGGGAGTCATCAGCAAGTGAAGCCTTAGTGGGGCAATGGATAAATGTTCAACTAATAACTCAAAAGTTGATGGTTCCAATCCCCCAACTGTTTCACAGGAGAATGATGTGGAAGTCTTGTCTTGGAAGCTGTCCAAAGACAGCTTTGGACATCCTACCAGGCAGTTCTTTTCTGTCAAAATCAACTTGGTGGCAACTGGTGTAGTATATACATGTTCCTAAGAACCCTGAAACTGTGTGGTGGCACAGATGAGGCCGAAGGGTTGATCTCTGGAATCCAATTGTGTAAAGCAGTAGTTGTCTTACAGCAGCCAGGTATGTCTTTGTCTCTTTTTGTAAATAAAACCTTATTGTAGTGTAGTCAATTCTCATTCACTTACATATTGTCTGTGACTGCTTTCTTGGTACATTGGAAGAGTTGAATATTTGTGACAAAGGCTGTATGGCTTGCAAAGACAAACATATTTACGATCTGACTTTTGAAAAGCAAGGTTTAGTGACCATCGTTTTAGGAATCAAGGAGATGAGGAAAGATCAAAGGAACACTGAAAAGCAAGAGCCAGAAAGCTAGCAGGATACCAGAAGAGAGGTTTGCATTGGAGGCCAAGTGGTGCAGAGGTTCAATCAACAACATTTGATGTGTTGTCACTGCCTTGGCAAGTTTCTTCAGCTGGAGGCCAAGCCTAGCCCCAGATTATGGTGAAGATTTAATGAGATGATACACCTAAACACAGCTGTGCATGGCATAGTCGGTAAATGTTCATAAAGTACCCACTTCTTGCTTAGTTGCAGTCCTCAGCTTGGCTGCATCTAGAGACAAATGCAGGGTGTTTGAAGACTGTCCCCACCTACCCTTGAATGAGTAACTCACATGATCTGTGCTTTAGACCCAGAAGACAAAGGAGAAATGTGAGTGAGCTATGCCCCCTAGTATAGCCTGCCCCTGGGAAGACCTTGAAGGAAAGCTCTGACCCTCCCGAATCTCCTTTTGCCTCCTGTCTTTACTGAAAGCTTTTGAGCAAACAGCAAAGCCATCTTTAGGAGATTACTAATGCCAACAGAATTCCTGTATCAGGCTCTTACATACCCTTGTGGGACTGTGCTTTTGACCATTCTAGTTAATCTGAGGATTGGACAACATATTCCGGGTACTGGAGAAGGATTCTGATAGCCCACCGAGTCCAGGAACTTTCTTCCAGGAAGAACTCTGGATGAGAAGTTTGGAGAGGACCACTGGGATTTTCTGAAGCTCCCGAGACTAAAGCTAGGCAAGGGAAAGAACTACTTTGTATCCTTGTAACACGTTTGACATTCAACATGGCAGCAACACCCCTGGTACCTCTGGGTAAAGAGTCACAGGAGCTCATGGGAGTGTTTGTCCTTTGACACAGGTCACGAGCAAGAACTTGTTTTTTTCCACTCACTTGTTCTGAATCTGTTATTGGTCTTTTTCTTCCTGTCATGGTAATTCTCCCTAGTCATTCTCTAAAGTGTGATGTTTGCACCACCATTATAATATCCCCTGGGAACCTGTCAGAGATGGATTTCTTAGTGCTATACCCAACCCTTGGAATCAGCAGCTTCTGATGTGTGACTTTGGGCAAGCTAGTTAACCTCTCTGAAACCCAGTTTCTTCTTGTCTTGGTTCTGTGTAGTGCTGCTATAGGAGACACAGCACAGGTGGGGGGCTTTCACAAACAGAAATTTACGCTCTATAACAGTTTCAGAGACCAGAAGTCTGAATTCCAAGCACTGACTCTGAAAAAAGGTCCTTGTCTCCTTTTAGCGTCTGTAGGAGACCCAGAATGCCTTGGAAAGCCCCATGTGTCTTAACATCAATCTTTCCTTGGTTCTAAGAGCTTCACTGTTCAGACACCCCAGATGCAAAGGACACACTCCACTCCAGCTCTTTTGTCCTTTTGGCAGTAGTTCCTAGTGAGCTTTGCTCACTTCTTTTTCCCTTTATATTTCAAAAGAGATTAACTCAAGATACAACTAATCCCGTAGACTGCATCCAACCTCATTATCTTCCTAGAAGTGAGGATGTACAACATGTAGGATCATTACATCAGATGAGATCAGATTACATCTGAGATCTTTACATTAGATCACATCATAGACATGACTGGATCATATTAGACCTCATCATTGGAGGTGATGACTACATTTTAACTGCTAAACCACTGAGAATCCAGCTGAGTTGACCCAAAACCTGAACTCTCATACTTGTTATGGTACATGGGGATAATCATAGTCCAGGATGAAAGTAAAGATGACAGGAATTGAGCAAGCCATGGGCTTTAACAAGTCCACCAGGTGATTTTAATGATCCTGAAGTTTGTGAACCGCTCCTCTAAAAACTCTTCCCAAAAAGTCCCATCTGGTGGAAAATTAGAAGTTCCTGTTAAGAGAACTTTCCACATTTTATCCTCTTACAAGTCTCAAGCCAATCTGCCATTCATTTTTCCAAAGTTAATTAGTACTCCCCAATTTTCTTTCTTAAAAAACCAACCAACAAACAGGCCCAAACTATAAGCTATAAGCTGTAATGTAACCTTTTCGTAAAGATCCAAGGTGTAATCATGAACACTGTTGCTGCTCCGCTGCATGTTAGGGGCTCATGTTTCTATCCTGTTATGTTCTTCTGCTAGCTTTTTAACTTTTAAAATACTTTTATTTGTTGTTTCCATCCTCATTGTCTAGTTGTGAACTATTGCTACCAATATATTGCATATATGCTGCATCACTTTCTAATTTTGAACTTGATTTTGAACAGGAACAGAAATAACCAAAATGGTTAATAATGTGTGCAAAGTAAGAGTAAATACTGAAAGATACAAGTAAACAGACAAATGAGGCGCAGAGGGAATTTTTTTTTTCAAGTACAAGCTTCTGTGCCTGGATTTTATAGCATAAAATTTCATTTCTCAGACACTTACTGTTTACTCCTGATTATACTCTCAGTGGAGTCCTGGCATGACACTATAGGATAAGCACTGGACCACAAGGTCAGTTTGAACCACAAGGTGGGTGATTCAAACTCCGCAGCTGCTCCTTTGAAACCCTATACAGGGTCCCTATGAGTTGGAGCTGGACAGCACTTAACAACACCCACAACAGCATATTCTGAATAGTTGAGGTTTCGAGTAAGTGAAAATGTAGTATTGTGCCATCCTCGTAACTCAGTAGCTTCACCTAAATGTTTTTGTTTAGTTTTTTAGCATCCAGTTGCTCTTTCCTACGCGTCACCGATCTTTCTTTAATGTTGATATGGGCATTTTCCTAAAAGAAATACCACTTGAAACTTAGATCAGCCAGTCCCATGTAAACAGTGCTCCTTGGACTAGAAGGTGATAAGGAGATGTGAGGTTCCCTCTAGTACTCTGCTCCACTTCTTGTTAACCAGTGCAGTCTCAGGGAGAGTAGACAGGGCAGAGATGTGAATAATCCTGGCTCAGCGCTAGCTAAACTGTGTTGTCTTACCCAAATCACGTGCCTCCTCTGGACATTTAAGCTGCACTGGTATCAGTGGAGATGGTAATGCAGCTGTATACAAGAAATGCAAATCAATAGTGCAAGTGGGAGCTCAGCTGTATTATATCCATCTGGGTGTGGTATCATTTGTAAGGTGCAGACAAGGCTTTTTGCTGGCCTAGAGGTTGCTTCCTCACTTACCCTCCACCTCCCCAATTCCAACATCCGGAGCTCAGAGGCTCAGAGGCTCAGAGGTTCTGGAACTGGGCTATAATATTCCGTCATGCTTCAAAGCAGTCGTAATCAATACAGACAGGAAATAAAGCCACAAAGAGAAAACTGATGTCCACCTTGGGAAGCATTGGAGGGAAAGACAAAGAGCCTCACTAGCAGCAACTCCACAACAGCCCTTAGTATGACTCGAGAAGTGTATGCCCTGTGGAGCTTTGGCTGTTTTTTCAGCTGGGGAACCTAGTGCATTCTGAGATGTTGTTAAGTGTCCTTGAGTCTGTTCTGACTCATACTGACCCTGTATAGGGTTTCTGAGGAGAAGACGGTGGGTTTGAACTGCCGACTTTGCAGTTAGCAGTCTAGTGCTTATCCTACACTGCCACACTAAGACTCCATTCTTAGATGTCATTGTTGTAAGTGCTGTTGAGTCAGTTCTGACTCATAGTGACCCACCCTGTATAGGGTTTCTGAGGAGACACTGGTGAGTTTGAACCACCAGCTTTACAATCCAGTGCTTATCCTACAGTGCCACACCAAGTCTCCATTCTGAGACCTGCGGCTTCCTGAAAGGGATCCAGATTCTCAGGTAGGCAGGGGCATTTGGATGGTGAAGACCACTCAGGACCTCAGCTGTGACCAGAAGTCCCCATTACTGAGATTCAAAGGAACACCTGCTCATCTGCGTGGACAGCTCCCTCTGCTTGAGTTTAATTTGGGTGCCTTTTCCTCTAGGACAGGATGGTCACATTTTAGTCCTGAAGGGCACACATGAAGACATCCATGTACTTCGGCTCCACTAAAGGAGGAAGGCTTGTGAAAGGGCTAACCCAGTTTGTTTCACCTCCTGTTTGCTTATCCCCATTTTGTTCCTGCTTTGTGCTGTCAGGTCAGTTCTGACTCATAACAACCTTGTATAGAGTTTCCAAGGTTTTGAATCTTTACAGAAGCAGAAAGCCTCATCTTTATCCCACAGAGTAGCGGGTGGATTCGAACTGATGACCTTATGACTAGTAGCCCAATGCACACTAATCATAAACTGGGTTTTAAAGAGTGAATTGAATGGGGATAAAGGAGCCTTCCCTAGTAGTGTCGTGTGGAGTCCTGGTTGGCTCTGTGGGTCAATACACTTGGTCTACATATCTGGTTTGAACCCCAAGGTCGGCGAGTCAAGTTCACTAGCTGCACCTGGGCAGCGATTGAGGAACTGTGTCTCCGAGGCTAGGCTGGGCTCAGAAGTGGTTCCTCCTGCAAAGGCATCATTGCCAGTGGAAAGATTGGAGTGAGCTTGAAAGTTCTCACCCAAGGAAGAAAGCCAGGAGGTTAAGACCAGGAAAACAAACAGGAGTCAAGTGATGGCTGAGAACTGAAGATGTGAGGGGTCCCCTGCCAGAGTGAGAAGACCACTTTGCTGTTTTGGGGTGCTAGTTACCATGTGAGACAGGCCAAATCCCTTAAAAGATTTATGCAGGTTGGGCATGACAAGCTATAGGCCCCCTAGGGTGGAATCTGTGGACGTGCACAGCTCACTGTAGTCTGGGTCTACAAAGAGACTGTGATCCCCTTCCTCTCACCTGTAAAATGCAGATGTTAGACTCCATCCGTTCTTGCTCCAAGATCCTAGCAAATTAGGTGAGGGAATTGGGAGCAGACCAATTTCTTATATAATGACTGAGTGTTCCAAGGAGTACTTCTATAAAGCATTCTGGACATAGAAACATTCCCTTTCTCAAGGAATGGAGCCTTGGGGCCCAAAGTGAGACCATTTCTAAAGTGCAGTTAAATATTCTCTTTATTTTCAGGGAAGACTCCATATATCCAAGAACAACAAGGAAAGCATACATGGGTTTGGGGAAAGGATTAAGCCCATTTCCTCTAAAAGCTGCTGTTGTTTTTAAGAGCCATTGTGTCCGTTCCAACTCATAGTGACCCTGTATAGGGTTTCTGAGGAGTGACTGGTGGGCTTGAACCCCTGGCCTTGAGATTAGCAATCCAATGCTTATCTTACAGCACCACACCAGAGCTCCATTCCTTTAAGGGCTTGTTGTTAAATGCCATCGAGTTGATTGTGACTCAAAGAGACCCTTTACAGGGTTTCTAAGAAATGGCTGGTGAATATGAATCACCAATCTTGAGGTTCAAACCAAACTTGGGGTCCTAGTGTGTTATCCTTCAGGGCCACCCAGGACTCCTTCTTTAAAAGTGGTGGTGGTGGTTATGTGCTGTGGAGTCGGTTCCAACTCATAGCGACCCAGTATAGGGTTTCCGAGGCTATACATCTTCACGGGAGCAGAAAGCCTCATCTTTCTCCCATGTAACAGTTGATAATTTTGAACTACTGACCTTGAGGTTAGCAGCCTGACTTGTAACCACTACACTACTTGTAATGCTTAATAACAGGAAGTGGAATAAAATAGTGGCTAGGGACTTTAATCTGAGAAGTAAATGTTTTTTTATACTAGTAAAATGGTGTGCGGGCGATGATTCCTACAAAGCTGTGTCTGTAAAAGTGCCTTGGTGGTGATTCTGTTACTAGAGAGGTCTGATTCTTGGGAGATGCTTGTTTTTAGAGCTGTGTCCCTATAAAATCCCCAGCATGTAAGAGGCCAACTGGTAACAGAAAGACTGGAGGCATGGCGTGGTCAGTTACCATGTGAACAGAGATTCCCTCCAGAGAGGTTTTCACCTGTTGGTCCACTGGGGCCCTGCAGGGTAGGATGATGGTTCTCAAATGGTAATGTGAATACACATCACCTGGAGATCTTGTTAAAATGCAAAATTGGATTCAGTAAGTCTGGGGTGAAATCCTTGATCGTGCAAATGGCTAACCCACTCGGCTACTTACCAGAACATTGGAGATTTCAGTTTGCTCAGATGCAACTTGGAAGATAGGCTGGTGAGTTACTTCTGAAAAACAGCTATTGAAAATGCTCTGGAGCACAGTTCCATAACACATGAGTTTGCCGTGAATGACAGCAACGGGTACTGGTAGGTCTGGGTTGGGCTTGGTTTTGTATTTCTCATCATCTTTGGATGCTGCCCATGCTCTGGTTGGTGCTTCCTGTTTTGAGTAGTGAATGTTGAAAGTAGTGGACCTAGCTTGGCCATGAATGTGGTCCTGGCGAAGTCACCTCACTCTTTCTGACCCCTAGTTTATTCACCAGTACCCAAAAATGGCCATAGACTAAGACTTTTTCAGTTCTAAGATGCAGCATTTCTATTACCATCTCTAAGAGAATTTAGACCTCTGCCTTGCTCTTCCTGGAGTAGCCTGCTGGTCCTACAAGTTGTGTCAAACAAGATGGAGATTTGCTTGATTGATTCACTCTCTGGGCCATGCCATTCTACTTGCCGCTAACTGGTGCTTTAAGAGTGATGCCAGATTCTATTGTGTGGTGTTACTAGAAAGAAAAGGGAAACGAAGATGGTGATTCAGCATTCCCCTGTCCTATTTCAACTCCTCCATTTTAGAAGTAACTTGCCCTTCTTCCCTCAACAAATATTTGGAGACATGCTTCCTGACCTCTGGAGTTCGTGTATCAGAGTCTAGGATGTTGGCTTATTGGACTACCCTGAAAGAATGGTTAGGCCTCTGACCCCTGAATTCAGTTCTCTTGACATGAGATGTCCAGTTTGTTCCTTACAACAATAGCTGCCAGGCCTATTGCAGTTATGTAATAGTTTTCTATTTTTAGCCAAGTCTTGAAAATGTGTGAATTATCCTTTAGGTAGCGAATGAAATAAATAAAAGGCTGAAAATACATCAGCTATGCAAAGTGGGACCTGAAGCATTTCTAACTGCACCATTTTTTGATTCTTGTTGTTTTGTAAGGAGCTATGGCAAGTGGTTAGTTTTCACCTTTTTATGGATCCCGCTCATCTTGCACAATTGGCTGTTGAGAAGAGGCTTCCGAGAGGGTTACCTGGACATAATTCAGGAACCTCTTCCTATGTGTCCTGATATAGGGGTGTTTCTACTCCCCAAGATCATTCTCTGCTTTGTTCTCTTCTGAAAGAATCCTTTCCCAGCTGGCACTGTGGTTGTATGAAAAGTCAAAACAAAACAAAAACAAATTAACAAATATGTCTTTATGCCTAGATGTAGCCTCTGAGAGCCGCAAGAGGAGAGAAGGAAGGGCAAGTGTGTGGATGTCAATTGTCCAAGATTGACACCAGAACTATCCTTTAACCCTCTTCTTTGCTTCCATAAAATTCCATTAGCATTTTCAATATAGCAGATTGGCTTAGTGGTTGTGCAGTCTGCTATGTATGTAAAAGGCCCATTGTCCTGCTGCAATTTAATGATTTTCTGCTGGATGTGTTCATGATGCCCCCTTCTGGACATGGTAGCTGATAGCTGGAGATTAGATAGCCAGACAAGATGGCGGTTGAACTTGGACTTCTCCTATCTAGGGAGGGGCTGATGGCGTCAAACTCATGTGATCTGCTTCTAGAAGTGTTCTTATGATTGCAGAATGAAAAGGAAAACTGCCATGGGAGGTAAGATCTGACATCCGTAGGAAGCAGACCCTTCTCCCCCTTGTACATACCGGCAGTCAATGGAGGGAAGCCTTGAATCACCTCATTTGATTCCTTATTAGTATTTCTCCTCTGTCTTCTCTGACCACACTTTTCTCCTCGGTGAATGGAAAGCTATTAACAATACACACACATGGCACATCTGTGGAACCTTTATTGCTGTTGGATAGCTGTGTTTGTGTAAAATATTGAACATCCTGTGAAGATTTATAATGGTTCCCCGCCTCATCTTCTAACCAGCCCCCCTCTCTATTTAAAGATATATTAACATCTCTGCTCCTACCTGGAAGAAAAATGCTTTGCTGTGAGACCACACAAAGATAAAACACCCTTTTCTGAAAGTTTCCCACTAGAAAAAAGCATAGGAGTCTTCGAAGATGGTTCTCAGGATGATCGGGGGCTACCTGAGACAGAGGGGCAGGGCAGCTCTCCTGGTGGTCGGTAAGCCCCTCTCTGGCTTCTGTCCCCCTTGTGAGCAAAATCTCCCAGCATGAGCTGGATATGCTTCTGATCACAATTGTCCACTCAGCCTTGTGACATCTTAATGGATGCTGTAGATCTCAGATCCAAGAGGATCTCTAACAATTTGAGTAATGTTTTGGTTTCCTTACAAATAAATCTGCCCTTCTGAGTCATTGATGGAGGTGCAGTGGGTTTGAGCCAGGGACTGAAGTCACAGATGGGGAAACCGTGGCTCATCCCATTGCAGACCATTGCTCTGACCAGGACCTAGTGATTATGAGGGTAATTTAGGACTTTGATTCTCCTAAGATTGCTGACATCTTGTATCACTCCCTTGTAGCATCCAACTCCAACTTAGAGGGACCCTATCCAGCAGAATTCTGTGTTCCTTTCTTGCATGGCATGGGAGAATCTGGAGAGAAGAGGGTGTTGATGCTTCTCATTCTAAATCATCAGTTCCTGTCTTCTACCACTGCCTCCAGGACACACCATGCAGAGCCGGCCCACAGCACTCAGGGCACTGTGCTCCTGGAGCCAAGAGTGGCATGAGGCAATGTCTGTGGCAAAGGGGAGAACGTGTGCTGAGCCTCAAGAGGTGCCTATTGGCTGGCAGTGAGGTAATGCAATGCAGTCTAAATGTGGAAGCAGCAGAACCAGCATGGAGGGCATGCATCCTCGCAAGGCTGAGTTGCCAGCCAGCAGTCTGAAGGACAAGGTCTCCAAGGGATTTTGCAGACCTTGTTCACGGTGCAGGGTCTGTGGCGCTCAGCCAAATGTCAGGGTCTGCATTGTCTTTACTGTTCCCTGCCCCTAAACCCACTGAATTCCACCGCAGTTACATTGTCTGCTTTGAAATGGGGATCTGATAGTGTGGAGGACAAAGGAACTTAGAAATAGGGGTCTGAACTCATGGACCACCTGCCCAAGTAATATAAGCAGCAGTAATCCTCTTGTTGAGGACTGGGTTGGTTTCTAGGATAAACACTCATTTAACTCCTTAATTTTGTGACCTAGAAGCACTGGACTGCTAACCACAAGGTTGGTAGTTAAAACCCACCAGCTGATCCTTGGAAACCCCATACACGGTCACTATGAATCAGAACCAACTCAGTGGTACTTAACAATAGAGGTCCTTAAATATAGTTTTAGCTTCATCATTGGCTCAGGAGGCCACATCCAATCACCCTATTCCAGCCCATTTCTAACTACTTAGTAACAATGGCAATTTTAGTCTGGAGGCATTCAATAAGACACTAGGGGCTATGTTTTCTTCCCTTTAATAAAATACCTCTTCAAAGATAGAGCTGGCCTCTCAGGAAAGCTCTTCTGAAGTTTAGCAGCTTCCAAGGATCAGAGGTGATACTCAGTGAGTACTTCAAGTCAGTAAAAAAGTACTACCTGTGTACCTGTTTTTTCCAGTATCAGAAGGACAAGGCCACTCGGCCTTGAGAAAGTCTCTTGGGAATTTACCCTTAAGGAAGTCATTTATACATTTATTCAACAAATAGTTACAGACCATTTTCTACGGTCCTGGCATGGTGCTGTATGTCTGGGCTTTGGTGGTGAGCTGAACAAAGTCTCATGAAGCTAATATTTGAAAAGGAGACACCGGCACAAAAAATAAACATATAAAATTGCTTGAAGGTCTACAAACAAAATGGGAGTCATGAGCCCAAGGGTGACTGTAGACTGAGGCTACTATGGGTTAGATGGCCTTTCCAAAGAGGTGACCTTAAAACTAAGATCCCAGGGAAGCAAAAACCATGGTCATGAGACATACTAGGAGAAAAGTGTTCCAGGTAGAGGGCACTGTAGGAGCAGGGTCCAGAGTCAGAACAAGTGTGATGTCCCAGGAACAGAAAAAAATAACAGTAAACAAAAGGGTATGGGGTAAGGACTGAATCCAGATCCTGTAGGATGGGGTAGGCCATGGAAAGTGGTGAGAATGTTAACCTTAAGGTTAGGTCACAGGGCTGAATATCTAAGGATAAACATTCCAACAGTAAGGACAATGTCTCTGTCACATGGCTGGAGCAGACTCCCCAAGGAGTTTACCAAAAGACTGTCTTTCCTTCAAATTAATATTATGTATATTTCCTTCAAAAGAATACTGTGCATAAATCCTTTAAGGGAATTGGCCTGTGTCATATAGCAACTCAAAGTGCCACTGAGTCGGTTCCAACTCATAGTGACACTCTATTGGGTTTCTAAAGAGGGGCTGGTGAGTTTGAACTGCTGACCTTGCAGTTAGCTGTCCATACCAGGACTTGTCTTAAATAATCCTCACAAGAACATGGAAGGTGTTGGTATAGTCCACATTTAACAAATCAGAAAACTGATACTCAGAGAGACATGCTTAAGATTGATCACTTAACTGGAGGGAGGCAGAAAAGAGGGTGAAACTTATATGAGATTTTTGGCATTCTTGGTTCATACTTTTTGTGTGTAGAGAGAGAGAGAAGAGAAAGAGATGGAGTGGGGGAGGGAAGGAGGAAGAGACGCAGGGAGAGAGACCAAATATCATAATGTCATGGATTACTGTTGTTGTTGTTATGTGCTGTCGAATCAGTTCTGACTCACAGCATCCCTATATAGGGTTTCCAAGAAGCAACTGAAAGGTTTGAACCACTGACCTTCTAGTTTGCAGTCTAGTGCTACAACCTTAAGGTATTTAGTCTCTCTAGTGTAATTTTGGAGTCCTGATGTTGGATTAGTACTGGACCACTAACTAATGTTGGATTAGTACTGGACCACTAACAACAAGGTCGGTGGTTCAAACCCACCAGTGTATCCTTGGAAACCCCTGTACAGGGTCACTATGGGTTGAAGCCAGCTCTAAGACACTTAACGCTGCATCAACAACCGGGTAATTTTGTACTCCAGGGGACATTTGACTGGAGACATGCTTGGTTGTCGTGACTTGGAGGGGAGGGACACTACTAGCTTCTAGTGGGTAGAAACTAGGAATGCTGATAAACACCCTATGCTGCACAGGCCAGCAAAGAACTCTCTGGCCCCACATGTCAGTTGTTGTTGTTGTTAACTGTCATCGAGTAGGTTTCAACTCACAGGGACCCTGTATAGGGTTTCCCAGGAATGGCTGGTGAGCTTAAACCACCAAACTTATAGTTCAAGCCAGCCTTGCAGTCCAGTGCATTAACCCACAGCACCACACCAGGATGCCACCTGTTAGTGGTGGTAGTAATGTGCTATGGAATCGGTTCTGACTTACAGTGAGCCTGTATAGGGTTTCCAAGGCTGTACATCTTTACGGGAGCAGAAAGCCTCATCTTTCTTCCTCGGAATGGCTGGTAGTTTCAAACTACTGACCTTAAGGTTAGCAGCCCAACTTGCAACCTCTACGCTACCACAGCCCCTTCCACATGTTCGTAGTGCTGGGTTAAAGTCTTACAGCATTAATTGCTCTCTGCTTAATTCTCTTTTAATGGTAGTGCTGCCCTTGAAGTTACTGTTACATCGTATTTCCAGATCCAGTACTAACATCAGAATAGAAACTTGAGATTTCCATTGGGATAGTGCTTTTTCCCCAGAGTTCTTTGCTGCTAATCTGTGGGCCTTGCAGTCCTGCAGGTGACTTGGCGTTATCCTGCATTGGCCCTTAGGCTCAGGGGAGACAGTAGTAACCTCTGTATGGCAGTTTCCCCATTTGTAAAATGAAGGTGATCATGTCCCCTCCAGCCAAGTCCCAGGTATGTTGTGAGAATTCTATGAGATGTGAAAACTCTTTCAGAAAATTACCATATAAATGCATTATTACTAATCCTTTTGCCACTAATACTATGAAATTACAATTATTTTGCCCCTAACAATACCAATTTGCTGAACCATTAGAGCTCTATACATTACAGTCTTAAAAAGTCATAAGGCGAGTTACAAGGGACCTCAAGAGGTCACTTGTAAGAAAGTGACCAGTGATGTGCCTGGGAATTTTGTGTCTTATCTGGTTACTCCGGTAGCCCAAGTTTACATACCTCATCAGTACCTTTACAAGTAATACAATAGCTTCACTAATAAGCTCACTGTCCTCCTCCAAGGCTCTGAGGGCACAGCCTAAACAGAATAATTAATTAATGGTAATGAAAAGGAAATAGCTCAGGTCATCACTACAGAAGGTTAAAAACAGGAGAGACAAATACTTTTCCCAGTCTGATATTGGGCAGTGCAAAGAAGGCAGAGCAAATGCTCAGGATTCCAGATCAACAAGTAGAACATCTTGGGAAAGTCTTCTACTTTCTTTTCCTCGCCTTGAAAAACAGTGAATAGCATGTGATACAGGCAAGTACTTTCCTAAAGGAGATTGTTACTGTTGTTAAGTGCTGTCGAGTTGATTCCGACCCATAGCGACCCTGTAGAGGGTTTCTAAGGAGCAGCTGGTGAGCTTGAACCACCCACAGACCTAGCAGTTCAAATGACTTTTCAGTCTGATGCATTAGCCCACAGCGCCACACCAGGCTTCCTAAAGGAGATTATGTAGGTTTAAAGAGGTCTAGGGTGCTATTACACATCCAGGATCAACCAGAGTCAAGGAAAAAGTTAGCTTAGTGGATGGATTTCAGAAACACAGAGGTGAACCCCCCTGCCTAAAATATTCCTCGAATTGACTCACTGGTGTCTGAAATTCAAGAGGAAATAAATGTTTGCTTTCTAAAATTGAAGATAGAATCCTGTTTCTTCCAAAGAGAAAGAAGTAATAGTAAAATTATCCTAAAGTACTATCATGTAATTTCAAAATTTGAAGGAGACCCTTTCTCAAAAGTCACCATTCAGATCTGAGGTCTTAAATTCATGTCATCTTGTTTTCTCTGAGAGCCTATGCTTATCAGCTAACAGGCTCGGACTGGTCAACAGCTTTCTCATGACCCAAAGCCCTATGTTACTTCTTTTGAGCATTGAATAGGATGTCCAAGGACATGGTGAAACCATTCTCCCTCTTCTCCCCACCCCCACGTTTTACTTCTACCTCCATCTTGTGTCTCACAAAGAGCTCCACAAAGGGTCTGTGATGCACAGGAAAGAATATGCCAGGGCCTTTGAAGCCTCAGTCAGGCCTAACTTGACTCTTCAGCTGTGACCTTGTACAAGCCAACAGGACTTTCTGGGCCTTAGTTCCTCTGCACATGAAGAGGAAGGATTAGACTAGAAATCTCCAAGAGCCTTTCCAACTATAAGAGTATGGATTGAGGATACCTTGTCTTGCATTTTGTTCAGGAAAACATCCTATCTCAATGTTGCATTTCCCCTTTCTCTGAACCTTGGCAAGAGGAGCCATAGTTGAAGGGGATACAATGGATGGATATGGTGGTTGGTCCCTCTTGGCAGATTGTTGCCATCTCAGAGAGACATGGGCGGTGGGTTATTGCTGCTGACTTTATTATAGTTAGAAACAGGAGGACTTTAAAACTCACCCTTGAAGGTACAGAACTCAGAACTCAGAAGGTCACTGTATCACAGCTGTGGACCAACTTGCGTAGACAAGTTGACAAGATAAAGCCGAGCCGGGACAACCTTACAAAGAATCAGCAGCAGGATTCCTCATTTCCATGGATAATTACCATACCCTTCAATTTTAGGAATATGGCCGTGTGCTTGTGTAGGGTTTACTCCTTTTTCAGGTGATGGAAGCAGAACCCATGGAGTGCATGTAGCTCTGTTGCCCTCTAGTGGTTAGAGTAAAGCAACATGCACAACAGCTTCCCTTCATTTGGTGTTGCAGCTGAGACAGGAACCAGTTCCTGGAATACAGCGTCCAGGGGCTTAGGTTCTCCTTACAGCACCACTCGTGCCTGAGATGAATGCAGAGGTTCACCATCTCTCCTATTTCTAGGATTCCAGTTTGCACAGAGAGGTGCTATTTTGACCCGCATCACACAGTACCCAGATGCAGAGCTGAGGTTGGGTGCCTGGGATTCAGGGCAGCTCAGGCACCTGGAATCTGCTCTAACAGCCACAGGTCTGTTGTGTCACCACTGCCTCTGTTAGATGCTGTCTCTAGCAAACAGATATCCTTATGTGGTTTTCCAATTAACACTCCCCAAGGGATGCTGGTTAATATGGATGAGGCTTTGAAGAGAGGGTTATATGTAGTTGTAGTGGAAGGAGCCAACATCTTATTAATAGGCTAATGTTTTCAGAGAAGCAAGGCAGTCTAGGATTACTTGCTGTCTTATTGTGATGCAGGCTTTACATGAGTTTTCAAATGAACTGGAAGGCAGGTGTGTTGTTGTTAGGTGCTATGGAGTCAATTTCGACTAATAGTGACCTTTTGTACAGTCTGAGAGTTTACCTAAAAGTAAACATGTTATGTTATTGTTAAGTGCTGTTGAGTCAGTTTTGACTCATAGCATCCCTGTATCGAGTTCCTAAGGAGTGCCTGGTGGGTTTGAACTGCCAACCTTGTGGTCCAGTGCATTACCCTGCAGTGCACAATCCTACAAGCTCCCAAGTCACGTTCCTGTTCCACACACTTCTTTCCGCCACTGAACTCAGTCTATATTTCCAGCTCTTGGCCCTCAGCCCAACACCACTCTCTCACCCAATCCTGGTGGCTTTTGGTCCCTATATTCTTTAGTTAGCTTTTGACCAGATCACTTTATTCTCAATCTATGTCGAAACTTCATAAACCTTTGGGGTGTAGGGACTTGTGAGCTAAAATCCCAGGTGACTCTAAGGTTAAATGACCAGGAAAGAGAAGGCATAGGAGGAGAGAGTGTGGTCCCTTAAGAAGAGACTCCCTGGGTGGTGGTGGCGAAGCCAAGTGTCACTAGCTGTGACTACAAGCAGGCCAGGCAGTAGATGCATGAAGTAACACGGAGATTCCCAGGAGCACGCCACACACTGCAAGTACGCCATTCTTCTCCAGCTCACAGATGGCTCAAGAACCCGGTACACTGGATCCAGCCATGTGTTCTGTAAGAATAAGAGTGGGAGTACCACACAGGGAGGAAGGATGTATAAAGAGGACCTAGAGAACAAATTCACTAATTGCCCAGTTTTGTCCTACATTGACACTAACCTTGGGGGGCCAATAACAAAATCACTATGATATTTGACGTACTTATTCTTGGCTGGCAGTAATAGTATGGCGCTGCAGGCTAATGCACTGTACTACAAAGTTGGTTTGAACCACATGGTCGGTGGTTCAAGCTCACCAGCTGTTCCTTGGAAACCCTATACAGGGCCACTAGGAGTTGGAACCAAGTCAACAGCACTTAAAAACAACAACAACGTTCTTGACTGAGTTTTTTACTCCTGTTTGGTTGTTATATAGGAGCACAAACATAGGAAGATGGTTGGGACTTACAGGTGAGCAGATGGTTTCTACCAGCTGGTGCTAAAACATCCCCGACTTACGTATATTTATATTTCACTTGTAACAACCTTCCCTTTCTCACTTAACAACAATAAAATACTAACGTCAGAAATGCATGCTCCCTATCCTTTTGGGATTTGCTGCCCTCCATTGAACACTGTCCTAAATATTCATACCTAATTGGAGAGTTGAAACGCCTTGGTAACACATCCTCTCAGAAGTAGATCTGCTTTCTTCTCCTTTGGCTTCTATGATATCTGACTGTCCTGCTCCTTCAGTCATGTTGGCTGCTTATAAAATGCCTGTGTTCCTGAAGTCTCTGTCCTAGGTCCCCTTTTTATTCTCCCATTCGCTTCCTGGACCATCTAAACCATCAATTTAGCGTTTATTGTTGCTACGTTCCATCAAGTAGGTACCGAATCAAAGCGACCCTATGCACAACAGAATGAAGCACTGCCTGGTCCTGGGCCAAACTCACAATTGTTGCCACACGTGAACACATTGATGCTGCCACTTTGCCAGTCCATCTCACTGGGGGTCTTCCTCTTTTTCTCTGACCCTCCACCTTACCAAACATGATATCCTTCTCCAGCAAATGGTCCCTCCTGACAATATGTGTGAAGTATGAGAGACAAAGTTTGGCCATCCTAGCCTCCAAGGAGCATTCGGGCTGCATTTCTTCCAGCACAGATCTGTTGGTTCTTTTGGCAGCCCATGGCATTTTCAATATTCTCCTCCAACACCAGAACTCAAATGTGTCAATTCTTCTAGGTCTTCCATATTCACTGTCCAGTTTTTGCATGCATATGAGGTTATTGAAAATACCATGGCTTGGGTCAGGCACACCATAGTTCTCAAGCAGACATCTTTGCTCTTCAGCACTTTAAAAAGATCTTGTGCAGCAGATTTGCCTAATGCAATACGTAGTTTGATTTCTTGACTGGCTGCTTCCGTGAGTGTTGATAGTGATCCAAGATGAATAAAGTCCTTGACAACTTCATTCTTTTTTCCATTGATAAGCATGTTGTTTATTATTTATTGGTCCAGTGGTGAGGATTTTTGTTTTCTTTACTTTGAGACACAATCCTTACCGAAGGCTGTGCTCTTTGATCATCATCAGTATCTTAAGTCCTCTTGACTTTCAGCAAGCAAGGTTGTATCATCTGCATATTGCAGGTTGTTAATGAGTCTTCCTCCAATCCTGATGCCATGTTTTTCTTCATATAACCCAGCTTCTCAGATTCTTTGTTCAGCATACAGGTTGAATAAGTATGGTGAAATAATACAACCCTGTCACATAACTTTCTTAATTTTAAACCATTCAGTGTCCCCATGTTCTGTTCAAACAACTGCCTCTTGGTCCAGGTACAGATTCCTCATGAGCACAACTAAATGTTCCAGATTATTTATACTTCGCAATGTTGCCCATAGCTTGTTATGATCCACACAATTGAAAGCCTTTGCGTAGTCAAGAAAGCACAGGTAAACATCTTTCTGGTATTCTCTGCTTTCAGCCAAGATCCATTGGACATCAGCAATGAAACCCATCATTCCATGGCCTCTTCTGGATCTGGCTTGAACCTCTGGAAGTTCTCTGTCATTGTATGCTTGCAGCCGTTTCTGTATTACCTTTTGTAAAACTTTACTCCCATGGGATATAAAAGAGATTGTCTGATGATTTCCGCATTCCGTTGGGTCACCTCTCTTTGGAATGGGCACAAATATGGATCTCTTCCAATCAGTTGGCCAGATAGTTGTCTTCCAAATTTCTTGGCAGAGATGAGTAAGTGCCTCCAGTGCTGCCTCACTTTCTTGAAGGATTTCAATTTTTAGTCTTTAATGCTAATTAGCCTCAAATCCAAATTGCTCAGATTACTCTCCTGTGTTTCTGACCTGACTTCCAGCGTCCTGTTAGACATGTCTACCTGTTTGTCCCACAAGTACCTCAAAGGACACAATTCTAAATCTGAGTTTATTCCGTGGTTATTTCTGTTAAGATGTCTCCTTAAAAGAACAGAAATTAATGGAGAACATGGAAGATTCTTATTCATTCTGTCATTTGGGAAATACCTGGACGTCTTCCCTTTGTTTGTCATTATCTCCCTTTCTATCTTTCATATCTGAGTGTGGTGACTCCCAAGGATAAGCACTGGACTGTGAACCAGAAGGTCAGCAGTTTGCGTCCACCAGCCACTGCATGGTAGAAAGATGAGACTTTCTGCTCCCACAAAGATTAAAAGTCTTAGAAATGCTATCAGGGTTGCTAAGAGTCAGAATTGACTCAACAACATTAATTATTTTGATTTTTCTAATCTTTTTGGAAGCTTTCCACTGCTGTTCTTTCCATCACAGAGCCATAGAGTGGGTTCAAACCACCAACCTTTCAGTTAGCAGTCACGCACTTCACTGTTGCACCACTAGTTCTCCTAGACATAGAAATGTTGTTGCTAAGTGCCATCAGGTCGGTTCTGACTCATAGCGATCTTGTACAGGGTTTGCGAGGAGTGGCTGGTGGTGGGCTTGAACCACTGATCTTGCAGTTCAGACGACTTTGCAGTCCAGCGCATTAACCCACAGCACCACACCAGGACTGCAGACATAGATATAGAAGTTCGAATTTACAACACATAATTTTAGGGAACACATTTCAATCTATAACAGTCTTCAAATGCATTATTACAATGACACTGGCAAGTGTGGGCACAGCCCCCAAGCCCCCTCTGGTGGACTCCTTGTTTAAATATGTAAGAAAACATTGCTTCCTGAAGTTTTCAAGTAGTGTCCAGATCCATTCTTTTGTTCATATAACTCAGTAAGTGAAACTTGGGACTTCCTCATACCAATCCATTCTCTGTGAAGACTAACACGTGAGGTTGGTCTTTCACGTAAATTTCTTGTCATTCTTTAGCAGGGGCGTATTGACACTTGAAAAGAAGATTCCTTTGAGCACTAATTACTACCATCTTGGGCCATTCTATTAATGAATGTAAATAAAATTTGAGAAATAGGTTTAGTTTATTTACTATCCCTTTCATCTGTTGTCCTAAGATGCTCAGGTAAATTCTAATGTCCCTGGTTTTGCCTCTGAGAGAAATGTTGTTAAGTGCCTTCGAGTCAGGTCTGACTCATAATAACCCTGTATAGCATTTCCAAGGAGTGGCTGGTGAGCTTGTACCCCTGATTTTGTTGTTCAAACTAACCTTATTGTCTAGCGCATTCACCTGTAGCACCGTACCAGGTGTCAGAAAGAAAGATTTGTTGTTGTTAGGTGCCATCTAGTTGATACCAACTCATAGTGACCCTATGTACAACAGAACAAAACACTGCTCGATTCTGGGCCAACCTCACAATCGTTGCCACACTTGAGCCCATTGATGCTGCTACTTTGCCAATCCATCTCACTGCGGGTCTTACTCTTTTTCTCTGACCCTCCACCTTACCAAACATGATATCCTTCTGAAAATCTGGTGTTTCAGAGGTTGAGCCACTTTGGAATTGCCTTTGCCTGTTTTTAAATGCCGCTGAGTCCCTTCTGACTCCTAGTGACCCTGCATAGAACTTACAAGGAATGGCTAGTGGGTTTTAACCGCTGATGTTGCATTTAACAATCTGATGCTTACTCTAAAGTGCAACACCAGGACCCTGTTCTTGGATAGACACATTTAAGACATGCTGTTCTGCATGAATTATAAGGAAATCATCTGCAATGAGCTCTGACCTGTAGCTCAGGTGGAGTCTCAAGGTCTTTGTCATCTTGCTTTCAAAAGACACTTGGGATGATTAATTCTATCCCTGTCAGAAAACAGTGTTCTGTTTTGAAAATGTGTAGGGTAACGAGACTTCTCCCCAGCAGAAAGTTGGGTTTGCCTTTCATATACGAGGGGACTTCAAAGAGCTCATGAGAAAGTGGAAGAAGAAGACAATGCATTTTTTCCACAAACTTTTTGAAGCACCCTTGTATTCTCTTTTATTTATTGATTTTTAATTCCAAGGAAATCTGTCTCCTTCTACCAGGTCACCCAGGGTTTAGATCCTAACACACTGTTTCCTCACTCTTGCTTTCTTCTCTTCTTGGTCTTTGATCCAGGTGACCCAGGATTGGGACCCAGGCAGATCAAATCTCTGAATCCCTGTTGAGGCTAGGAGTGATTGGTTGATGTTCTTAGGGGTTCTTTTGACTAGTGACCACTGGAAGTAAGTCATGTCTCATAACTGATTTTGGAGTTGTATCTGCAGAGACTCTTTTGCAAAGACCTTGGCTGGGAAACAAGTAGACTGCTGGCTTCCCTTAATCCACTGTATTTCTGTTGGGAATCCAGGACGATCAAGGAGGGAATCAGGAGCCTGTAGATGTGATCTGTACTCAGCATAGGGTGACTAAGCAGGAAGTTGGAGTCTTCCAATTCCCAATTCATTCACTTGTTTGCAGAGATTTTTTGTTTTTTTTGTTTTTGGTGAGGTGGTGAACAGTAGATTTAAAACAATAATCTTCAAAACAAAATTGCTTGAGGTCTCATGCCCTCTGCCCAGGACTGAACTTTCTTCTACCTTTTGTCTCTTCCCAGGGTGCCCAAAAGGTCTTCTCCATCGCCTCCTGTTGCTCTCCCTTCTGATTTGTTTGTTTTTTATGACATTACAGTGCTTTCATGCTTAATTTGCAAGGACTTTTCATTTCCTTATCATGTTTTGATTTTTTTTTTACCCGTCTTGAGGTTTGCAATCAAGAGCCCTTGACCTGCAATCCTGGGCTGCCTGCAGCAACTTTGGGGATCCCCAGTCCACTGCTTTGTCCTCTAAGGAATAAATTCCCTTTGACAGTGACTCTTGTGAAGAATTAGAGCAAGTGTAGAGGATCGTACAGATAATTCAGGAAGAGAGAGAAGTTGTTGGTGAGTGGTAGGGGAGGACAAAGATGGATTAATATTTTTCCTTATCACTTGGCATGTTAAACTTAATTATTTTTCTTGAGAGACCTCTAAACAGTCATAATTAGGAATTATGATAATAGCTGCTGTTGGCTTACACATGTTCATTTTACAGCCTGTCTCATTGTGAATATGGGCTATGATTAATACCAATCAGCACCAGTTGGACAGGATGTTGCCTTGTCTTCTGGGACCTGCTTTGACTTTGAATGACCAGCCTCAAGGGTCAAGGGCACCTAGATAGGCTAGCCCCATAAGCTGAAGAGACGAACCTTCCTATGTTAGAATTGTTGTTGTTGTTAAGTGCCGTCAAGTCAGTTGTGACTCACAATGACCCTGTGTAGGGTTTCTGAGGAGCAGCTTGTGGGTTCAAACTGCTGACCTTGTGGTTGATCAAGTCCAGTGTAGATCCTGTAGTGCCACATCAGGAATCCACACTAGTTAGAGTGGTTGGAAATAAGTTGTTAACAGTGTCAATCCCAGCTATGAAAATAAGGATTTGGTTTTCCAATTCCCCACACACTTTGCTTCTGTCCTGCTGTTACGTGTGTGTGTGTGTGTGTGTGTACCCAAGCACCGTTCATCTATAATGTAGAGATATTGGAGTGCCTCTGGGGTAACTCTACATGCATCTATACCTTTATAATATCATCATATAAAGAAAAAACCTGAAGAAGATTGCAAGTGGAGGTTAATGCGCTGGACTGCAAGGTCCGTTTGATCCAAAAAGTCAGAGGTTCAAGCTTACCAGCTGCTCCTTGAAGACCCTATACAGGCTTGCTATGGGTTGGAGCTGACTCAACAGCTCTTAATAACAACAACATAATCAAAAACTGCAGCTGAGTACCAACTACTTTGAGGAGCTCTTCAAGAAAGAGGAAATTTAGCGTTAGGGCAAAATCCTCTAGCTTGTCTTATGTTTATTTTTATTTTGCTTATAAGTGGGGAAAACTAGATTCCTTCTAACTTGGATGCCTGTTCACCCAGAATGAATCTTAGAGATTCTTTCACTCTATTTATTTATAATTTGTTTGAGAGATATTTGAGTCTGGAGGGGCTTAAAGTACTGACTGCGAAGACGCATAGCTACTCTCTCTGACTCCAATCCGGCTTCATATGGGGACTCTGGAAACAACTCCTTACCCTTCTAGAATGTTCAGCCTCTCAAATTTGTAAAAAACCCCTTAGGAGAACAGTTCTGAAAAATAACAATAGCGATTCATGTTTGAAGTCAACACTGTTTTCAATAACATTCTTACAACATAGGTATTCTGATAGATCAGACACAAATACTGAGTCATAACTCTCAAGACAGAGTCAAAGAATATTCAGGGACAGCTTTAGAAACTACATGATTAGAACCTATGGGATTCACATTCCAAGATTTTTCTCAGAGCGTTTTCCTAGAGGCATGTTTCCAAAAGGATTTAGTACAAGGCAAAGGATTTTGGATTTCTTCCTACTACCTCTTCATTGTACCCCCCCACCCCACCCCCAAGTTGACTAGAGTTGCCTTTGGTTTTCTGAGTTTTAAGTCCTAAACTTCTCCCAGCTGCAAAAGGAAGCCTGCTGTATTTTGATGAGGCAAGTCACCTTTGATGTCACAATCCTCACTCTCTAAGAACAGGGAGTCATTAGCATCTTGACATCTGATTGTATAAGCTAAATCACCTCCTTGGAGCCTGCTCAGAGGGAAAAGCTGAGCTCTAACACACAGAACCTGCTGGAAGTAAATGCCTCTGCCCTGTAAAAGTAGTAGAAAGAAATTCTATTTGAGTGATGTCATTGGAAAGTTAAAAGAAAATCAGAGGAAAGAAAAACCTCCAAGAGAATAGTATATATTGGGTCTCTGGCCTCTAATTTGACATTCAGGTCAGATCAAATGTAACCCTGTGAGATCTTGGGTTTTAGGGTTTAAATGTCATATAGAAATGCTACCAGACAAGAGTTTTTATTATACATGGTCATCAAAAAGATGAGAGGTACCATCTTTGGATATTTTTCTATCAAATCTTAACTCATTTCAAACTCTTTACTGACAGAAGAAGTGAAACATGCTATATTTAAACATCTACAGTTGTTGGGATTGCTTTTAAAAAATAAAACAAACACAAGACTCACACTTCACACATGGTAAGTAGTAGTATATAAAACCGTATTTAACAAGTTGGGATTAGTTTCCATTTTCATCAGTGTGCAAAATGTCTACATGTAAATATTGGAACTGCTCATCAAATGAAAGGGGGCTGTGATCTGATTTTTCTAAATAACAAAGTAGTCATGCAGTTCAATATGCGGAGTCTCTCTGTGTCTGTAAGTGTGTGTCTATGTGTTTATCTGTATGTTTTTAATTCCTCTGGTTTAAGTAGAATGATAAATGTGGGAAAGAAGCTAGATGATGGCTATTTTAAGCATCAAAAAAAGTTCAAGGAGGAGGAGAATGAAAAGGAGAGAGAAAAAAGATCAAGTAGAAAGAGGGGAATGCGCATTACACTAGAAGATAAAGATGAATTTCTTTCAAATAGAAAAATCAAAGAAATGTGTGTTTTTTCCCCCTTACAGTAATAACATTTTTCTAGAGCTTTGTATATTACTATCTAAACAGTAGATGTGTGCTATAAATGCAAGCTGCCCTCAATGCATATTATTTTAAATATTTTTTTCCCTATAATTCCTTTGTGGTCAAACGACTAGCCTGCATCCTTGTCTGTCTGTTATTTTCAGTTAAAAAACAACAGTTTCTATTTTCTTTGGTCACTCTGTTTCCCTTGCCTCTAAACTCCCCTCTTCCTTCTTCTAGACTTGGCTATGCTGTTTCCCCACCCAGAAAATCTTCCGTGCTTAGTTGTCATTGTTGTTGTAATTAAGTGCTCTTGAGTCCTTACGGACTCATAGCGACCCTGTATAGGGTTTCTGAGAAGCAGCTTGTGGGCTTGAACCACCAACCTTGTGGTTCACAGTCCAGTGTTGATCCTACAGTGCCACACCAGTCTTGCTAAATTTCTCTGGTCTGCCTACCCTTTGGTTATTGTTGTTGTTAAGTACTATTGAGTGGGTTCTGGCTTATAGTGACCCTGTATAGGGTTTCCTAGGAGTGGCTGGTGAGACCCCATCTAGGATCGCTATGATATGGAATTGGCCTAGTGGCCATAAGTACACATACACACAAGGCAGTTGCAGTTGAGTTGATTTCAGTACAAACTAGAACCACTCCATAGGGTTCTCAAGACTGAACGTTTGGAAACAGAATGCTAGACCTTTTTTCCAAGTCATCTCTGGGTGGGTGCCCACCACCAATCTTTTGATGAGAAGCTAAGTGCTTAACTATTGGAGCACATTATATTTTTAAACTACCACTCCCTGTTTCTCCTGCTTTGATGTGCATTTCTTAAGGCTAAGGCCATTTTTAATGCAACTCTATATTTCTAGAAGCTAACATAGTATCCTAAGTGCTCAATAAATATTCTTTGAACTAAAATGTACTACCGAAGTGACCAGATGTGAATATTATTAACTGACTAACAGTACATGGAGGAAACTGCAATCACTGGAATGACTTGAAGTCTGTGATCTGTTGAATGCAAAACTGATGATCTGCCCTGTAAACCTACACTCAATTCACAGTACAAAGTTTTTAAAAGAAAATAAAATGTGCTACCAGTTTAATGCTCCAATTCTATATTGTCTTTATTTTCATAGAAAGAAAATAAGTCAATTCCCTGGGAGTTTCTTGTTTAGCATCTTACTTTTTGTGGACAACCACCATTCGATCTCTTTTGCAAAGGCAAAATAAGTCTTAGGAGCAAACAGATTAAGACTTTATTGGAGAATAAAGAAATGAAATGTTTGTCTTCAAGTAACATGTGTCTGAAAGCATTCTCTCACCCTTCCATTATTTTAGGTGGTCTTCACAATTTTCCTGCCCACCCCATCCTTTGAAGATGAACTCCCCAAGATTCTGGTTGGCATGCCTAGAAATTTTATGGACACAGCCCCATTGTTTGTAGGATCTCAGGCTGGTGGGAGCTTTTGTGATAAGGCTTAGAAAAGTCAGAGGTTTGGAGAAAGGGTCCTTCCTTGACCTTGGAATAACACTGTTTTCCCTACACTATCGAATACCCAAAGATGTTTCTACTAATGCAAAATATTCACTCTATTGGTATAATTTCATTACAGGAAGATCGATGTTTGGAAGACTCAGTGATGAGTTCTAAAATACGGATTCCTTTCCTGCTAGGCATCCATGGGGAACATCCCATCCTTTCTAGCCTGCCTCTTTGAATTCAAAGGAAACAAGGTCTAAGAATTTTAGGCAAAGCTGTACTCCATCTCACTGTGTCTTGAGTCAGTGATCTTGCCTCCTTCTGTGTTCAAACCACAGTAAACTCATGGCCATTGTATCAATTCCAGCTCCAAGCACCCCTAACATGGGGTTTCTGAGACTGTGAATCTTTACAGAAGCAGACAGCCTCATCTCTCTCCCACAGAATGACTGTGGGTTTAAACTGCTGACCTTGCTGTTAGCAGTTCAATTCTTGTCCCACAGTGCTACCAAGACAGGTTCCATTGACCTAGTTCTTCAGAGTCTGAAAATCTCTACACTCCTGTTTTAACTCAGTTGTATCATCATGTACCTGCTATAGGTCTGATCAGGATGGTAGTACAGATGTATAGAGAACAGTGTGCATTCTATCAAATGAGATTTATTCCTATACAGTTTATTATTTGAGTGAAATCATGTTGTTTCAGGCTGATAAATGATGGAAGAGCTTGACATGATATGATGCTATTCTCCCTTCAATATTTGCAGAGTTCCTCTGCCACTAGGTGACATATTTGTCCTAGGAATTTAAGATGGCTAGAGTAAGAAGAGCTGACTGACAAAGGTTCTCAAGTGCTCTTCTGGGCATCCTGAGGCAACGAGTCATGGCCATTAGAGGGAGCTTGAGAAATTGTTTAGTGTGTAAGTGATGTCGAAAGAGTGTGTTTCTAAGCCTTTGGAATGAAAAATGGAGACAGGAGAAAAATGGCCACTGGAAAAAAAAAAAAAAACCATAAGAGAGAACCAGAGCCATGAAAAAGAAGCTAAACTGTGAGAATGTCGGTGGCGATGGTAGGAATTCTAGTTTGAGATCTCCAGGGATAGGAATTGCCTGCTGTCCACTGACATTTGAAAAGTTATACTGGAGCCCTTGATGCAATTCTTCAATGTCATAAATTCCCATTGTGTACTGGACACCAAAATGTTGAATGAACTTTCATCCAAAAGACAAAAATGCTATCATTGTTGTCACCTATACCCACTCTGTAGAGATGATAGATCCCAGCTGTCTCTGAGTATTAAACCATTTCTTTTTACTGTTTAAAAGTGGATTTACTTATTTATGTATGTATTTTAGTTGTTATGTATGTATGTACTGTGCTAAATCTTCATTAGCTAATGCATAACGATTAGCAGGAATGTAGTATTTACTGTAGGAAAGGGCACTTTTCTTACTGACCTGTTTGCCACTTGATCAGTTCTATTTAATGTCGGGGTGTAATAGCTGCACAGATTTGAAACCGACTATATTTCTTTGTCAAATGAGATGGATCATTCATTTAATAACCATTTAATGACAAACTGCAATGTGCCAAAATACAGGACTGAGTGTTTTATAGTGTTCTTATCCTCAAAGAAGGTTACAGTGTGGAACAATATTCACTACCAGAGAAGTCCTGGTGTGGCGCTGTGGGTTAATGCACCAGACTGCAAAGTCATTTGAACTGCAAGGTCGGTGGTTCAAGCTCACCAGCTGCTCCTCAGAAACCCTATATAGGGTCGCTATGGGTCGGAACCGACTCGACGGCACTTAACAACAACAACAACAACAACAACAACCATAGAAACACCTAGGGACAGAGGACCCTCGAGAGGTGCAGCTGACTTAGACATGAAATCACAAAGATTGTCTGGAGGAGATGAGGCAGGAATTGTGTTGTGAAATGGAGGAAGGCATAAGGGGGAGGGTATTCCAAGAAGAAAGATTATGTCTATGGAGCCATATAGCTGTCTGCAATATGGAAAAACTATAGGTGGTTCACTAATGCAGACACCAAGGATGCTTTGGGAGAAGCCAATAGGAATGAGACCATCAGGGACTACATCTGCAAGATCAGGAAGGAATTCAGATCCACCATTAGGAGTGGAGACCCATCCTGAAAACACTGGATGGGGCTCTTTGACTTAGGGAGGAGAATGACGTCACATTTATATGTGGAAAGGTCACTTTGGAGGAAGAATTGTTTAAGGACAGAACAGAGAGAGAAGGCAGAGCTAACCCCCATGAGAAGGTGTGAGCTGGTGCATGTGAAAATAAACTAATGAGTCTAATGAACTATAGTGTTAATTAAGTTTATTGTTTATGAAAATGATGCTGTAAGTCAGACTCTAGCAAAGGTAGTCATACTGTTTTTAATTTGAGATTAAAAAAATGAGTAAGATATCATTACAATTTGGAATGAACATATGAAAGAGATATAAAACTAGCATCTGGTACATTCCCCTTTTTGTATGGAGATGGCGTAACTTAGTGGTTAAACACTTAAGTTTTGGTATCTGATAGACCTGGATTTGATTCCTGGCTTGGCCTCTCGCTAAGTGCATGACCTTTGCGAGGTAAATATCATGAAGCCTCAGTTTTCTCATGTTTTGAATGGGGTGTTGTTGTAGTTGTTAAAAGCCGTCAAGTCAGTTCCGACCATAGCAATCCTGTATAGGGTTTCTGAGGAGTGTCTGGTGAACTTGAACCGCTGACTTTGCAGTTCAAACTGACCTTGCAGTCCAGCACATTAACCCACAGCACCGCCCCAGAACTCCTTTGGGGTAGTAATAGCATGTTCAATCAGAAAGTACACATTATACATTAAGTAAGTGTTTACTTGTTTGACACTTAGAAAAGGTTCAGTCAGTAATTGACCACTTGTTCTTTTTGTATTGGACGTTAAAAGTCAGAAATTGGGTGATTTTAGTTAAAAGCATATGGCACAGGTGTTAATGAGGCTTAGGTTTACAGGAAACCAACCTGTGTTCTCCTTCTCTCAACTGGCACACAATTTTCCAGGCTCTTTGAAAACGTTTTTTTCTGCAAAGCAAAGTCGTGCATAGTTCCCATGAAACTAGAGAGCCCTGAAAAAGTGAATAAATGGCCCCTTTACCTTCCACTGTTAACCAGACTGAGAAAGAGAGAAAGAAAGGTTAGGAAAGAGATTGGATCATGGGAAGCAGAACTGTACTTGGGGAGAGTATAGAGAAGATGGACATTGGATGCATTTAGAAGAAGACGAAGAAAATAAAGTTATAAGAATTCAATCAAGTTTAGTCCATTGGTGTTGGAGTAATTCTGATCCAAGACTGGCACCCCATGTAATTGGCATGTAGACATATTTTGAAAAGGTTGAACCAACATTTAAAAATTTGGAATTTCACCTGAAAATGGAGATTTCTGGATTCTGTCAAAAAATCTGAAGATCTGGCAACTGGGGGCTGTTTGTTTCCAAGGATACAAGGAAGGACAGCTGCTCCTGTTATGTGGGGAAACTGCTCACCAGTGCTTTCAAGGCTTGTTACCGTGGGGTCTTTGTGACCACTCACACCAAACCCATTTCTCTGTTTGGTATTAAAATTTGTGATGTAGAGACACCAAATGGTTTATAAACCCAGACACAAATTAAATCTGTGATGTGGGAAATAATCGTGTTCTAGAAAAAAGAAGGGGGGTTGTGGGTTGGATATATTGGTTGCTTTACAAAAACAAAAAAACAAAAAAAAAAAACGTTCAGGGTCCCAGAACCATTCCCTTAGGCTGGCACTAGGGTAGAAGTAAAACATATGAAATGGGGGAGAAATGGATGGTGTCAAAGGAAGGAATCCCTGATGATTCCAGATGGTCAAATCCACTAAGCTCCTATAGAATTTGAGTTGAGAGGAGAATCTGCCACCACTTGAATATAGATTGTGTTTTTGAAATGACTGATTTATCAGGTGCAGGCGGAGCATGACAAACCAGCTCCGGGCTGCGCTTTCCTTTGTCACGTTCTCCTGCTCCTGCCCCCCTGGCCTTCCTCTCACTCCCACCCTGACACCCCAAGCCTTCACAACATTGACACCCCCTCCACCTGACTTCCTCTTGCTTTTCTGGCAGGTTCAGCAAGAAACAACCCAGGTCTCCATGGCAACGTGGAGACAGCTGGAAAATGGCAGCTAAACGCAGCTGCCCCTCATTTAATATCAACTCTGGCACCGACAGAACAGATAATAGGCAATAACACACTATTATGTTGTGGGAAAATGAAATGCTTCAGCAGAAGGCTGTCATGCTGGGGGGATTTATTTGTTACTGTACCAGCACCAATTTCTCTCTCTTTCCCCTCTTTTTCTTTATTCCTTCCTTTCCATGACATTGTTTTTTTCTCTCTCCTCATTTCTTTCCCATTCCTCCTCTCTGTAGCTTCTCTTTTTATGCTTCCTCTTTCCACGTTTTTTTCTCCATCTTTTACCTTTTTGAAACATATATGGTATATCTGAAAGTATACATATAGAATAACAGTTATTCACATAATAACTCCCTAGTTACAAAGCATTTTTAATGCAGTTACTTTTTTCATTTGGATGGAGAGGCAGTCCTGTGAGATAGGAAGGGCCTGGCTGCTGATATTTATTTTGTTGTTGTTATCAGTTGCCTTTGAATTAGCTCTGATTTATAGCGATTCTATGTGCAATAGAAACACTGCCCAATCTTGTACCATCCTCACAATTGTTTCTGTGTTTGAGCCCATCATTGCTGTCACTGTGTCAATCTGTATTGTTGAGGGTCTTCCTCGTTTTAACTGACCTTCTACTTTATGAAGTATGATGTCCTTCTCCAGGGACTAGTTCTCTCTAATGACGTGTCCAGAGCATGTTACACCACGTCTCAGCATCTTCTCTTCTAAGAAGCATTCTGGCTCTACTTTTTCCAAGATAGATTTGTTAATATTTCTTGCAGTCCTTGGTATATTCAGTATCCTTCACCAACACAATAATTCAACTGTATCAATTTTTCAGCTCTCATTCTTTGCTCAGTTTTTGCATGCATATGAGTCTGAGAAGTATGAAAATGCTATGGCTTGAGTCAGGTGCACTTTAGTTTTCAAGATGACATTTTTGTTTTTTTACACTTTAAAACAGATCTTTTTTTTTTTTTTTTAAACAAAAAAACTTTTTATTTTGAATTGAATCAAGGTCCAGGGAAGATCATCAGTTTTATGTTCAGCACATCATACATATACTTGGTTTCATTTCAATGATTGCAGTCCCCTCCATGTAACATCAGTTATCCCATTTTCTCCCTGTGATTCATGTTTCCATTCCACCTTCTTTCTCAGCCCTTCTGAATTTTGTCCTTAGGTAATGCTGCCTTTTTGATGTTGAATGGTTGACCACCCACTAGTTAACCACTAGTTAAAACAGATCTTTTGAAGCAGATTTTCCCAATGTAGTTCAACATTTGATTTCTTGACATCTACTTCCATGGGAGTTGATTGTGGATTCAAGTAAAATGAAATCCTTGAAAAATTCACTGTTTTCTCTGTTTATTAAGATGCTGTTCATTGGTCAGTTGCAAGGACTTTTGTTTTCTTTATATTGAGGAGTAATCCATATTGAAGCGTCCTGGTGTGACACTATGGAATAAAACACTGAACCGCAAGGTCAGTTTGAACCACAAGAATATAAAGAAAACAAAATTCCTTGCAACTGGGCCAATAGTCACAAGTGGTGCTACAGAATAATGCACTGGACTGCAAGGTCAGTTTGTGTCACAAGGTCGGCAGTTCAAACCTACCAGCTGCTCCTCAGAAACCCTATACAGAGTTGCTGTCGGTTGGAACTAGCTTGATGGCACTTACAACATGTTGAAAAAGATATTTTTGATGAATAAATTGATAGTCTTGCAAAATTCTACCATGTAATCTCCTGCATCGTTTATATCTCCAAGGCCATATTTTTCAAATATTGATCCTTCTTGGTATCCAACTTTTACATTCCAATCACCAGTAATTACCAATGCATCTTGATTGCATTGTTTGATCATTTGCATACTGCAGAAGTAGATTGTTGCTATTAAGTGCTGTCTGTCGAGTCGGTTCCAACTCATAGCAACCCGGTATAGGGTTTCCAAGGAGTGATTGGTGAGTTTGAATGCCAACCTTGTAGTTCAAACCAACCTTGAGGTCCTGCATTTTATCCTACAGTGCCACACCTGGACTTCACAGAAGTAGATAACCATCTTCAATTTCTTCATCTTTGTCTTTGGTGGTTGGTGCATAAAAATATTTTGTATAGATTTAAAACAAGCTCAGAGAAGTTGAATAAGTTGCCCAAGGTCATATGTTGTTGTTGTTGTTAAGTACCGTGGAGTTGGTTCCGACTCATAGTGACCCTGTACAGGGTTTCCAAGGCTGTAAATCTTTACAGTAGCAGAAACCTTCATCATTATCCCATGGAACAAGTGGTAGTTTTGAACTGCTGACCTTGAGGTTAGTAGCCCAATTTGTAAACAAACACTACAGTACCAGAGCTCCTTAAGGTCATATGAGGAAGTTGAAATATCAGATCCTTCATTCCAACCCAGATTTACCAATCCCTAAACGAAACTCTTTCCTCTCTGCTACAATTTCAGAGCCACAAATTCTGATTCGCTTTATCAGGGTTCTGCTTGTTAATGAACACTTTCAGCCTCAAACAAGTATCCTCAGGCTTAGAGATGTCAGGAAGTATTTAGATCTTTGTTTCCAAAACAGATTTATTGTTTCTTCTGTTAGTCCATGGTACCTTCCGCTATTCTTTGCCATCACAATTCAAATGCACTGATTCTTCTACAGTCTTCCTTATTCATAAACTTTCACATGCATATGAGGGGATTGAAAATACCCATGACTTACATCAGACACACCTTTTTCCTCAAGGTGACATGTTTGCTTTTGAGCACATTAAAGAATCTTTTGCAACAGATTTGCCTAATGCAATATCTTTTGATTTCTTGACTGCTGCATTGATGAATGTTGATTGTGGACCCAAGCAAAATGAAGTCTTTAATAATTTCATTCCTTTCTCCATTTATCATGTTATTTATTGATCCAGTGTAATGATTTTTTGTTTTCTTTACATTGAGATGCAATCCATACTGAAGACTGTAGTACTTTTTCAAGTTCTCCTTGCTTCCAATAAGCAAGGTTGTATCATCTGCATATCTCAGGTTGTCAATGAGTCTTCCTCCAACACTGATACCATGTTTTTCTTCATATAATGCAACTTCTGGGATTATTTGTTCAGCATACAGATGGTGTAAATATAGTGGAAAGATACAACAATCCTAGTGCTCATTTTTCCTGATTTTAAGTCATTCAATGTCACCTTGTTCTTCATGAGCACAAGTGTTCTGGAATACTAATTCTTTGCAGTGATGGCCGAAGTTTGTTAAGATCCACACAGCCGAATGCCTTCACAAAGTCAATAAAACACAAGTAAATGTTTTTCTGGTAATCTCTGCTTTCACTCAAGATCCATCTGAACTCAGGAATGATATCCCTAATTTCTCATCCTCTTTTCCATCTGGTTTGAATTTCTGGAAATTCCCTATCATTGACTATTGCAATGATTTTTTAAACTATCCTCAGTAAAATTTTACTTGCATGTGATATTAATGATCATGTTCAATAATTTTCACATGTTAGTGGTCACCTTTCTTCAGATGGGCACAAATGTGGATCTTTTCTAATTGGTTGGCTAAGTAGCTGTGTTTCAAATTTCTTGGTGTAGATGAGTGAGCACCTCTGATGTTCCATCAGTTTGGTTTGTTGAAATATTTCCATTTTTATTCCATCAGTTCCTGAAGCCTTGCTTTTCACCAATGCCTTGAATGTAGCCTGGACTTCTACCTTCAGTACCATCAGTTCTTGATCATACACTATCTCTTGAGATGTTTGAGCATTGACCAGATCTTTTGGTACTGTGACTCTCTGCATTCATTTCATCTTCTTTTGATGCTTCCTGCATCATTCAATATTTTGGCCATGTTGTTATTGTTGTTAAGTGCTGTTGAGTTGGTTTGACTAACAGCAGCCTTGTATGTTTCCCAAAAGGCAGCTAGTACTTATCCTGCATTGTTGTAGTTGTTAAGTGCCCTGGAGTCAATTCTGACTGTGGGAATCCTTCAGTGTTAAAAGTCAAGGCTTGAATTTTTCCATCAATTCATTCAACTTGATGGTATTTGATTTTCTAATACCTTTTGGTTTTCATATTTCATTGTAGTACTTTACTTTGTCTTCCCAAGCTGCCCTTTGACATTTTCTGTTCAACTCTTCTACTTCAGTACTTCTTCAGTCGCTTTGCCTTCTATATGCTCAAAAGCAAGTTTCAGAGTCTTTTCTGACATCTATTTTGTTTTTTTGTTTCTTTCCTGTCTATTAAAATGTTCTTTTGCTTTCTTCATAAATACTGTTCTTGATGTCAGCCCACAACTCGTCTGGTTTGTGTCTACTGTTCTTGAGATGGTCTCTACATTCAGATGGCATATAGTAAAGGTCATGTTTTCATTCTTGTGGGCTTGTTTCCATTTTCTCCAACTTCAGCCTGAACTTGTATCTGAGCAATTAATGGTGTATTCCATAATCGACCCTGGCCTTCTTTTTGCAGATGATATTGAGCTTTTCCATCATGTATACTTGCTGTTGTTGAAAAACAAGGTATTTGCAGTAAAGAAGGCCTTGGTCTTGCAAAATTCTGTCATGCGATATATCCAGCATAGTTTCTATCACCAGAGCCATATTTTCCAACTGCTGTTCCCTTTCTCTTTGTTTCCAACATTCAGATTCCAATCACTAGTAATTACAAATACATCTTTATTTCATGTTCAGACTGAAAAAGTTCATAGAATTCTTCCATTTCATCATTACTGTCTTTGTGGGTGGTGCATAAATTTGGACACTGGTGGTATTTACTGGTCTTCCTTGTAGGCACATGGATATTATCCTATCACAGACAGGATTGTACTTCAAGAGAGATCTTGAAATGTTCGTTTTGATCATGAATGTGATAAATTTCTCATTGTTGGTATAGTAAACCATTTGGTTATCTGATTCGCAGTGGTCAATACCATTCCATTCCAGTTCGCTAGTGCCTAGGATATTGATCTTTATACGTTCCACTATAGTTTGGCAACTTCCAATTTTTCTATATTTATACTTCATACATTGCATGTTCTGATTATTAAAGGATATTTGTAACTATTTATTCTCATTTTGAGTTGTGCCCCATCAACAAATGAAGGTTCTGAAAGCTTTGCTCCATTCATTTCATTAAGGTCAACTCTACTTTGAGGAAGCAGCTCTTTCCCACTTATATTTGAATATCTTCTATCCTGAGGGGTTCCTCTTCTGGCATTATATCAGATAACGTTCCACTGCTATCCATATGGTTTTCAGTGGTTAGCCATTCGGAAATGGGCCCCCTGTCATTATTCCCTGCCTGTTTTAATATAGAAGCTCTGTTTCAACATGATCACCAAGACTGACCCTGATGATATAAAAGACAGTGGCAAAGCTTCCAGTGTCATAGCAGTACACAAGTCACCACAGCGACAAACTAACAGACTCCCGGGGGACTTGTTTTGGTAATAATGGGTTATTTTTGTTTTTAATTTTGAAATCCAATATACCTATCTGCTCATTATCTTCCATCACTTCAATTTGAAATCTTAGCCAGCAGAAGGAACATGGTTCACTTTTTGACTTGACACTAAGGGCCTTTTGTGGACGAACACCTTTTCCCTTTTGTCAAAAGACATTGACATTGAGGTTGCAAGGAGCCATTACTGGTGGCTAAGGGCTTAGGAGAGCCCTTCTCCAAGCTGTTGCTGCATTTTAAGCTTCCTTTCTTACATCCTATGGTTGCATCTCTATATACTTCCATCTTCCTTTGAAGTATTAGTCGACTTTCCAAAGTGTGGAGAGATGTAGCATTGTTTTCATCCGGTTCTTAGGTCTTGGGAGGTAGATATATGGATTTTAATGGATATTTAAATTATGTTTTCATTTCTGGCCATGGCTGATGAAGAAAATTAGTTAAGAAAAAGTGTATAGAAATCTAAATGAGGTACTATATAGTGTTTTAATCAGAAGAATACATCATTTGGGCTGGCAAAGATGCCATTTTTAATTAAAAACAATTTATAGCAAGAGTTTTGAACTTAGGATCTCTGAATATCTTTAAAAATAATACTAAATTTTATATGAGCAAGAGAGTACAGGGTAGGGACTGGGAATTTGACTCTTCTAACTTCTATCTTTGTAGCTTTGGAAAAGTTACCTGTCCTCATGAGGTCTTGGATTTTTAACTCTTCTGTGACTGAAACAAGAATCACTGTTGTGTATTGTTCATCATCAGTTGAGTCAACTTCTAGTCATAGTAGCACATCCACTCCTGATGTACATCAGAACAGAAACTTTGCCTGGTCGTGCATCATCCTCAGGATCGCCAGAATGTTTGAGTCCATTGTTGCAAATTTGCTGGCAGTGCACCTCATCAAGGGTCTCCTTCAGACTCTCCATGTCAACAAACTTAGTGTCCTCTTCCAGCCATTAATTCCTCCTGATGAAATGTGCAAAGCAAGCAACTCATATGATGTTCTGTTGTGACCCATAACATTTTCATTTGCTCATTTGGGGAAGCAGATCACCAGCTCTACTAGTCTGAAATTTCCAGTGAAGCCCGTCTACCATGGGTAACCCTGCTGGTATTTGATATACCTTCCAGCTTCACAGCAACGTACAAGCCACCACAGTTTGACAAACCAACAGATGCAGGGTGACTCTGTCTGTAATGCTACTTTTAAAAATCCTTCACACTGTACCTCTTCATGGAGGTTTGTCTTCTGCATGCCCAACTTTAGCTGTGAAAACTCAAGTAGGCCACTAACAAGATGTTCCCGTGGTGGTGAAGAGACTAAGGAAAACACATTGTTGAATTTACAGGCAATCCCTGGTCTCTGTTGCTTGGTTTTAGTCCTTGTTACCTACTGTAGATGGTTCCTAAGAGTGAAAAGAATTATACGGTCATACCATGTAGTCATGTTAGAACTGACAGGAAACAGTTCTAAACTTGGTCTCGTCATTGAAATCCTTGCTGAATGGGAAGAAAGTCCATGGCCAAAGGCCTGCTTTGCTTGTCAAAACCCCTTGCTATTCTCTTTTTCTCCCTTGACTTTGCTTGAGTGGTTAATCCTGTGTATTCTTGGATTTGCTACCATCCCCCATCCAGATCAAAGGGTGCAATAATATAAAGATGGGAAACTAATGTTTATTCAATATCCATACTATCTGAGAAGGAGCTCTGGTAGCGTAGTGGTTACAAATCGGGCTGCGAACCTTAAGGTCAGCAGTTTGAAACAACCAGCTGCTCCATGGGAAAAAGATGAGGCTTTCTGCTCTCGTAAAGATTTGCAGCCTTGGAAGCCCTGTATAGGGTCGCTATGAGTCGGAATCGACTCCACGGCACATAACCACCATACTATCTGAGTAGTTCTATTTTATTCTTAACAAGTGGCTGGTTCATGAGAAGGATGCTCTGAGAATTGAGAAAAGTCTTAAAATGTTTCATCATTCTAAAAAATTTTTTAATTACATTTTAATATTTTGATGAGTGTTCAGAAATTGCATTGCTATCTGATTTTTATTCATTATTCAAGGAAATGTAAGAATAGTAAGTCTTTTAACTGGCTGATAGAATAGTAGAACACCCATGGCAACTGTATATTTAAAGTTAGCCAGAAATAAAGGGGCACAATCTTTAAGCCAAAGGCAAAACGTGTTTCCCAGTCCATGCGCTTTCATCCAGAGGAGAGGAATGAGGTTAGGTAGAGAATTTAAGATTTCTTTTTAACACCAGGAAGAACTGCACAGAGCTGGTCTAGAACAGCAACTGGTATTGGTGGTGAATGTTGGAATTGGTCACACCCACTGTGAGTAGGGAGGACAGTAACAGAGACAGGAGTGGAAGGTCACAAAAATAAATCCAAGTAGAACAATTCAGAATCTTTTATGGTACAAGCAATGGCCATAAGAGAACTGAGAATCAAGCACAGTTTAAAACTATAAAAGCACAACCTTAAACAAGAAATCATGGAGAACTCAAGAAAGGACTTTCAGGAGGCAACATTCAAGTACCTCTTATTATGATATTGTTGTTAGCTGCTGGTGAGTTGACTCTGACATTGTAGCTCCATGTACAATGGAACAAAATATTGTCTAGTCTTGTAGTGTCTTCATGATCATTAATATCATTATCATTAGCTCCAAGTCCATTATTGTGCCCAGTGTGTATTTGGGGTGCCTTCCAACCTAGGCGGCTCATCTTCTATCACTATATTGGACAGTATTCTTTAGTGATCCATAAGATTTTAATTAGCTTATTTTTCAGAAGTCAATTTCTAGAACTTTCTTCTTAGTCTGGAAGCTCTGTGGAAACCTGTCCACCATGGGTGAGTCTCCTGGTATTTGAAATACCAATGACATCATTTCTGTAACATGCAGGCCACCACAGAATGACAAACTGAATGACGACTGATGAAGCTCTGTTATAAAATCAGTGAAATAATGAAGACCATAACATCCTAGACTCATTGGGTTGGAAGCATCTTGGAGATTACTGACTTGCAATTCAATGCAGTCTTAGAACTGATTGTTGCAGATTCATGAGGCTATAAATGCAGGAATTAAGAGTAAATATACAGATACTTCCCAGAAATTTGCTATGTGAGGATATCCAGTTGAGGGGCAAGTGAATTGATTTCTTTGAACACAATGATGGCCAGGTGAGGTGTTTTGAGAAAACTCACATGCTGAGTAACCTGTGGCATGAAGTGTGAGCTTGTTTTGTACAATAGGAGAATGCAATGACCTGGGAAGATCAGAAATGAATTACAAAACTAAGCTAAATGGATTCTTCACCACAAAGATGCTGTGAAGCACTGATCTAGTTATGTTTAAAGAGCTTCATCATACATTTGAGAAAGAGGAAAGTTATGTCACCACAGAAATCCAGACTTAAAACCAAAACCAAAACCTGATTGATATTGTATCAACAAGTTTTTTTAATTAAAAGCACATGTTTGTACAACATATTCTGCCTTCTAATATGGAAAGCATATAAAACATCCTAACTAGTATTTCCTTTGAAAAAAATGAAACATTGGTATCTTCAGGCTCTTAGAGATGTAATCACACCAAGGACTTCTCATTTCAACTGAGGCTTTGTTTTTATAGATAGATAGATAGATAAATAGATACACACACAACACACACAACACACACATATATACACACAAACAGCTGTGTCTCTCCACAGTAAATATATTTCCTCTTGAGGCATTTTGTTACTGGGAATTCTTAAAGAATATAGAGCCATGGTAGATGGCACTTTTCTGGGTCAATCTTGCCCAAGGCCCACTCTAATAGTAAATGAGGTACTGAAAGAACTCTCGTGGGCCCCTATGATGCAGTTTAGGGCACTACAGAGGTAATAGACTAGATGGGGCCCCAGAAGCTAGTGGGGCACTAGGGGTTGGGAGCATGAGTAAGCCTCCTTCAGCACCTGTATTTCTGTCATGTGATGCTGTGGACTCAGATACACACGGCCTAAATCTGCCTTTGTGACACCCCACATCCACTTCCATCAAAACCTTAGCCAGCTAAAACTCATTATGCTCTGGTTATATTACATTAGACTGAGTATCCGTACAGATGGAGGTTTTCAGCCAACTGGATGCTCATAATATCACAGTGGTAACATCACAATATTAACAGTTCTCACTTGTGTAATGTTGATGTTTTCTTTCATTGGGACCTCATCATAATACTATAGAGTAGGCAGGGCCCCTCTTATTGATGGTGGTGGTGATGGTGTGCTGCTAAATCCGTTCCAACTCAAGCTGTTGTGAAGTGCCTTCCAGGCCATTCTGACTCTTAGGGACACTGCGTAAGGTTTCCAGCGACTGGCTGGTGAGTTTGAACTGCTGATCTTACAGGTCAAACCAACTTTGAAGTCAAGTGCTTATCCTTTTGCACCACACCAGGACTTCATAAGATTTTCTAGGTTGCGAGTTTTTATGGGAGCAGAAAGCCTCATCTTTCTCCTGAGGAGCAACTGGTAGATACAAATTGCCGACCTTGTGGTCATTAGCCCGATGTGTAGCCACTACGCTACCAGAGCTTGGCTGTTACATCTAAGGAAAATACATAACTCAAAGAGATGAACAGTTGTTGCTTTTACCCCCAAATAAGATCTCAGATCCATCTCCACTGTCACTGTCTTTGTTCACACACTATTACCCATAACTGGACAACTGCAAAGGCTGATGAATTAATTGCCTTAGGACTTCACTCCTCACTCCTTCAACTGATCATTTACATAGCAGCCAGATGATATTTTACCAATATAAATCATATCGTGTCACCTTAAAACTCTGATGTTGTTGTTGTTGTTGTCAGGTGCCATCGAGTCGGAACTGACTCATAGCGACCCCATGCACAGCAGAATGAAACAATGTCTGATCCTGGGCCAACCTCACTACCACTGCCACACTTGATGCCATCAATGATGCCACCTGGCTGATCCATCTCGTTGGGGGTCTTCCTCTTTTTCTCTGACCTTTCATCTTACCCAGCATGACATCCTTCTCTAGCGACTGTTCTCTCCGCTTTCCATTTCTCTTATGATAAAGACCTAACTCCCTGGTAAGACTGACAAAAGCCACAGTCTTGGTTCACACCTTTCTTCCCTTACTCCTGATCCACGTTCTGTCCATCCCTTGCTACCCTCTCTGCCCCACTGTCCCTATGGTCAACGTGTCCTCTTTGCAAGCCTCCATTTAAAGTTGGCTCCCTCGAGTGGACTTCCTCAATCTATGATTTAGATGTTCTTCCTCACACAACCCTGTTGCTGTTTCCTTAGCATTCACCACAATTCACAAGTATATTTATGTGTAGGCCTCTCTGTTTAAACAGTGCCTCCCTCCCAGACTGCAACGGTGATGAACACAACGTTCTTGTGTGCTTTGTTCATTCGTAAATACTCTGTACGTCAGTCACTACCAGCCTAAGAGCTGACTGGCCTGCCATAAATATTTATGATCTTTTTAGAAAGAGGGGATAATGGGATAATGTGCTCAAGAGAGCACAGATGGACAAGGGTGTTGTGAGCCAATGTCCCTGAAGTAACTAATTCATTTTGGTTTTCTTCCTACTTAACACTGGAGGTTCCCAGCAGCCTGGCATATAGCAGGAGCTTTGTAAATGCTTGAATACATGAATCTATGTAATGAAATAACAAATGGCACCTATACATCACAGAATCCATCGTTACTAGAATGCCAAGCTGTACTGCCACTCTTTGTATTTTCAGGGGGCTAGATGTGTATCCCCGACACATACTCATCACTGCACTTGAACACAAATGGCTCATCATTTCCCTTTTCTCTTGCTACCACCAAATTCTCTTCTGAGTGAGGAAGCTGTCTGGTTAGAAAGAAATGCTCTGATTTTTTCCCCTGAAGAATACCATCAGGAGGGAGGCTGTGATTAATACACATAATTGAAACAAATGGCAGCTAACTGCAGAAACCCATCTCCCAGCTGCTGGAGGGAGGAAATGCTGACAGTCGTTCCCCATTGAGGGGCTACCAGAAGAGAGGAGCTAGCAGGAGCAGGAAGGAATAGACTTTACTAACCCATATCTCTCGAGGCTGCATTTGGGGCCAGAGACGCCCTTTGAGGGCTTTGTCCTATAAATGAGCTTTGTTATGAAATTGTGGCATCATCAGCTTTTAGGCTGGAGCTTAAACAGGCTGTCCACTGGGGTTGTTTTTATAGAAGGCTCCTCCTGCAGAATGAATCCTGTGGTCCATAAGGCATTGCTGCAAACACCAGGGTGCAGCTCTTTGTGAGGAGACAATGCCTCAGAGTCCTCCAGCCTTCCATGTTGAAGTGCCCCGTTACAGTAGGAGGGGAAGCAGAGTGGAATGTAGGGACACCTAGTTTCTTCTCTGACTCTGAACCTGCTTTGTGATGCTGGGCAGTCTCTTAACCTTCCTTGGCCTTAGTCTCCTCAGTATGTAACATGAGGGGTCAGGCCAGAAGATCATGGTCATCTCAGTTCTAAGAACACACACACACATGAACCCACACATCATACATATAATATATATTGTTGTTAAATTCCTTCGAGTTGGGTCCGACTCATAGGTGTCCTTGTATAGGGTTTCTGAGGCTTTAAGTCTTTGTGGGAGCACAAAGCCTCATCTTTTTACCACAGAGCAGCTGCGGGATTCAAACCACAGATATTGTGATTCGCAGTCCAGTGCTTAACTTCAGGAAGTCACCACGCTTTCCATTATCTATTTTTGTGTCATCTCTCTCTGGGGGGGTGGGGGGGGGAAGGGGTCATGAATATGTATGTCTAGACTTCTATGGAGTCCCTGGGTGGCACAAACAGTTATTGCTGTCAACTCATAACAGAAATGTTGGAGGCTGGAGGTCACCCAGAGAAGCCTTAGGTACAAAGGTCTGGTGATCTCCTTTCAAGAAATTAGCCATTGAAAAGCCTCTGAAGCACAGTGCTACTCTGACACGCATGGGAACACCAGGATTTGGAGCGGACTTGACAGCAATTGGCTGAAGATTCTGTCTAATTTATCTATTGAATCTAATAGATCTATGTAATCCAATCTATCTGTTGAATTTAATCTATCTATAAATGCCTCTGCTTTTCAGTTCATTGTTTTTACAGTTAGCTCTCAGAAAGTTATTAGACATTTGTGCCAAAGCATTAATATGCATCTGGCTAAACTAGTACTTAACTTTGTTATTGTTGTTGTTAAGTGTTGTCGAGTTGGTTCTGACTCATAGGACCCTGTATAGGGTTTCTGAGGAGCGACTGGTAGATTTGAACTGTTAACCTTGTAGTTAACAGTCTTTGTTTTTCCTGCAGTGGCACACCAGGGCCTCAGTACTTAGCTTAGGGAAAATAATTTATTAACACATCAATCAGAAGACTACATAACTCAAGCTCACCACACTCAATGCACATAAGCTTCCCTGGGCCATCAAACCAGCCATGGGTATACTTGATGACATCGCAAAGGCAAAACCACTCAGAAAGCAAACAAGTGCACATCACAGCCTTGGGTGAAGGTGTGAGGTCGAATTTGCTGAAACTTTTTTCCTTTGGATCTTTAGTGGAGACAGTTTAATCAAGGATACATCTCTTCCCTTGGGCTATTCTTCCTTGACAGCAAACTCAAAGGGTGGAAGACATCACTCTACACAAAGAGTCACCCAGAAAATGTTGGGAGCAAGGTGGCAGATCTGGATCTCAGGCCTGGAGGGTGTGGAGAAGTCAGCTGAAGGATTAGGTTGGCTCACTAGCTTGTAAGATGTACAATGCAGCCATGGTCCCTCTGGAGGACCAAGTACTTTGTGCATGCTGAGTGTGGAAGTGCACGCCCTGAGCTTCAGGCCCGAGGAAATAACTGGGAGAGAATGTTCTCCCGGGAGAACTAACCTTACTGAGCCGCTTCCTTTGCTCTGTATCTTTGCTGCATCTCATTACACCCTCGAACAATCCAAGAAGCAGTGCTGTCTTCTTTAAATGGACAAGAAAAACTGAGACTCTGGGAGGTGAACTGATTTTATTCAAGGTCATCCTGTTGGTGGGCATCAGGATTAACATTTTTCAATGATTTTTTGTGGTGCAATAAAAGAAAAAGAAGCAATTTCTTTCTACAAATAGAAAGGGAAATTTAGTAGTGATCAAATGGGGGAAATGGCATTATTAGAACTTCAGGAATTCTGCTTGTCTCTCTGCCCACTGCCTACTCCTGTAACTTTATATACAACTCCCTTAATACAATGGTAGTGCTCTACCAGTTGAGTTTGAACCTTACACAATTGACCGTCAAACCCATTCCCTTTGCATGAGAGATGGTCCCCTTGAGGCATTCCATCAGGGAGGAGGGAACATTTAGCCAGAGCTGAAAGTCCTTGTCTGCTTGTCCTGGGACTATTCTGCATGTCTACTCAACAACAACTCCTCTACCTCAGGTGAGAGTCACAAGATGTTATTGTTAGGTGTCATTGAGTCAGTACCTACTCATAGCAACCCTATGTACAACAGAACGAAACACTGCCCATGCCACGCTTGAGTCCATTGATGCTGCCAGATTGTCAATCCATCTTACTGGGGGTCTTTCTCTTTTTCTCTGACCCTCCATCTTACCAAACATGATATCCTTCTCTAGCAATTGGTCCCTTCTGACAATATGTCTGGAGTATGAGAGACAAAGTTTGGCCATCCTGGCCTCCAAGGAGCACTCTGGCTGCACATCTTCCAACACAGATCTGTTTGTTCTTTTGGCAGCCCATGGCACTTTCAATATTCTCCTCCAACAACAAGACATTAGAGAAACCAAAAGACATGGGACATCAGGGAAAGGTTGTGGAGCCCTGCCATCTTGTAACTGTCACATTTTCATGTGGATGACCTGGTTTCTAAAATTGTATCTGGAATTTTCCATTCATTTTTGCCTTGTAGGTAAAATGGGACTATAGGAGCTTAGACCTTAGAGACATGGGGTTACTCGTGTTCTTTTCCTTGGAAATCAACTCTCAGGCTGGTATACTGATGGCAGGAGCTGGTGAGAGCAGACAAACACCAAGTATGCTGGAAGTAATTCCATCATTGGGACCCTTATTACCATTTCAGACAAATGGAGTTAGAATGTTTACTGAGCTATCACCCTAGCCCTGTGTGTAATATTTGGAGAGCACATTTCTTTGCTACATGCAGATAACACATTTGGCGGCTGGAAAAATAACCTGCTTGAACTGTTTCTGATTTATTCCTCCTCCCCTCTCCTGTGTCTTTGTTCACAGTAAACACATCAATATAGAACAGCTAGCAAATGAACCCATCTTTATCAAGAGTCCCTTGTATGCTGGGGGACACTACCTCATCTCAGAACAGCAGATATGACAGAAGGACGAGCTCTAATAGAGTAGGCATGCTCTCTCCCAGAGTGGATAGTATTTAGTGGTGTCTAGAAGTGAGAGAATAGAGAAGAAAGTAAAAGCATTGATTACATTGCTGGAACTTACATTGAAAGTCAAACAAAATATGAAAACATTTGTCAAGTGTGTATTATATATGTCAGGCTCAACTGTAAATGCTTTTTCATATATTATGTCATTTAAACCTCATGAAAGAGCTACTGTTATTATGCCCATTTTATAGATGAGAAAGGGATCCTGGTGTGGTGCTGTAGGATAATAACTGGACTGGTACCACGAGGTCAGTGGTTCAAACCCACCATTTGCTCCTCAAAAACTGTATACAGGGTCACTATAAGTTGAAACTGACTTGACAACACTCAACAACATAGAAGAGGAAACAGATTTCTTGTAAGTGCGATTGAGACTGTTCTGGCTCATTACTGACCCTGTATAGATTTTCCAAAGAGCAGCTGGTAGGTTTGAACTTCCAACCTTGTAGTTACCAGTCCAGTGCTTATCCTAAAGAGAGTTTAAATAACTTGCCAGTGGTTGTATAGGTTAACCATTAGATTCAAGATAAGTGCTTTCCTCAACTCAAGGGGCAATACCAAACAAACTAGTCTCCACCAATCTGGGAGATGTGATTCTGGGTTTCAAATCATTGGGTCAACTGCAGAAGGACTTGAAAGTATTTCCAAGGGCTGGTCTAGGCATAAAGTACCTTGGGATAAGGAAAAATGTCATGAGTTGGGTGAGGAATAAATTTCAAATTCACCAGCCACTCCTCAGAAACCCTATACAGGGTTGCTATGAGTTGGAACTAACTCAACAGCGCTTAATATATTCAAGATAAAGAACAAGAAACATCTAGAACATGGGGATATTTTGGTAATGCCTTCTTGACTCTTGCATGGTCTCCCAAATATATGAAGCACCTAGAAAAATTTCTTTCCATTTTCTAGATGGGCAGCCCAGAGAAATAAGCCACATTGTGTTTCTCTCTCTCCAATGAAATCACTTTAGTTTTGACTTTACTAATTTTGCATTTTCTTAATTTAAATCACTTAAGTTAAACCTTACCTCTGCCCAGTATGAGGTAGTGGGGATGGTTTGTAAAACAAAAAGGGAAAATGGTTAGTCTCTTCTGTGTGGGTCATCTCAGCTAATTAGTTTCAAGTTCTACTACTTCTGATAGTTATTTAAATTCAAATAATAAATGGACTAATCACAAAGGAATAACCATTTTAAGAATTGATTATAAGTCCCACACTCAAATAGCAACATTCTTCCCTCATGTCTTTAAGGATAATAAATCACCATTTTTTCCAAAAAAGCACTCATTAATATTTTTTATTCAATCACATGATCTCTTCCAATTGGGAGGAATTAGTGGTTTTAGTCTATTAACTTGTATGCAAGCACTGTTTTCCTAGCTTGCATAATTAATTTTCACCTAGATGTCGTCTATGTTTTGGTTGATGCATTTACTGACCGTCATGTATTGTTTGATGTAGCTTTTAAACTGCTGCCACTTTCAAGCAAGATGTTTAGGAAATGAATGTGGATTAGTGACAGTGGGGATTGCAGCACAGATGTGATCACTCACAGATTTAAAGGAAGCCTGTATGTTTACAACATTCTGGTTCTCCAACAAGAAGCTCTGGCGGCAGCATGAGTCAGAGCCTGGCCGTTCACAGGAAGGTTGGCACTTCAGATGCTCTGCAGGAGAAAGATGTAGTGATCTGTTTCTGTAAAGAATACAGCCTTTGAAACTCTATGGGGCAGTTCTACTCTGCTTTACAGACTGACTATACCTTGAAATTGCCTTAACAGCACAGTTAAAAAAATATTTTTTTAACTCTACATCATTGGTTCTCTGAAATGAGACTTTTCTGGTTGGCAACAAGAGAAAGTGTGTAATTTAAATGGGATGCAGCTGGGTCAATGTCCTGTGCTCCAACTGAATAACTTGGATTCCCTTGTTGGTACAATTATGTGTTTGACTCCTAACTGAAAAGTTGGTGGTTCAAACCCACCCCAACATACCTTGGAAAAAGACCAGGCAATCTGCTTCTTTTTCGACAATCTCATGGGGCTCAGTCTTCCTCTGTGGCACCTATGGCTATCCATGAGTTGGAATCATGGATACAACAACTGGTTTGGAGACTGCAGGTTGAACAGCCTTTCAGAGAGCTTCCCCTTGTCCTTCTTGCTCACTGAAGACAAATCACATGCATGACTTGGGAAAATAAACATACGTTTGACACGGCCACAGCCTAATTATTGAGAGGATTTCCTGACGTATGTATTTCATCATAGTCCACAGACCTTTTGTTTAGTTATGATTCCATGGAATTATAATACCTCATTATATGAAATTCAACTGATTTGTTTCATCCTGCAAAGCCATTTCATTGTGGCCAGAAGAAGGGCACTTGGTGATCTTAAACAGCCTGCCCTGCAGTCCAGCGTATTAACCCGCAGCACCACACGAGGATTCCATTGCTGCATCTTAAAGTGATACCTGAAAGTTAGCCAAAGTGGGTACCTCTGTGAACACAAGGTGTTCGGGTTTGGAGTCAGGGAGGCAGCCAGGGTTAGCAATGGCTTCTCTGGCCTGGCCAATGATGGCCATATGTATGGGAACAATGTTCTAGACCTTGTTTTCCTTGACCTGCCCATATTTCCATTTTACAAACTTGTCAAGGTAAAAGCTTTGCTTAGAAATTGTGCATTCCCATTAAGCTCCTTTGAAGTAACTTGTTAAGTTGTTAAGTGCCGTCGAGTCAGTTCTGACCCATAGTGACCCTGTACAGGGTTTCCGAGGCTGTAAATCTTTATGGGAGCAGAATGCTTCATCTTTCTCCCGTGGAGCGGCTGGTAGTTTTGAACTGCTGGCCTTAAGGTTCACAGCCCGATTTGTAACCACTATGCTACCAGAGCTCCTTTTGAAGTAACTAACATGGATTATTTTGTTTTGAGATATAAAGTATACATTGTAATAGGCTGCCAACAGTATGGTCAACTGTTTATTCTGTAGTTACTAAAGATGCCAGTTAAATGCTAAGGGTTTCCTGTATTTTATTGGGTTCCTATAACAAGCATATGACTTCCAAGTTATTTTCTGTGATTTCCAGATGAGTAAACTGAGGCCACTGTAGAAATGCTATCTCTGATAGCCAGCCTTTTATATTCTCTCAGAGATTAAGGGTACTACAGAAGGGGGAGGAGGCAAACACACATCAGCAAATGAGTCAAATGACACCGTAGGAGTCATCACAGTTGGGGAACTAAAAGAAACTTGTGTGCTTTAGAGACAACCAAGAACCTTCCTTAAGTACATAGTTGTCCAGTGAAAAAACAATCCCACCTCTCTACTCCATAGAACGAACGGTTAATATTCAAAGATACTAAAAAATTCTGAAGAATAGAATCATAAACTCACAAGAAATAGGTTAGGTGATGTGCTGAAAAGCATATGACTTCTAAGGCAAGGTGGGGATTTTGTCTGACTCCATAGCTTGTGTAATGTTGCCCACCACCTGTATATATTCTGTATGCTAATCTAATGTGTTCCTTATTCCTGGGCTTCAGAACTCCGATTTCTTAGGAGTTTATGATTCATTCTTCAGAATTCTTTAGTATGCTTGATTATCAAGTCCTTCGTTCTTTGCAGTAGAGAGGAAGGATTGCATTTTCAATGGGCAATTATGTACTTAAGAAAGGTTCTTGGCTATACGTAAAGTATACAATTTCTTTATGTCCATATCCACCAACACTCTGAGAACTTGTATTGTCAGTTGACTTGTTTGCTGACGTGTGTTCATTTCTTCCTCTGTTCTGTAGCACCTCTAGTCTCAGGAGACAGCGCATAAAGGACTGGCCATAGGAGATGCCATTTCTACACTGGCACAAATGCCCTTTCTCATTCCCCAACTAGGGCAAGAATAGGATGTGATTGGAAAGGAGGCCCATGCTTACAGTCCTGGGCACCAATGGACACATAATGGTCCTTGATTACGGTGCCGTCTCCTTGGCTTGCAGCCCAGTGTAAGATTTTCTCTGGGCTGTCGTTGAGAGGAGACACCTGCGGGTTTGTATTTGACATTTAGAGCTGAATAATCACGTGCCTTAGCCACTTGAAATGGAGGCCGGACAGCATTATTCAGAGTCAGAATTTTTCTAGGACCGATTCAACAGCACTTAACAACATGGAGGTTCCCCAACAAAAAATGACCCTTTGGTATCTGAAAGACACGCTATGACATGATTTTATTAAGGGAAGATTGTCCCCACCTCCAGATAAAAAAATTTTCAGACAGGAAGAAATGATCCTATCCTGAACACACCTGGCACTCATTAAATACCTGAGGCAGAAGAAAGATGTGGGTGGGTGAAGTGATGGAAAAAGTTGTCCACTGATTGTTTTGCTTAGCGTTGGCCTAGAAGGGTGAAGTGGTTGCCCGCTGCTAAGAAGCAGGGTATGAATTCTGAATGCTGCTCGTGATAAGGACCTGCTTCCAGGCTTCCATCTGTTCCTAGGAAGAGGCTGAGATCGCCTTCCTAGAAGGAGTCCTGGAAAATGCCATGGGTAACAGGATGCAAGGCTGCCCGGCTTTCTGCAGAACACCAAGGAAGCAGTTAAACAGCATGGGGCAGTAGCAACTGGCAGCTGGAGAAGCTTGGGAAGCCCCTTGGCACATTAAGTAAGACTGTTTCAATGCCAGCAGGGTCCTCATGCCAGGCCCAAAGGTGCTGGGGAAATCAAGGAGAACATGATTGAAGAGCAGCAACCAGATAACCTAGGGGGAGATCCTTGGGTGCCTTCCCCTCTACAAGTCTCATGACCCTCCTCCCCTCCTTGCTCCTTATCTGTACAATGAGGACATTTGACTAGAGAGCTCAGAGTTTCTTTCTGTAAAGGATATAAATTATAAAAGAATTGTACATGTACTTTATGAAAAAAACATTAGGGATTAGTTTTTGCCCTCCCCAGAACCATTGGTGATAGTGTATCAGATAAGTCAAATGACTTAAGGGGCTTGCTCCTCTTCTGATCCAACACTCCCACAGGACATTAATCATAGCAGTCTACTTTCGGCAGGGTTAGCTAGGGCTGTGTATTTATCTTTAATTGTATTTGGCTTGCATGTCATAGATCAGGGATGGTAACATCCCTTGCCAATGGAGGGTTGCTGTTCCCCTTGCCCCTTCCAGAGGTGCCAGTCACCTTGTGGTCTCCTTAAATGGAGCTCCTTGCAAAGACGCTGTAGCCCCAGGGTGTCAGCAGTCATACCTCATTTGACCTGAGTTCTAGGGCCGCCCATCCTATTCTGGAGCCATAGTGAAACAGCCGTGGGATCTCAGCCTGTTGCACTGCTATGTTCTAATCATATTTGAAATAACTCTCACCATGTAAAGTGTCCTATGTGCCTTTAAGGCTGAGTTCAGATGTCATCCCCTCTACAAGTTTTTCCTGTTGTCTCCTTTCCTCTTTCCCAAGACTGCCTTAAGTGCCTTTGCCAAAGAAGCCTAGGTTCACTTTATTATTTACCATAATAACAATATTTTTTTTCTTTGAAATTTTATTTATTTTGTTGCTTTATTGAAAATATGCACAGGATAACATACACCCATCTAACAGTTTCTTCATATACAGTTTAGTGACATTGATTACATTCTTGAAGTTGTACAGTCATTGTCACTGTTCTTTTCTGAATTATTCCCTCAAGACTGGCATAAACTCGCTGGCCCTAACAGTTCTTTTCCATTCTTCTGAGTTGCTGATGTCAATTTGATCCCATATGGATAGTTCTTAACACTCCAGGCAGACCATGTCTACTAGTCAAGCTATACCATTGTATGATTTTAAGATGACTTCAGGGATATTTTTGACTAAGCGGTAAAGGTTATTTCAGGGCAATGATGTATAAGTGGTTCATCCACCTTCCATGGCTCCAGAAGATCTAGAATCCATGATGAAAAATAACAGTGAGGCCATTCTTGTCTTCTTCCTGAACTTAGGGGGAAAATTCCTTTTTTCATAAATAAGTCTGATGTCAGTAGTGGGTTTTTTCATAGATGTTCTTTATCATATTGAGGGTCACCTCCCTTTATATAAGGGGCTTCAGAAAGCTCTTAGAAAAAAATGAAATTAAACGATAATAGAAAATTCCCATGAACTTATTGAAGTGCCCTTGGGTAGTTTGTTGTGTGATGAGGTTAGGTCATAGTATCTCCTTTGGGTACATATATCTCCTTAGTATCTCCAATTATGAGGGAGTTGAGGCCCAGCTTTGTCTGAAAAGGCACCTCCGTCTGTGTAGTTTGTGTCATCAGTGATTGATGGGATGTGAAGTTCATCATTCACAGATCTCCAGCAAACCATCATTGTAGGTGCTTTATAAACTGCCCAGAATGAAGGGGATGAATCATTTTTCCCCCTGTTCACAGTGTCAGAATTTGATATTTGTTTTGCCTTCAGGAATGTATATTTGTTTGCAATTCTGTGGGAGAATACTGAATGTGGTCTTACCTGTCTTTGGACAGATGAATGTGTATGTGTCCCCAGATAAGTCTGTGTCAGTGTCAGATAAAAGTTAGCCACATAGTTCAGATGTGATGGGAAAAGACTGCAATTTGCAAAGCAGTGATGACATAAATGCGTCTGTTTATGGAATCTTTGGAGGGCTGTCCCTGATCACTAAGAGTCTTTGAGGGTAGGTATGAGGCTGTTGCCAGGTGACTGGCTTACCTGAGTGTTACTGACAAGGAGGAGCTTTTCCTTCAGAGAGCACCTGAGGTTGAGAGCGTCCTAACACTTGGAATGCCTGTCAGGGCTCACAGAATGAAGAGGCATTTTAGAGATCACAAGCTATTTCACGCCATCGTTTTCTCCTTTTCTAGCCTTCTTTATTTCCTCCTATCAGCATGGATCTCAGATTTATTAACAGCCTCTTCCTGCCTTTTGCAGCCACCAGGAAGAGAAATAAAGATGAATAGTAGAATCCAGTCATCTGGTTGTCTCTCTTCACTGTCTTTTTTGCCTCCACTCTGCCTCTACTCACCCTTAAAAACCTTCTGTACTGTTGCTCTGCATTAGGTTAGAGTCTCTCCCCACCACCCTGTCACCCCGCCCCCTCCACCCCATCACTGACTGCTTTAATTCTTTTGGTGCTTTTGTTTCTCTTGGACTTAACTCAATGGGAAAGGTCAGCTGTCAAAAGATGGGCTGTATACGGCTGATAAGGCCTTCAGGAGATTGGACTAGAGTCAGTAAGCAGCATTCATGTCTGAAGTCATAGGGTCTACACTGCTGCAGGGGGAAGGAAACCAAAATTAAACAACATCTTAAAGAGTAGGAAAGGCCACCCATACTAAGTGATCAATTTAGTCCAGGTGAGCCCTGTAGTGCTCCATGGATCCAGATGCCCCCTCTATAGGCAGATGCTGCCCTCGGTCTTCTCTGGGGCATTGGCATAAATGGACATCTAGATAAGACGCACATGCAAAAAACACAGGAGAAAGGACTCCGCTGGGAATCAGGCACCAGTCATTCTAGAAATCGACCTTTGATGTTGGTCACTATGAGTTGGTACTGACTCCACAGCACACCACCACCATCACCTCCACCGGGTTCATGTACCCATATGGTAGTTATTTTGCCACTAACTCACTTATTTAAAAATAAGGAAATCTGAGTTCTAGTCTTGGCTCTTTTACTAATTATCTTAGGCAAATACTGAATTGTACAAATACTGTAATGTTTCAAAATCTGTGACGTCTGTGCAGCATCCTCAAAATATAACAGGAAAATCACAATCATGCATTTTTTTCATCAAAACCCACAAGTTAAAAACATGGAACTTATAAATATTACCTAGTATGTCTGGAGACAAAAAGGATTTTGATTTTGTGACATGGATATTATAGAAATTATAAATGTCTATTCATAATTGGCTGTGCAAGTTTCAAAATCCCCCCAAAATGAGGTTTCATTTCAGAGTCTTAAAATCCCAGTTTTGTGTGCTTTTTTAAAAAAATCACAAATCAAGTACCTTTCTTCTCCTCTGAAGCATATTTCTGACTATAGCCCCTGGCGAGTACCAGGGTTTCTCAGTCAGGATCCAGCTGTTTGGTCCTGGTACATCAGTGGAACCACTCTGACTTAGAAGAAGGGTTTGTTACTTAGATTCAAAAAAATGAAAAGTGACTTTACTTATTTATAGTATCATAATTATAATTGTTTGTCACTTCTGTAGATCCAGTTTTGCCAGGATATAGAATTGCTACAATTCTCCTATTTATGTTTCATATGTATAATTCAGAAGTGTGTGGCTAATGCAGCTAAATGCTTGCTGAAAGTCCACCCTTGTTGAGCAGATAGAGACTCTGTGCTAACTGCTGGATCCATTTCAGACTAAAGAAGTTGGCAGAATTTTTCCATTTCATCATCCCTGGCTTTTGTGTTTGGTGCATACATTTGATATTAACTGGTCTTTCTTTTGTTGTTGTTATTGTTAGGTGCCATCGAGTCAGTGCCAACTCATAGTGACCCGATGCACAACAGAATGAAACACTGCCAGGTCCTGGCACCAACAATAGTTGCCACACTTGAACCCATTAATGCTGACACTTTGGCAATCCATTTCACTAGGGGTCTTCCTCTTATTCTCGGACCCTCCACCTTACCAAACATGATATCCTTCTCCTGCAAATGGTCCCTCCTGACAATATGTCTGACGTATGAGAAACAAATTTTGGCCATCCTGGCCTCCAAGGAGCACTCTAGCTGCACTTCTTCCAACACAGATATGTTGGTTCTTTTGGCAGCCCATTATACTTTCAGTATTCTCCTCCAACACCATAACTCAAAAGCATCAATTCTTTTGTGGTCTTCCTTATTCACCATCCAGCTTTTGCATGCATATGAGGTTAGTGAAAATACCATAGCTTGGATCAGGTGCACCTTAGTCCTCAAGCTGACATCTTTGCTCTTCAACACTTTAAAAAGGTCTTGTGCAGTAGATTTGGCTAATGCAATACGCCATTTGATTTCTTGACTGCTGCTTCCATGAGAGTTGATAGATGATCCAAGAAGAATGAAGTCCTTGACAACTTCAATCTTTTCTCTGTTGATAAGAATGTTGTTTGTTGGTCCAGTGGTGAGGATTTTTGTTTTGTTTTTTTTACATTGATGCAATCCATATGGAAGGCTGTGCTCTTTGATCTTCATCAGTAAATATTTCAAGTCCTCTTCACTTTCAGCAAGCAAGGTTGTATTATCTGCATATGACAGATTGTTAATGAGTTTTCCTCCAATCCTGACAACATTGTGAAGTATGTTGTGCTCATGAGGAATCTGTACATGGACCAAGAGGCAGTTGTTTGAACAGAACATGGGAACACTGAATAGTTTAAAATTAAGAAAGGTGTGCGACAGGGTTGTATACTTTCACCATACTTATTCAACCTGTATGCTGAATAAATAATTTGAGAAGCTGGGTTATATGAAGAAGAATGTGGTCTTCCTTTTAGTTATATGGATATTATCTTATCATAGACAGCATTATACTTAAAGACAGATCTTGAAATGTTCTTTTTAACAATGACTGTGACTCAATTCCTCTTGAATTTGTTGTTTTGGACATAGTAAATCGTATTACTGCCAGATTCATAATGGTTAATACCAGTTCGTTTCAGCTTATTAATGGCTAGGATACCCATGTTTTCCATTTCATTTTTGAAAACTTAAAATTTTCCTAGACTCATACTTCATACATTCAGTGTTCTGATTAAAATGATTCCTAATCCTAAACAGTAGGCAGCATGATCCAGTGGAAAGATTATAGTCTTGGACAATGACCTTTGTTTGTGTCTTGGATCTGTTGTGGTATTGAGCCAGTTATTAAACCCTTTCTGGGTCTCATTTTTGTTTGTTTGTTTATAAAATTGAGCTAGTCATACTAATTCACAGGAGTTTTGAGAGGGTCAAATAAGGAACATATTATGTATCTTAATTAAAATGTCCCCTTTTAGATAATATAGATACACAACTAACTATATGAGGGAGAAGTCCTGGTGTGGCATTGTGGGTTAATGCACCAGACTGCAAAGTCGTTTGAACTGCAAGGTTGGTGGTTCAAGCTCACCAGATGCTCCTTGGAAACCCTATACAGAGTTTCTATGGGTCGGAATCGACTCGACAGCACTCAACAACAACATATGAGGGAGGCATCCAAAGACTCATGGGAAAATTCCATTATCTTTAATTGTATTTGTCCCAAATTTTTAAAAAATCTTTTTCTCTTTTTTAAAATAAAATAACTTTTTATTGTGTATCGAGTGAAGGTTTACATAGCAAATCATGAACTCCTTGGACTTTTTGAAATCCCTTGTATCTCTTTAAATAAAATGTTGATCCTAAATTTATTTTGAACTCTTATAATGTCATAATGACAAAAACAAATCTTGGTTAATTCCTTTCAAGCTATATCTATCTACTTATCTATCTTTCTATCTGTCTATCTATCTATCTGCTTCTATCTGTCTATATACAGGTTGTTGTTGTTAAGTGCTATTGGGTGAGTTCCATTCAAAACAACCCCCCATGTAGGTTTTCCAAAGAGTGACTGGTAGGTTTGAACTGGCAGCCCTGCATTGCTTCTCCTACAGCACCACCCCAAAAACCAAACCCACTGCCATCGAGTCTGTTCCAATTCACAGTGACCCTATAGGTTTCCCAAGACTGTAAATCTTTATAGAAGCAGACTGCCAAGAGAGTGACTGGTGGGTTTGGACCACGGATCTTTGGGTTAGTAGCCAACTACTTTAAGCACTGTGTCATAGAAACAGGCATATTCAAACTCACTGCCATTGAGTGGATTCCTTTAAAGTACGTGGGATAAGAACATGGAACAAGGGATATCACTGCTGAGGTCACATGGATCTTGTGTCTTCCCTGAAAGCAAAGTACACCTTAAAGAGGTCTGTCATTATTTTACGGACTATGCAAAGACATTCAAATATGCCAATTGTAACAACTTACGGATAATGTTGCAATGATTGGGAATGCCAGAACATTTAATTGTTCTCATGATGAGCCTGTATATCTAAATACAGACCAAGAGGCAGTCATTTGAATAAAACAATGGGATACTGATTAATTTAAAATCAGGAAAGGTATGTGTCAGAACTGTATCTTTTCACCATACTTACTTACTCTGTATGCTATGAAATCATCTGGAAAGCTGGATGATATGAAAAAAAATATGATATCAGGATTGGAAAAAGGTTGATTAACGACCTGTGATATGTTGATGATGTAACATTGCTTGTTGAAAGTGAAGAGGAGTTGAAGCAGTATGGGTTACATTTCAACATTAAAAAAAACTAAAGAAATCCTCACAACTGGACTGATAAGCAACATTATGATAACTGGAGAAAAGATTGAAATTGTCAAGGATTTCATTTTACTTGGATGCTATGGAAGCAGCAGTCAAAAACCACAGCTCATTGCATTGGGCGAAATTGCTGCAAAAGACTTCTTTAAAAGTGTTAGAATGTAAAAGTGTCACCTTGAGGACCTGAGTCATGGCATTTTCATTCACCTCTTGTGCATGTAAATGCTGGACAAAGAATAAGAAAGTTCAAGAAGAATTAATGCATTTTAATTATGGGGTTGGCAAAAATATTGACTATACTATGAACTTCCAGAAGATTGAACAAATCTGTCTTGTAAAATACAGCCAGAGTGTTCCTTAGAAGCAAGAATGGTGAGGTTTGTCTCATGTGCTTTGGACATGTGATTAGAAGTACCAGTTCCTGGAGAAGGACACCATGTTTGGTAAAGTAGAGGGTCAGTTAAAAAAAAAAAATTTTAAAGAGGAAAATCCTGAATATTCATGAGTTAGCACATTGGATACAATGATGGGCTCAAACATAGGAACTATTGTGAGTATTACACAAAATCAGGTGTGTTTCATTCTGTTGTACATAGGGTCACTATGATTGGAAGCCAACTTGATAATGCTTAACAAGAAACCCAGTGCCATTGAATTGATTCTGACTCATAGCATCTCTGTAGAAGTGAGTAGAACTGTCCCATAGGGTTTCCAAGGCTGTAATCTTTCCAGATGCACACTGCCACATCTTTCTCCTCTGGAGTAGCTGGTGAGTTCCACTGTGTACCTTTTAGGTAGTAGCTGAATATTGAACTGTGTCTCAAAGGGTCACTCACTGGTTCTCTTTATATACACACAAACACACATAGATAGATGCACATATATATATACACACACACACGAAGGCAAGTCAAAAATTATTCATACTCTATAATATATAAAAATGCCTGTCTATATCCATGGCTGATGATAACATTGAGTATGTATGTGAAATGATTTTGTCAAATAGACGAGTAACCATGGATTATGTTGCAAATAATATGAAAATCAGTCATGGCTCTGCCTATGAAATAATCCATGATAGACTTTGGTTTCAAAAAGTTTGTATGCGATAGGTACTGAAACAGCTCACAGAAGAGCATAAACAGAAGTGTTTGGACATCTGCAAATAAAGTTTGGACTAATACTTGAAGAAAGGTGAATATTTCTTTAAAAAAAAATCATTACTGGAGATGAGACATGGATTCATCACTATGAACTTGAGAGTAAATAATAATAGAGTAAGGAATGGAAACATTCTCAATCGCCAACCAAGAAAAAGTTCAAAAGTCAACCATCAGCTGGAAAATTGATACTTACAGTTTTCTGAGACTCTCAAGGGCCAGTATTGAAAAACTATCAGGAAAAAGGTACAACAATCATCAGTGCTTGTGCCATTACAGTGAGATGCTCACTGAAGAGCTGAAGTGTAAGTTCCTCGGATTAAATGCAGAGGACTGCTATCCAAAGGCCTCTTGATCTTGCATGGCAATATATGTCCACATACTGCAGCCCACACTGTTGACTTGCAAATTTGAGGACCAAGATTCACCTCCAATGAAGAAGTGAAGACAGCAGTGAATTTGTGGCTTGAATCTCAGCCTAAAACATTTTTTATAAGGGAATATGAAAGCTTGTAGGCAGATGGACAAAGTGTATTGAAAAGCAAGGTGATTATGTCGAAAAATGATATATTTGTCTTTTCTCAAAGTTGATTAAAATAAAATCTGCAGCCAAAGAGTGGATAATTTTGTACTCAATCTCCTATATAGTATTATCAAGTTGATGATGATGTATGCCATCGAGTTGGTTCTAATTCATAGTAACCATGTATAGGGTTTCTGAGAGTGGCTGGTAGGTTTGAACTGCTGACCTTGTGGTTACCAGTCCAGTGCTTATCCACAACACCACACCAGGGTGTGTGTGTGTGTGTGTATATATATATATATATATAATATAGTGTTTTTGTTTGTTTGTTTTTATTGAGGTCCTCTATATAGAATCCTGGAGCATAATACCAAGTCAATAAATGTTCATTTCCTTTAATTTTTACACTATGGAAAAAAAAAAAAAAGAAAAGATTTTGTCCCTATTAAAACAGTATGTTAGTAGCCTGAATAAATGATGAATGTTGCTGTTTGTTGTTAAGTACTGTGGAGTTTGTTGCAACTCATAGTGACCCTGCACAGGGTTTCTGAGGCTGTAAATCTTTACAGGAGCAGAAAGCCTCATCTTTCTCCCATGGAACACCTGGTAGTTTCGAACTGCCTACCTTGATGTTAGCAGCCCAATTCGTAACCACTACACTACCAGAGCTCCTTATGAATAAATGATGAAAATAAAATAAACACTTTTATTCTAGTTTTACGTGCATTATTAGTTCTATAATTGAATTCCCAGGCATTTGTCCTCTTTATCTAAGCTTGTTGAATTGGCTCACTACTTTCAGATCTGCAGCCACTTTAGAGACGCTTCCCTTTGACACCTTCATCCCTAGTCATCAATTCCTCCATTTCCTTCTCTAGACCTTGGCATCATCTGTCCCTTCTTGAAAGGCTTGATTTGTACAGTTTTATTTACATTAGTGTCAGTCTCCATCTTTTTGTTGCCATGTTTATTTCCTTGGTAGAAAAAGGAAAGTGCACGTAGCTATTAAAAAGACTCACCTCAAGTTTCTATGATTTGCAACCTACACATTGACAAAGTTCCTCAATTTGTGTCCCTGCACAGGGTTTTAATCACCTCGCCTCTGGTGCTCAGCTCTGAAGGCTTTAAGAGTACTGCAGAAGTGGAGAATTAGCCACATTTAACAAAATAGAGAGTTTTTATTGTGTCATAAAAAGCCTTATTGATTTTGTCCAGGCATTGACTACAGGGCCTTTTAACAAGCCACTCTGTCTAGACTTGAAGGCTCAGCCCCAATACTAACAAAAGAGCAACTGGGCTGCCAGCTTCAGGGGGGCCAGAAAGGGGTATGCCCAGATTCAGGTTTCTCAGTGGGGATTTTCTTAACCATCTCAACTGGCCTTGTTCTGCTTTTGAGGCCTGTGGCTAGTGTACTCGTGGACAGTCCCAAGGCCAGCCTCGCTTGACTTGCAGCAGTATCTTTTCTATCCATCACCTTCCATAAGAAGCCTCTTCCCTGGTCCTTAAGAAGCCAGGTGGACTCAGTGATACCAGGCTACTGAGCAGCAGGTACCCAGAGGGAGTGGGGGAAACACTGAGGGGACAGGAGGAGGAATTAATGGTGTTAGAATTACTGTGATCAATTCACCTGCGTTTCGGTAAATACTGCAATTACACAGCGCTTATTTAACACATGCAAGTTTCTATGGGTGAGTTTGAAAAGCATCAAGCATGCTGCTCAGAGTGTATGGTTAAGGAGTTAATCCCAAAGAGTAATTCAAGATTTATTGAATAATTCGGCATTTTATTAGAGTCTTCTGTAACAATATAATATTCTTAAAAAGTATGAAATATTTCATAAAAAGTAAAGAGCCTATATTAGTGACTATTATAAACATCAGTGTAGCCATTACCCTTATTGGACGAATCTTTACCATTTGCCATTTTTGTCTCCTATCTTTTTATAAACGCTTTTCTTTGTCAATCTCTTTGATTCCATTCCTTATCTCCTTCCCCAGAAGTAACCACTGACTGAAGTTGGTAGATAATTTCATTTAGATGTGAGGGGGCTTCCAAAAGCTTGTTGAAAAGTGGAATGTAAAGACAATGGAGTTTTTCCACAAATTTTTTTTTTTAAGTTTTTATTGTGAATTGAGTGATCGTTTGCATTGGAGAATATCAGCTTTACACTCATCCTAGCGTATTTCATTTCAATGCAATGACTACAATCTCCTCCCTGCATCATCATTCAACTTCTATTCCCTCTGGTTTTTTTTTTGGGGGGGGGCGGGGTTTGGATGTACACTAAAGCACTAATGTACACTAAGGAGCTCTGGTAGCGTAGTGGTTACGAATCGGGCTGCGAACCGTAAGGTCAGCGGTTCGAAACTACCAGCCACTCCATGGGAGAAAGATGAGGCTTTCTACTTCCATAAAGATTTACACCCTTGGAAACCCTGTACAGGGTCGCTATAGGTCAGAACCGACTCAACGGCACTTAACAACAACAACAACACTAAAGCACTAAGAAATATGTAATCATTCAAACAACCAAAGGGCATACCCTGCAAGCCTGCCACCCAGCAGCCAGCACACAGCCCCTCTGCCTCCTTGAGTCTAGAGTCCTCAGCCGCTCCATCTCTCCACATCATTGTCTCTGCCTCCATCACTTCTCTGGATAGGGTCCCATACTCTGCTCTTCTGAAGTTCCCACATATTTTCATTCTTGTTACATGTGAATAAAGCTGTACATATAATTATGAATATTAAGACTGTACATGTGTAAATTTTGGACTCCTGGTATGTCATTGTAGGATCAGCACTGGATTGGTCAACAGTTCAAACCTGCCAGATGCCCTTCAGAAACCATATACAGGGTCCCTACGATTTGTAACCAGCTCGAGGACAGTTAACAATAAATTACAAAAATGTGTAAATTACTGGAGGTAAAGTTAATTGATTATACTGAGGTGCTGTAGGACAATACACTAAATTGCTAGGTCAGTTTGAACTGCAAGGTTGGTGGTTCAAACTCACCAGTCACTCCTCTGAAGCCCTATACAGGGTCGCTATGAGCCACTCAATGACACTTAACAGCAACAACATCAGTTTTCTATATATTCAGGGATGAAGGAAGAGAATATTAGGTCTAGCCCTTTAATATCTTGTATTTCCTCACTGATCACCTAGATGAAGTTTGGGAGCTTCTAGACTGTTTTTTTTAAGAGCTCTGGTACTGTAGTGATTACAAATCATGCAATTCAAAACTACCAGCCATTCCAGGAGAGACAGTTGAGGTTTTCTGCTCCCGTAAAGATTTATAGCCTCAGCTATCCTATGCAGGATCGCTATGAGTTAGAACCGACTCAGTGGTACACCACTACCACCAGACTTCTTTGTTTCCTCTTTTAGGACAAGGAATCATTTGAGCTCCTAAAATATCTGTGTAAAGTTTTATACAATAACACTGAATTGTCTTTTTTCCTTGGATATTTACATTGGAGAGTTTTACTGAGATGATAATTTAGAAATAGGTGTACCGAGATAAGAAGTATCTACTGATTGTCTTCCAAGGCTCCTTCTGATGCAATGGTAATGTTTTTTTTGTAGAGGATACTTTATTAATTTTCATCTTGAGCTAAGAGAGATTTGGCTGAAATGGATATTTTTAAAATGTGGTGGTGGTGATGTGCCGTGGAGTCAGAACCGACTCATAGCGACCCTGTACAGGGTTTCTGAGGCAGTAAATCTTTACAGGAGCAGAAAGCCTCATCTTTCTCCTGCGGAACAGCTGGAAGTTTTGAACTGCTGACCTTAAGGTTCACAGCCTGATTCGTAACCACTATGCTGCCATACACGGCTTTAAAAACATTGCTATTTATTGCTTCCAAATATCTAAGTATTTCCCAAATGCTGTGTAGCTCTCAGGACTTTTATATCCCTTTTGAAATATCAATGAGCAATTGATGGCAGTGATGCTCAGTGTTGTCAAGTCGGTTCTGACTCATAACAACCCTGTATAGGGTTTCCGAGGAGTGGTTAGTGAGTTTGAACTACCGACCTTTTGGTTCAAACCAAGCTTTTGGTCCAGTGCATATCCTACAGTGCCACACCAGGGCTCCAATGAGTGATTGGAGTGACTACTTCCTACTTTAGATTCACTGTGATCATTTTCATTATTATTAAATTTTGCTTTTATCAGTCCTCTATGCTCTGCAGTCCAGCTCTGTGTCCCTGGTCCTTTTTTGTCCTCAGCAAGTCCACAGAATATACTCTCACAACATGGCATCTGGGACTTCAATGCAATAATTGCCTTAGTTATTATATAACTTTGATACAAGAATCAGGTTGAAAGAAAACCATAAACATGCATGGTCCTTTGTGGGCTGGGCCAATGGTGAGAGGATATGGAGATCTGTGGGAGTGTGTACTTATGAGTATTTAATTAAAAAACTCCAAGACCCAATCTAAATCTTATCTTCAGTTAGGCAACCTGGTTATACTATTCACCATTTGAATCACCTATCTACTGTTGTAACTTTAAGAAATGTACCTTCACCATTTGAATCACCTATCTACTGTTGTAACTTTAAAAAATGTACCTTCAGGAAATGTTATAACCCAGAGTTGACTTTTAAATGATTGATATATTTTCTCTGCCATTGATCTCATTTGGTTCCAGATGTGTCTCTTGTTTCCCCAATCAGAACTGGTGCTGTATCTTTAATTGTGGTGTGGCAGTGTAGGATAAGCACTGGACAGCTAACCACAGGTTGGCAGTTCAAACCCACCAGTTGCTCCTTGGACACCCTATACAGGGTTGTTATGAGTCTAAACTGATTCTATGGTATTTAACAACAACAATACCCTTAATTTGGTGCTTATCTCAGTATTTGTTGGGCTCTGAGATGACAACCATGATACTCCCTTGTGACTTCTAAACCAGTTGAGAAATGGGAAGAAGAGTCAAATTCAGGGTTAAGTCAATGATTCAACCATTAGCTCTACAAGGGGGCTTCAAAAAATTCTAGAAAAATTGAATTAAAGAATAATAAATTTTCCCAATGTATTTTTGGATGCCTTCTTGTATTTCTGGTAGAAGAATATAGTTTTGATGTGTAATGAAATTGGGTTTCCTTGTAATTTGCTTCTGCATTATACTAACCCACTCAGCTATAAACAGAGAATAACCAGGAAACTGTAGGTTTCCCTTCCCAGGGGCAGAATCTACTCTGCAAAATTTAACTGTGTGGAGGAATCTAGAGGAAAACTCATAATCCTTGTGAGGTGAGCAGATATCAATGAGAGAGAAAGATAGTCACATGATGATAACTGTGTAGGTTTCAGACCCTTACTTTATCACCAAGCAAATGAATCACTTCTCCTCTCACTGGAAGAAGTGAATGGGGAAGGAAAATTAAAGCTCAGAATGTGACTCCCAAATTCTCTCTGTCTCTGGAGAATAAAGAGATATTCTCATGGAGTCCTGGGGACAGTGAAATAGGAACATGATACTGTTCAATGCTGGTTTGATCGACTAACCCACAATTAAAATGTGAAGTGTATTCATAATTACAGTTCGATTCATGGGTTGGTTGGTTAAGGGAAAAATGCATGCTTTGTTACATAAATTATTTTAACTGAGCAGGCAGACATATGCAGATCAGTTGCCATGGAACCTAGCTGAAGTAATACACATTCCACCTTGAAAATGCCTTTCTAGATCTTCTTCACCTCTTGGACCATTTGTCCATCGAGTCAAACCAGGATAAAACACCTGTAGAATTGTGTCACTCACAAGCTGAAGTTCTCCTCTGCTGCTTCCCCAGTACCCAGTATGTAGCTCGTGAATATGTCAGATAAGCCCCTCTCTTGCATCTTGAGCCCTCTCCCTCCATGCCTTCACTCGTGCTCGTCACTCTAACCATTGAACCGTTCCTCAACACTCCTTACATTTCCCATGACCACAGCAGTGAATAAGCTATTTCTCTTAACTAAAATCCTACCCCTCCCTTTGTCTGGTGAACGCTTACTCATACTTCAAGACACAGCTTTTGTATGACCTCTTTCATGACACCTTCCCTATCATCCAAGGCTCAGCTGCTCCCTCTTTTGTATTCCTGCATCAGCTACTGTTGTTGTTGTTAAGTGTTGTCAAGTTGGTTCAGACCCTGTGTAGGGTTTCTGAGGAGCGGGTGGTGAGTTGCACCGCTGACCTTGCAGTTGAATGCTGATCCTACAGTGCCACACCAGGACTCCACATCAGCTCCTACACTGTTTTAATTACTTGTTTGTGTCTGCATTTAACACTGCCACCACAGTAATGACTAACACTTATGACTGGGCACTGGGCCAAGAACTTAACCAAGCATTACAGCAAATTTATGAAGTATATCTTATAGTAATTCCCATTTTGTAGTTGAGAGAAGTAATAAGGTTTCATAGAGTTAGGTTTGTTCCAGAACCGGCTGTCAAACCCAGGTAGGTAAGGTCTAAAACCCATAGATTTGATCTTGGTGCTCATTGTCTCCCTCCACCCTAGAGCTGCAGGACGATGTCCTGTCTAATGTGGGCTTACATCAGAGGCTGGATTGAGTAGGCACTCACAATTTAGCATTACAATTTCTCTTCATCTGTAAACATTTCTAAAATGATAACTTTACTTAAGGGTTTACGAAGCTAAGTAGTCCATTTATCACCGGTTGTATTACCTGTGAATCCTTATTACTTAAATGAGCAAAAACGTGAACTTTTGTTGTACAGTGCAATTCAGAGCAATGCGGTCTTCAGCTTTCTAGAGATCTCACTGATGCGTGATTTTCCAGGTTGTTCTTTTGGGGACTGAGGCAGCCAGGCTACTGCTGCTTACTTTTCAAGTGACAACTTGATTTACTATTTTCCTTCTCATCCCTTTCAAGAAGCCTCTGCAGGCTAGTGAGTGACCAAATCAGTGTGGAAAAGCCCATGGATTTCCTCACTGCATTCTTTCTACTGAGAGTCTGGGGCACAGGGTTAGAAATGGCCCTAGGAGTTCAGGTTTCCTGGTGTTTCCTTTTGTTGTTCAGAAGTCCCCATAGGGGCATAATTTCCTGTCTGCAGACACATTCTGCCTTGCTTTGAAAATACGTGTGTGATAAGATTCCATCATATGTCCTCAGAGAGTGTGGTTCTGCAAGCTTGATCTATCTCAATGCTTTGTCGGACTCTAAAATACACTGTCAAGGAAGTGGACTAGCAAGAGGCAAATGTGTGGTCATTTTGCAGTCTTGTCTTTCTAAGTCAGTCAGTGAGTTAATGTCTTTACGTGGAATCCACTCTAATAAAAGATTTCTACTTTCTCTTCATAATTAAAAGGGCTCTCATCTTACAGCCCAATAGCTAATGTTGGTCTCTTCCCATAGCTGTCAAGAGGAACTTACAGGTGTTCTGGGTCTGAAGGTTAGATTTGTAGCAGGTTGCATAGGAAAGAAAGAGAGTTGTGCAAGAATCAATTCATACTTGGCTTGCCTTGTTCCTTTGCCTGCAAACTAGTCAATTTGCTGTATTAACTCAAGGTACCTTTGATAAATGAGCGTTTTTAGCCCTCAAACCCCACTACCTGAGATGAGCAATGAGAAAAGAAAGATTGAAGGAAAATGGATACACTTGAATTGTGGTGTTAGCAAAGAATATTGATTATACTGTGGACTGCTAAAAGAATGAACAAATGCATCTTGGAGGAAGTTCAGCCAGAATGTTCCTTAGAAGTGAAAGTGACGAGACTTTATCTTGTTTACTTTGTACATGTCATCCGGAAAGACCAATTACTGAAAAAGGACCTCATGTTTGGTAGGTGGAGGACCATTCAAAATGAGGAAGACCCTTCATGAGCTGAATTGACAGAGTAGCTTCAACTATGGACTCAAACCTAGCAACAATTGGAAGGCTGGTGCAGCACTGGACAGTGTTTTGATCTGCTATATTTCAGATCACCAGGAGTCAGAGTGGACTGAACAGTAGCAAGCAGCAACAGGGATAAGCTGCCACATTTATCTGTCAGTTTGCTCAGTGTTGTCATGAAGCTGGACATTATGCTATTGGCATTTCAGTTACCAGCAGGGTCACCCGTGGTGGAAAGGTTTCAGTGAAACTTCAAGACTAAGAGGAGGAAGAAAGGCCTCACAATCTCCTTTTGAAAAAAAAACAAACAGCGAACCACAAGGTCAGCGGTTCGAAACTACCAGCTGCTCCGTGTGAGAACGATGAGGTGTTCTACTCCCGTAAAGACTTACAGCCTTGGAAACCTTTTCAGGGTCACTATGAGTCGGAACCAACTCCACGGCACTTAGCAACAACAATAACAATGAACACCTTACAGATCACAGAACAACATTATCTGACTTCTGGCTTTTGGCATGTCCTCAGGAAAGATCAATTGATGGAGAAGGGTATCAAGGTTGAGGAAATAAAGAGCAACTAAGGAGCTCTGGTAGCGTAGTGGTTACGAATTGGGCTGCGAACCTTAAGGTCAGCGGTTCGAAACTACCAGCTGCTCCGCGGGAGAAAGATGAGGCTTTCTACTCCCGTAAAGATTTACACCCTCGGAAACCCTATACAGGGTCGCTATGGGTCGGACCCGACTCGATGGCACATAACAACAACAACAACAAGGTTAAGGAAGACCCTTAAAGAGATAGACTGACAGTAGCTACAACAATGTATCCTAACATGCTGGTCGTTGTGAGAATGATGCAGGACCTGGCAGTTTTGTTGCATACTAGAGTCAAATCACTGGCAGCTAGCAACAAAAATCTTCTGGTTCACAGGGATGAGCAGACAGCTTGTGCAACTGTTGGAGTTATTCTCAAGAAATTCGTTACTGCAGTTGTCTACCCACTGCCTTGGGCTCTGTGTTGTTTTAGTCATCACTGGGGCTTCCTTGTCTGGTACTCAGTGGCCACAAGAGTGAGATAATGTGTGAGTTCTCAGCCTGAGAATCCAGAGCTTCCCACTGTATCTGTGAGGTGGAGAGAGGTTCCTGGTGAGTTTGTGGAGTCAGAGACAGGAAGGCAGCTGGCAGGCTGAGGACCATCGGCCATCCGTTCCTCTTGCAGGGTGGGCTTTGATTTTGTGCCTCATTAGTTGCAGGGTGGGCCAGTGCAGGATGACAAGCCAGGTTTCTCTTTGCATCAGTGCAGATGAAAGGATTGCACTGCTGCACTGAGGCCAATTGGAAGGACAATGGATTGAAAGAGGAGAATGATTCCTCCCATGTCTTTGAGGATCATCATCAGGAACAGGGCCCCACTTGCTCTCTGGAGCACACCAGGAGTGTGCTCAGGGCAGTGCTTACAGACACTCAGAACATTTTAATCCGCTCTTCCAAGTGAGATCTAAACATTCCATTTCTAATTCCAAGGCTTTCCATTGGAAGTGAAGAGTCAGAGCCTCCCAGGTTGCCTTTTTCCCAGCCTGCCTTAAAGAATGTCAGAGGAGAGTCAGCTCCCCCTACTAGCCTCTCTGCCTCTATTCCTGCTAGCTGAGAAGACTCTTACCTGTCACTGTCCTTGGTTCTACCTTTCCTCAGGTTGAACATCATGCAGCTGAAAGGGCATCATATATTCTTACAGGATCCTAGTACCTAGTCCTCTGAGGGTTTGGGTTCCTGGCAAGGTGATGGTGTGGTGTAGTAGCAAAATAAACAAATTGAGAATCATGGTCACAAACATTTGAATACAGACTGAATGCCCTCTAGTGCTTTCAATACAAAAACCCATTGTTGTGAAGTCAATTTTGACTTGTAGTAACCCTAGAGGACAGCATAGAACTGTCTCATAGGGCTTAGAATCTTTTCAGAAGCAGACTGCCTCATCTGGCTCTGGCAGAGCTTTCTGTTAGTAGCCCAATTTAATGCCATCAAAAATCTAAACTCAATCGTTTTAGCTGCCACTGAGTCTACCGTTAACTTATGGTAACCCCATGCACAGTGGCTGCCATTCATCTGTCAGTTTGCCATGATGTGGTGGCTTAAATGTTGCTGCGATGGTGGAACATGGATTTGTTTTAAAGCAATAGGGTTACCTGTAATGCACAGGTTTTAGCTGAGTGTCCAGACTAAGACATATAGGAAGCAGGGATGGACTGCTTCTGAATGTAGACCCACTGAAAACCTTATGAATAGCAATGGAACACTGTCAGATAGCACAAGAATATTGAATATTGAAGCATGATTGATAGCACCAGATTGTTGTCAGATATAGTGGTGGAAAATGAGCCCCTCAGGTTGGAAGGTACTCAAAATATGCCTGGGGAAGGGCTGCATCCTCAAAGTAGAGTTGACCATGATGAAGCAAATGGAGTAAAGCTTTCAGGGCCTTCATTTGCTGATGGGACACAACTGAAAATGAGGAGAAACCTCTGTAAGCATCCATTAATAATTGGAACATGGGCTGTACAAAGTATGAATCTAAGAAAATTGGACATGATCAAAAATGAAATGGAATGCATAAAAATCAATATCCTAGGCATTAGTAAGCTGAAATGAACTGGTAATTGGTCTATTTGAATCTGACAATCATATGGTTTGCTATGCTGGGAATGAGAAAGACAATTGGTGTCCCATTTATCATCAAAAAGAACATTTTAAGATCTGTCTTGCAGTATAATGCTGTCTGTGACAGGATAATATCCATACACCTACAAGGAAGACACAACACTATTATTCAAAGTTATGCACTAAAGCCAGTGATGATGAAACTGAAGAATTCTGCCAACTTCTTTAGTCTGAAATTGATCAAATATGCAATCAACAAGATACTGATAATTTTAATGCACAATTTGGAAACAAAGCGGAAGGATCAGTAGTTGGAAAATATGATCTTGGTGATAGAAATGATGCTGGCGATCATATGATAGAATTTTGCAAGACCAATGACTCCTTCATTGCAAATACCTTTTTTGAACAACATAAAAGATGACTACAGAGATGGGCCTCACCAGCTGGATTACACAGGAATCAAAATGACTTTGTCTATGGGAAGAGATGATGGAAAACCTCCATATCATCAGTCAAAACAAGACAGGGGAAGACTGTCAAACAGACTATCAATGGCTCATATGCAAGTTCAGGCTGAAGCTGATGAAAATTAAAACAAGCTCATTAGACCTAAACTTTGACCTTGAACATATCCCACCTGAATTTAGAGAGAAATCATCTCAAGAACAGACTTGATGACTTAACCACTAATGACTAAAGACCAGAAGACTTGTGGGATGACTTCAAGAACTTCATACAGGAAGAAAGCAAAGGGTCATTAAGAAGACAAAAAAGAAGAAAAGAAATAAAATCCATGTCAGAAGAAACTCTGAAACTTGCTCTCCAGGATAGAGTCATTAAAGCAAATGGAAGAGATGAGGAAGTTAAAAGAGCTGCACACAAAATTCAAAGGACAACTCCAGAAGACCAAGTCAAGTATTCTAATGAAATGTGCAAAGACCTGGAGTTAGAAAACCAAAATGAGAGAACATTCTCCACATTTCTCAAGCTGAAAGAAATGAAGAAAAAATATTCACACCTTGACTTGTAATACTGAAGGATTCAACAGGCAAAATATTGAATGATGCAGAAAGCATCAAAAGAAGATGGAAGAAATACACAGTTACTATACCAAAAAGAAATGGACACTATGCTACCATTTCAAGAGGTATGATCAAGAGCCAGTGGTACAGAGGAAGAAGTCCAATGTGCACTGAAGGCATGGGCAAAGAAAAAGGCTCCGGGAATTGATGGTTTTACCAAGTGAAAATTTCCAACAAACTGTTGCAGTACTGGAAGCACTCACTCTCCTATGCCAAGAAATTTGGAAGACAGCTACCTGACCAACTGATTGGAAGAGATTCATATTAGAGTCGATTCCAAAGAGAGGTGACCCAATGGAATGTGAAAATCATCAGACATTATCATTAATATCATATGCCAGTAAAATATTCAGTGTAATATTTTAATCATCTTTGGCATTTCTCAGAGGAAACAGAGTCATTGTTACATAAATCACTAGTTTTGTTTTTCTTTTTGGGGAAGAGGGAATAGAGAACAGAATTGAGTAAACACTTGTTAATGCCATGTACATATCAGCATTTGAATTAACAAGTCATTTGAACAATCACTATCTTACATATCTCGTACAAATGGTTTAAAATGTTGAGTTATACATATCTAGATTGCATCTACTGTTTGATCAATTGGACATTTACAAACAATGGGTAAACAGTTTGTTTTCATATAGAGTTGAACTTTTTTTTTCATGCAGTGAAAAATGACATTTTTATTTCAACACTTATGCAACTGGTTGTAAACTTTGGGGTGATATAATTTAAATGGATCTGAACAGCTCATTAGCTATGTCAGTGCCTCCTCTCTTGCCAGGCTGTAGCTTTCTGCTAATCTGTTATGTACTGTTACATAATTCCCTGCATTCATTTTCTCCACTGATTTGCTTCAATACATACAAGGTGACTACATTGTCTCTTCCCACTCCTTCTCAGTATAAACGTCAGTTCTATAAGACAGATTTTGGACAGTAATGCATTTTCCTAATAGAAGTTTTGAAGAATTGAATGGGCTTAAAAACATGTGTATGCCACTTTTGGGCTTTGCCCTGTTAGTTAGATATTTTCTTGATTAAGTATGTTTTTTAAGATGATAAGAAAGTGCTCAAGTCTCAATTTACTGGAAGGAAAGTAAGGTAGGGTAAGGGTCTTAGGGAAAGAGTTGTCAGTTGTTAAGATTACACAGAGGAACAATTTCTTCACACTCCTCCCTCTTTCTCCTCTTTAGTTTGTATCCTTAAAGGCCAAGTTGGTGTCAGCAGTTAATATGCTTGACTGCTAACTAAAGTTTAGTGGCCCTAACCTTCCCAGAGGTGCCTCGGAAGAGAAGCCTGGCAATCTATTTTTGAAAGATCACAGCCAGCCATCAAAAACTCTGTGGAGTGCAATTCTCTTCTGAAACATGTTGAGGTCTCCATAAGCTGGAATCAATTCTATGGAAACTGGTTAAAGACTGGTTAAGACATTGGCAAGGCTCTCTACACCCAATCAGGAAGAAATTACACCATGAATTGAAAATATAATAATTTTGCTAATTTAGAATATGAGATTCAGAGAGGCATTTCGAGTTGTCTGATGTTGGTTGGCATGGAGAGGATATAGGCTGCAGTGGGATGATGCTGCCCTTGGTAGCCTCCTCCTCTGGCTCCAGGGGACATTCATCACTGAATGAAGATTGGGAAGGTTCTAAATGGTTGGCAGTAGTTTTCATTAGATAGCTTGCAAAGGAAGGCATTGGGATACATAAAGTCTTTCCTGGTATATTTGCATGAGATTAGCATAAATATGCATGAAATTTACATATCCTTTATTTTCCTCTCACATTATATTTCTTATTTATTTATTGTGGTATTCACTACTTTTCACCAATGTCATTTTTTTTTTCCTCTGGCTTTCCACACAAAACAAGTCATTTGTTTTAAACACTTCCCAGATTCCAGGGGAAAAGAAACATAATTCTTTTGGTGAGTAAGACTGATTTACATAGGGTATGGGGAATAGGTTATCAGGTTGATTTATCCAAGGTTTGGAATAGTCTGTAATGCAAGTCAAAGGAGGGCTCCACAGAATCAGTTCTGGCCTTTGAGAAGTAGAGCAGAAGCATGTGATATCTCCAGAGTGCTGGGCACAGGCACCAGTAGGAACCCGCTGTCCTTTAGTCTCACTCACAGTGACCCCAAAGGGTTTTCAGTGGGTGATTTATTGGAAGTAGATCAGCCCGCCTTTCTTCTAAAGTACCTCTGGATATATTTGTACCTCCAACCTCTAGTCAGAAGCCAAGTGTGGTAACTGTTTTCACCACCCAGGGACTCCAGGAAAAGGGCAAGACAATTGATACTTGGGGGAAAGTTTACTAGGCTGTGCCACAAACAACCTGTGTGGTCTTGGGTAAGTCATTTATCATCCCCAGGGTGAAGGAGGCAATCTTTACTGTTGCTTATAGCTCTAAAATTTATTATTTTAGCAGACTCCTTGATCTAATTATATGAAAAATATTGAGCACCACACAGAGCATTAAATATCCTGGTGCGTAGTTGTTCTGTGTCATGCTTTCCCCTTCTGAAGGGTACTTGGTGATTAATGTAAGCCTCTCTTAAGAGCCACTCTTCCTTGCTCATTCATCTCAGTTTAGTAGGTGCACAAGGTGTAACTTAAATGTTTATAGAAGACACCTATTAATACACCATGTGCAGCACCAAGGTCATTATTTGGGTCTGTGCACATCCAGGTCTGTGGCAAAGAGCTTAGTTGTGATAACTGCATTTGATTTCTCATTTTCTACTCTAGGATTCCTGGTGTGGTGCTATCGAATTAGCACTGGACTGTGAACCACAAGGTCGGCAGTTCAAGCCCACCAGCTGCTCCTCAGAAAACTTATAAAGGGTCTTTATGAGTCAGAACTGACTCGACAGCACTTAACAACAACAACAACAACACTTTAGATTAGGGTCACTTCCAGATTGGCAGAGCAAGAGCTTGTCTTGTTGCATTTTAATATTGTCATTTTTTCGAATGTGAATGAAGAAGTTGTGGCACTAGAAGTGACCAGGGACTTGGTTGGATCTATTTCATACATGTTGTTATATTAGGTACCATCGAAGTGATACCGACTCTTAGTGACCCTATGCACAACAGAATGAAACACTGCCGGGTCCTGGGCCAACCTCACAATTGTTGCCACGCTTCAGCCCATTGAAGCTGACACTTTGCCAATCCATCTTACTGGGGGTCTTCCTCCTTTTCTCTGACGCTCCACCTTACTAAACATGATGTCCTTCTCCAGCTACTGGTCCCTTCTGACAGTATGTCCAATGTATGAGACACAAAGTGTGTGGCCTCCAAGGAGCACTCTGGCTGCATTTCTTCCAACACAGATCTATTGGTTCTTTTGGCAGCCCATGGTACTTTCAATATTCTCCTCCAACACCATAACTCAAATGCATCAATTCTTCTACATTCTTCCTTATTCACTGTCCAGCTTTAACATGCATATGAGGTTATTGAAAATACCATGACTTGGGTCAGGCACATTTTAGTCCTCAAGCTGACATTTTTGTTCTTCAACACTTTAAAGGTCCTATGCAGCAGATTTACCTAATGCAACATGTTGTTTGATTTCTTGACTGCTGTTTCTGTGAGTGTTGATAGTTGATCCAAGAAGAATGAAGTCCTTGACAACTTCAATCTTTTCTCCATTGATAAGAATGTTGTTTATTGGTCCAGTGGTGATAATTTTGTTTTCTTTACATTGAGATGCAATCTATACCAAAGGCTGTGCTCTTTGATCTTCATCAGTAAATATTTTAAGTTCTTCACTTTCAGCAAGCAAGGTTGTATCATCTGCATGTCGCAGGTTGATAATGAGTCTTCCTCCAATCCTCATGCTACATTTTTCTTCATATAACTCAGCTTCTCAGATTATTTGCTCAGCATACAGGTTGAATAAGTATGGTGAAAGAATACAACCCTGTAGCACACCTTTCCTAATTTTAAACCACTCAGTCTTCCCATGTTCTGTTCAAACAACTGCCTCTTGGTCCATGTACAGATTCCTCATGAGCATAATTAAGTGTTCCAGAATACTCGTACTTCGCAGTGTTGTCTATAGCTTGTCATGATCCACACAACTGAAAGCCTTAGCATTGTCAATAAAGCACAGGTAAATATCTTTCAGGTATTCTCTGCTTTCAGCCATGATCCATCACACATCAGCAATGACATACTTCATTTCATGTCCTCTTCTGATTCCAGCTTGAACCTCTGGAAGTTCTTGGTCAATGTATGCTTGCAGCCATTTCTGTATTACCTTTAGTAAAACTTTACTTGCATGGGATATCAAAGATATTGTCAGATGACAGGTAGACATTTTTCTGATATCCTCTGCTTTCAGCCAACATTCATTGGACATCAGCAATGATATCCTTCATTCCATGGCCTCTTCTGAATCTGGCTTGAACCTCTGGAAGTTCTCTTTCAGTGTATGATCGTAGCCATTTCTGTATTACCTTTAGCAAAACTTTACTCACATGGGATATCAAAGAGATTGCCTGATGATTTCCACAGTCCATTGGGTCACTTCTCTTTGGAATGGGCACAAATATGGATCTCTTCCAAGCAGTCGGCCAGATAGTTGTCTTTCAAATTTCTTGGCGTAGATGAGTGAGCGCTGCCTTACTTTTTTGAAAGATGTCAATTTGTATTCCATCAATTCCTTGTTCTTTGCTAATTCCTTCAATGTACCTTGGACTTCTTCCTTCAGTATCATTGGCTCTTGATCATATGCTCCCTCTTGAAATGGTTGAACACCAACTGTTTCCTTTTGCTATAGTGACTCTGTGTATTCCTTCTATCTTCTTTTGATGCTTTCTGCATCATTCAATAATTTGCCCAGAGAATCCTTCAATAATTCAAGTAGAGGCTTGAATTTTTTCTTCAGTTCCCCCAGCTTGAGAAATGCGGAGTGTGTTCTTCCTTTTTGGTTTTCTGATTCTAGATCTTTGCACATTTTGTTGTAATATTTGGCTTTATCTTCTCGAGCTGATCTTTGAAATTTTCTGTTCTTGTACCTCCTCATTTCTTCCTTTTGCTTTAGCATCTCTATGTTGGAGAGCAAGTTTCAGTGTCTCCTCTGCCATCCATTTTGATCTTTTCCTTCTTTCTTGTCTTCGTAATGTATGGTGTTCTTGATGTCATCCCACAACTCTTCTATCTTTAGTGTTTAATGTATCAAATCTTTTCTTCAGATGATCTCTAAATTCAATTTCAAACACATAGATAGATAGTATCAAATTTCTGCTCTGTACTAGTTTCTGACTATTTTTGATAAAATCTATCTGGCCTGAGTTATGTTCTGAGTGATATTTGGTGTTTACAAATGTTTAAGCTACATGTTAAGCATGTAAAAAACATATTCCTTTTGCTTATATCAGTATGTATGTGCAAAGAGAAATCTGCATTCATAGGTAGACACATGTCATTAAGGCTGTCTGAAACACATTAGAGAAACTTGTTTTCTTCTTTAACTCTCTCGAGTGTGAAGTTGAGGTTCATGCTGTAATGATGTCTCAATGCTATGATAAATTTAACAGTACATAGTGAGTGATCCTGGTGTGGTGCTGTGGGTTAATGCGCTGGGCTGTAAAGTCAGTTTGAACTGCAAGGTGGGTGGTTCAAGCTTACCAGCTAGTCCTCGGAAACAGGATAGCTCTGGGTCACTTAACAAGAACAACAAAGTGAGTGAAACTGGTGTGGTGCTGTAAGATAAGCATTGAACAGCTTACCACAATGTTGGCAGTTCAAATCCACCAGCCATTCCTTATAAACCCTATACAGGATCACTGTGAGTTGGAATGACTTGACGACATTTAATAAGAAGTGAGTGGTCATGTCACAGTTATGACAGAGACTTCTTTATAGCTTTTAGCTCATGTTGAGAGGGTATTTTGTTTTACTTCAGTGATGTGATGGGTGATAAAGAACTAAGTGACGTAGACTTGGCTTTGTTTAATAAGATGGGAGTGTATTTCAGAGAGGGAAAATGGATTTTTCTCAATCTCATCTTGTAGCACCCCCTTCCCCACAGTCTTTAGATGGAAAATGTATATCTAACCTGTATAGTTGTCAATTTTCTTTCATCAGTAGGTGCTTTGGGTAGTTTTGATCAACTATGATATGAAATTAGTGTAAGTCAGGTTTTTTGGCAAGAAAACAAATCCAAGTCCACATACGTGCTATATGTCAAAATAAAAAGTCAATAAATGAAGTAAAATATCTGAGGGAGCTTCATAAAGTTTGTGGAAAATGGAATTAAAAGATAATGGAATTTTTCAATTTTGAAAACAAACATTTTGAATTCCGTTGTAATCTGTCTTCTTACATAGGCAAAAATATTTTTATGATTACTTGGAAAGTCAGGTTAGAGCTCAGAATTTTTAGATTCTTTGAAATTCCACATTAGAAAATGGTAGCACAAAGAGAATCGCTCCCTGGTCCTCAACCTGCCCTCTTTTTTTCCCACCTTGGACTCCATCATATACCTAAGTCGCTGTTGTTGTTGTTAAGTGCCGTCAAGTCGGTTCTGGCCCATAGCAACCCTGAACAGGGTTTCTGAGGCTGTGAATCTTTACGGGAGCAGAAAGTCTCATGTTTCTCCTGCGGAGCAGGTGGTAGTTTTGAACTGCTGACCTTGCAGTTTGCAGCCCCATTCATAACCACTACGCTACCAGACTTCCACCCCATATGGCTAATTCTGACCACAGCCTCGTCTGGCTACTTCTTGTGCTTAAACTTTGACATTATGGTTTGTCTTCAGATAGGAGGCACACAGAAGCCAGGGAAACAATCTTAGGTATCTTTGGACAGAGAATTAGGACAACAGCATCTAGGATATGATCTTAAGGGTAATATGGGCTCCAGATGGACTGTCATATTAGTTCTGTGAATTCCCAGTCCTAAGCGGAGTCATAAGCAAGTCAGACCAGAGTCATCTAAAGTAGGAGACCTCTAGCAAAAGCCCCTTTTGCTTGAGTCTAAGTCGCTATTGACTCAATGGTACCTAACAACAACAATAACAACAGGGGTAGTATGAAGAATCCTGGTGACTCTGTGGGTTTGGCATTGGGCTGCTAATCAAAAGGTTGTTAGTTCAAATCCACCAACTGCTCCATGGGAAAAAGATGAGGCTGTCTGCTCCCATAAAGATGTACAATCTCAGAACCACCAAGAAGCAGTTCTACTCTGTCCTTTAGGGTCACTGTTAGTGAAGCATCTTGAAGGCAGTGGGTTTGCCTTTGGTTTTTAAGAGCAGTATTGACCAATCTGGAGATGGATATCATGCTTGGTAAAGCATCGCAGGGCAGCAAAAAAGAGGATGACCCCCAAGAAGATGGATTGGCACAGTGGCAGCAGCAATGGGCTCAAACATAGCAACAATTGCGAGGATGTGACAGGACCAGACAGTGTTTTGTTTTGGTGTGCATAGGGTCTCTATGAGTTGGAACTGACTCAGTGGTACCTAACAATGACAACATTGCTGTGTAGTCAAAACATACCATACAATTTTATTCTAGTCCCCTTTCCTAACCTGCTTGATCATCTTCTCAGGTCTACTCCCTACTTAATAACCCAGACACATTCCACTGAGCTCAGGACTCTACCAGGGTGACTAAAGTTTGCTATGTTGTTAATGGATGGAAATCAGGGGCAAATCTTTCAGGGTAATTGATTATTAGTTGTTGGTCAGTAAAGTGTACCTAAAGCTAAAGAACCCTTTGTCAGACCAGTTCATGATCTACTCTAAAGCAACTCTTCTACATGCATTTAAAAGTCATCCTTGTAGTTAATGCAATGTAAGCCTCACTTTACTGTTTTGCATGAAATTTCCCTTAAGGTTTGTCCCTGAGGAAATCTTAAGGACAGACAGCAAGTGCACCTGCACAAACTTGTTTGTCTTTTATCCTGGTGTAGACAAATAGCTTCTCAGTAGTCCTCTTCTCAGCTAGTCTCCCTTGGTATTCAGATATGTGCTGGTGGAAGATTCGAGAGCACATGATAGAGGCAATGCCCTTGGAACCTGTTTTCATGGACCTGCTTCAGGTTAGTCAAGTGTTGACTCCTTTCTTCTTTCCTATCGCTACAGCTCGAGAGGAGAATGTGGCCACTTTCCGGGGCTCAGAGTACCTGTGCTATGACCTGTCTCAGAATCCGATCCAGAGCAGCAGCGATGAGATCACCCTCTCCTTTAAGACCTGGCAGCGAAATGGGCTCATCCTGCACACGGGAAAATCGGCTGACTATGTCAACCTGGCTCTGAAGGATGGTGCAGTCTCCTTGGTCATTAATCTGGGGTCCGGGGCCTTTGAGGCCATTGTGGAGCCCGTGAATGGCAAGTTCAACGACAACGCCTGGCATGATGTGAAAGTGACACGCAACCTCCGACAGGTAATGGTTGAAGGGAAAGAGTGTAGAGAAAGGTGTTTCCTAAGCAATGAAGCAGGAAGTATATGGAGCAGGTGATGGGTGAGCTGAAGAGGATAGAGATGCGGGTTTGGATATGTCAGAGTCTAACTTTCTCCCAGTCTTTGCAATTTCACAAGGGAAATTCTTAAAGTATATTTCTCTTCATACTTCAATTCTCCATTTATGCTTATTATTTTAAGAAAGAGGTTCAGTTGTGTAGATAATGAAAGTTATGAATACTTTCATCCCTTTTATTCTGCTTTCCTTTTTATCATTTACTTAATTACATTTGAATCTATCATGTTATTGTTAAATTTAATTAGGAACAGCATTCTGTTTCTGCAGCTGGGTAGATTTTCTTCATTCTTTGAATATATGTGTGTGTGTGTGTGTTTTTTTTTTTCCTTTTTAATTAAGTTAGCCGTTACCATGAAGCCATAATTTGAATTCCTTCCAGAAAAGTCTTTCTTTCTCTCTTCCTTTTTAATTTACCATCTTCCCTCCCTTTTCTCTCCCCTCTTGTTATTTTAACCTCTAACCTCGGAATGAATTCTCTGGAATCTTTCTGAATTCCTCTGTTTCTCAGTTCCTTGGTGCTGTGGCCCTCCTTTATTATCCCTGTCTCTACCTCCGAGACGCTTCAATTGACTGGGAGGCCTGGAAAGTGGAAGGACCCAAATAAAACGTCAACTTTGGAGCAGCCTGTCCTGGTTCGGTCCATGCTTGAGAACTCCCATCATTTGCTGATTCTAAGCAGGCAACTGTCAGGTGACAACAGTCTCAGAGCGCCTTAGTCAAGTGAAATTGCTTTCAACTTAATAGTTATGAACACTAAGCATAACAATACTACTACTTCACCAACCCATACCAGTGAGGAGAAAGCGCTTATTTTTTCCTGTAAAAACAAGGTCTATAGTGAAACTGCCTTTTCCAGATGACCATTTCCATTTGGTTTATCTACTTGTGAATTTGTCATTAAACCCAACTGGACAACATTTATCCTTTTCTATTCGTAAAACATGATGTAAATTTCCAGAAAGTGCTTATCAAATGTTCCTCCGTGATAGGACTGATTGATATAAACGTAAACATGAAAGCATAAGAACTGATGGGTGTTTGCACGTGTTTTCTGTTTGATAAAAGCATGACTCCTTACTAATGCTAAAGAAATGGAATAGGCCCACTCACATTGCCAATAGATAATGACTACAGCACACAACTCCATGCTGAGGTATACTGAGGAAGCCACCTGATTGAGAGAAGCCATCCTATTTGTGCTGAAGATAACTAAAGCCACCAACACTAGAGTCTCCGAGCATCTTCACGCCCCTGGACTGGGAAGTTTTGGCTGTTTTTTTTGCTTCCTTTAATGGCAAAGGACCCTATTGTTGATAGTTTCTTTCACCACCACCACCCATCCCCTTTAACACTCAGATGAAAACTTGACTGTCATGAGAACCCGCATCAGATTCCCATTTAATAACATATAAGGCCTTGATATGTTTGAGCTTCAGAGACTAGACTAAATAATTCAAGAGTGACCTTTTGCCAGTTTGACAGGCAGATACATATAACACATGTTAGGCATTAGTCAGTTTTGCTAACTCTTCCACCCCACACACTTTCCTGCCATTCTGGAATGAGTCCCATTAGCCTAAGCCAGGTTCACTTTTATTTCTACTAAAAAAAACCCTTTTCTAAAATAGAATCAGGCCCCAATGAAGTCCTTTAAACTGAGAGGGAATAATCCAAGCTGTAATTAAATATTGGTGTTGGTGTTTTCGACAGACTAGCCAGAGAAAAGCCAGTCTGAGAGGTGTCTGTGCCAAGTTCTGAAACCCAACTCCTCTCTGTGTCCTTGGCCAAGCCATCTAACCTTTCAACACTAGTTTGCATTTGTGAAATGGTGATTACAATCCTCCCCAACCATGTGTGATGGCTAAATATGCAAAGCACCTTATGTTCCGGAAGGATTATGAGCTCATCCCTGGTCTGAGTGCTAGACTCACTGCGACAATGCACATGATTTACAAAGACAACATTCCATCTCAAAGGTGACTGCATCTGTCTGATGCCAAAAAGGCAGTTAAGTAGAGCTCTCAGTCCCAGACAAGGCTACAGTGACCCTAGGCTTTTGCTTTGCTGAAAAACTGTCTTCCATCGACTCAATTCCAGTTCATAGGGACCCTGTAGGACCGAGCAGAACTAAGACTGTGACTCTCCACAGAAGCAGATTGTCACATCTTTCTCCTGTGGAGTGGCTGGTGGGTTCAAACCACTCACTTTTGGTAAACAGCTGAGCACCTTAACCACTGTGAGAAAGCCTACCTAAATTGGGCCTCACTGAACTCCTGACTACGGGTGTACAACCAAATGCAATTTACAGAAAGAGATGGAAATCTCAGATAAGCAGAGTTGAGTTTTCAACTGTAATCTTTTTAACACCAAATCACCTAAGATTATTATTTTGCCCAATAACATTTATAGCATCTTTTTGAGTTCCATAGGATTCTTAAAGGGTTGGAAAGTCCCTGTCTAAATCAAACTGTAAATAGATTGATGAATATTTGCAAGCCAGTTGATGGTGGTCTTGTCTGCCTGTTCTGTAAGGTTGAAGGGCTTCTGTGGCAGAGCATTTATCTGGTGAGAGCTAACCTGGGTTTCATGGTAAATTCACTGGCAAATGGAGTAGAAGTCTCTCCAGTTTTACCTCCAGGATCATCACCTCGTGCCTCTGCCTTTGAACCAAGTCAAGGGAAAGGAGTTCTGATTGAAAGAAGCAATGCAGATTCTCTGCTCCAAATTATAACTAGGATTAGAGATCATGTTATTGTTTGGTTTTCTTTTAAAATTATATTTGTTAGGGAGTCCATGACTCTGCCTGAACAAGGTCAAGGTCATCACATGGGTTGTTCTACCTCTAGATGTCATTCTGTCAAACAGCGCCCACAACATTGAGATTACCAGGGTTCTAGCTCTCCAACCTCCCGGCTCAGAGAGTGTTGGCAATTAAATATTGAAAATGAGCAATGAGGAGACATTCTCATATCCTGTGGAATCGGCCAGTCCTCCCTGCTACTCATCTAGGTTCCTGCTTAAAAGCTTGAAAAGTGCTGTCAAAGGAGAGAGAGATTTTAACACAAAGCATCCTGGCAAAGTAAAAATTTTGAGGTGGGGTGTGTAAAAAAATGTCTAAGACTCAAACTTTTTTTATGCATTCCAATGATGTGAGTCTTCTAAACTATAAGTAAAGGAAAGAGGAAATTGTTTTGTTTCCTCTTCTTCCCCTAACATTGTTGTTGTTGTTGTTAAGTGCCGTCGAGTCCCCTAACATATCTACAAAAATCTAGGGACACTTGAGTCTTGAACTTCCCCATACTACGTTAGGTAACACAGTGGCTCCGTTGGATAATGACTAGGCTGTGGTTCAATCCTACCAGTCATGCCATGAAAGAAAGATGAAGCTTTCTACTCCTAAGTAGAGTTAAAGCCTCGGAAACACCCTATACAGAGTCTCTATGAGTCGGAACTGACTTGATGACGCTTAAAAATAACCACTGCTACATAATGTAGCCTTCCTATGATAGGTGTGATCTGAAAATGTTTGAGGTTCTTTTCTTTCTAGGAGAGAGTTAGGATCACCCAGCTATGTAGTCAGAATCAGATGTGGGGATAAAAATCCTGACATATTGGTATTTCAGATTTACATGGGGGACTATAAAATTAGGGGGCCTTTTCTTTTAGCACAGGTGGATTGTCTGTTAAAGGGTGGGAAGGGTCAGGGGGCGGTGTTCACTCAGAAGAGTCCTTGAAACGTAAGTATGGTGCTAACTCTAACAGGGTGAGATCTGCTCAGAGTGGTCTTTAGAAGAAGTGGGAACGTGCAATGACAAGGTGGAAATGCAGCCCCTTCCTGAGTTGCCTGGGGTGGCAAGGTTTTCCATAAAGTCCTGGTCTCATTGTCTTTCCCCACTCTCTCTTTCTGTGTTGGGTGCCTTTTTTTGAATAACTAACACAAGATCATTCATGCAATGTGTCATTTTACTAACCAACTAATGTACTAACACCCTAACGACTCATCTTTGTTTTTAGTTTTTTTAATTAACAATCGTTCTGTTCACAAGTTTTTAATTTCCTTTCTTCCCCCTTTTCCGCAAAGCACTCAGGCATTGGACACGCTATGGTAAACAAACTACATTGTCTGGTAGATATCATTCTTATTGTCTCTTTTTTTGGGTTTGCCGTGTGTTGCCCCCTCTTCCTTCCTGACCCCCCTTTGATCCTCTGTAGACTAATTTCTTCTTCTTTTTAAATTTTTGTTGAACTAAATGAAAAACTCCCTTTTTCTTAAAAAAAAAAAAAAAAGATGGGGATTCTCTTGTCCTGGAAACAAGATTTGGTTGAGTTTGGTAGGGTAAGGTTTCCTTTTCTCCAATGTTTATTATTTTCCCCCCGTAATATATATATTGCATATATATATTGAATTTTCTCTATTCAGCTGAATTTAATTTTTTGTTCTTATTTTGTTACTTCCAAGTTATAGACTAGGGATTGCAGAGATTTCTAGTGGAGCCTTTCTTCTGTCTGTCTCTTCTTACCCCTGTTACCTTCTCTCCTTTCTTCTTCCTCCTACCTACTCCTAACTCCTTGTCTCTTTCCCTTTTGTGTGGCCACATCTGCCTCAGGTGATCTGTGGAGGAAAGCACCTCCTAGACTTCCTGTCCCTTCTCTGACCTCACTCCCCTATTTGGCCAAAGGGAGCTCCACCAACCACCGTGCCCACCATAAATCCTGCATGGCATGTTTCTGTCTCGTCTCGTTGACTTCCCATTGGCATCAGAATCCATTCTCTCATTTCCCTTCCCATTACTAACAAACTACCAACCATCAATTCAACCTCACTTTCTTCTTTTTCTTTTCCCCACTCATCTTTTTCATTCTCCTATCATCCTTCATCTAGTTTAGGGTTGGGTTTGGACTTTTTCTTTTCTTTTTTTTTAATCAGTGAGGGAGGTGGCAGACAGGGAAAAGACTACCCATTAGTTTTGAGTGTTGTATTCCCCCCCCCCACCCACTTCCATCTTGTTTTCCAGTTTGTTCAGTGCATGTAAGTGTGAAGTGGATTTTGATTCCTTCCTTTATTCCTTGATTTCTCCTCACTTTTTACCACTCCCTGACCTTTTTTCTTCAGCCCCTCTCTTGGCTCCCAATCATTTTTGCATGGGTGTGTCAGCATATGCAGTGTGTGCACGTCTTGTGGTCCATCTCTTCTCTCTGCCCTCTGCTCTTCTTGTGAATGATGGAAGTACGGGTACTGTGCCTTCCCTGTGGGCATTATTCTTCTCATTATTTTGGGTTTTATGCCTTATAATTCCTTTCTTTATGTTAGAGTTGCCATTTTGGTTTGGGCTGTTTCTTCTCTTGGTGGTGGTGATGGCAGGGAAGGGAGGGCAGGGGTTGGTGTCCTGGGATTATCCATGGCATGTATCATTCATAACTCATCAAAAGCAAGGCCCTTCTCCTTCCCGCCCTGAATGCATGTTTGTCAGTGTGGTGTGAGACAAAAAAGAAAGAAAAAGAAAAGAAAAAAAGCAACGAAAACATTCACAACCAAAGACCAACCCCTAACAAAACCCATTGTCAAATGTCTCCTTTGCTGTTCTTCACTGCTACCATAAATAACCATCATTTAAGAAATAAATGAACATTTTACCAGTAAACTGAGACAAGTGGCATTGTTTAAGGATGGTTCCATTTTCTAGCTTGGCTCAATAAAGAGTGCAATGGGGAGAACTAGATGCTCAGCTTGGCAATTCCAACAAACTCTCCCCTGAATCTGCAGGGGAATAATGGAGGTTTGGGCCACAAGGGAGGCAGACCAGAAAATGGAACTTGGCTGCACATAATAAAATCAAACCAAATTAGAAAGAATATCTTACCAAAACCATAATGAAAATGATGTTACAGGTAGGGGGAAGCCATTGGATTTTGAAAGAACCAGAAGGTCATTGCTGGGATTTTTTTTTTTTTTTCTTTTTCTTTGTCCCTGTGTCCCTCTACCAGGTGACAATATCTGTGGATGGCATTCTTACCACGACGGGATATACTCAGGAAGACTACACTATGCTGGGCTCAGATGACTTCTTCTACGTGGGAGGAAGCCCAAGTACTGCTGACCTACCAGGCTCACCTGTTAGCAACAACTTCATGGGTTGCCTGAAAGAGGTAAAGTTCACAGAAAGCCATTTGGTGTGCAGTGTGACTACTTAAGAACAAAGGAGACTTCCAGTTTAATGACAAGGTCTCCCTTGTAATTCCTTTTATGAGACTTTATGTTGTAGCAGAAGAAGGCTGTGGACTTGTAAGCAGATCCCTTAGGTTTTAGTCCCAGTTTAAATTAGTGTATGACTTTGGATTTACCACATACGTACTCTATGACTCACTTTTCATCCTTCTCCAAGTAACGAGGAGTCTTCACAGGTTGGTATGCATTATACATTAAATGAAATTGAAATGATTCAGATGAAAGTTATTTTGAAATCTCAAGGAACTTGATGTATGTAAACTTTAATCTTATGCCTTTACTTGGCAAGTAGAGAAGCTTTAGCTAGAACGGCTTAATTTGTGGTTGCATATCTTGACTAAAATATAACATCTATATTATTTTACCTTTGCCAAGTCTGTTGTTCCCAAGAGTCTCATTATTTGAGGTGAAGGGAAATTCTTAGAATATAATACTGAAGTCTAGAAGATGAGTTTTTTCCTTTTTTTGCTCAAAGCCAGTAGCTATGAGAAAGCAGTGGGGCTTTGCCATTCCTCATTTCTTACCATTGTAGCTGATATGCCGAATCCTCTGGTTGACAGCAAGGAACTCCAGTCAAGTGTAAGTTCAATCTCTAAGGTCAATTGTTGAGGCAAAAGAGTCAGGCTTGATTTGGCAGAATTCTTTCCAAACACTCTGTCTTCAGAGCATTGCAGTGCACATTTTGTTTAAGCTAGGCTTGATTGCCTAAGATATCTATACCATTTCCCAGGGGCAATTCCTTGAGAAGCCAACAGTGTTCCTTCTTGTTTGTGAAAATCTCTGTGATATCTTACCAGCCATGTGTCAGGGCACATTTTATTCTTACTATAGTTATTTGGAACATGCTAAAAATCAGTTATACATAAAATGGCTTTGTATATGCATTCATTCATACCATGTGACTGTGAACCACATCAGGGCAGGGGCTGTGTTTGTTATGGCTGACATAGAGTAGGTGCATAGAAACCATTGATTGAAATCAACTTTTCATCTGATTATTTATGTGTATGTGTACATGCACGCTGTAACTAGCTTAGTGGCTTTTTCCAGACTAGGGTCTCCAGGCTCAAGGACTTTATTATGTAGGAAGGAAGACCAGACCAGAAAGTGAGTAATGTCAGTGTAGGACACAATGCGCTCAGGACTATAGACCAAGTGTTCTAATTGAGGAGAAGAAATCGGTAAAGTTTTGATGGAAGTTCATTTCAGAGAAGTAATTACGTTTGATCTGGGTCTGTTACAATAACCCACGTGTGAATTTAGAGAAAGGGGCAGAAAGGAGAAATGAGACAAAGCAGGGAAAAATCATTACAGCTTTGTGTAGTTCTCAGTGTGAAGGACAAACCCAAGCGGTGTTTTCCTCTCTCCCTGCAGTCTTTAGGGATTCTACTGACATCCAGACAGAACTGTGACAGGCATAGACCACCTATTCTCTGGGATTTACTCTCAGTTGGATAGAGGAAAGGCATAAACTGCTCACTGTCTAATGAAACCTGAAAAACTCTTAACTACTGTTCCGTCACATTAGATTGGAACAGCTTTCTCATCAGAAGTCTAAAGGAAGATTCCTGTTATAAGGTGCTTCACCCATGAAGGAATCAGGCATTGATTGCCTTGGAGTGTTGTTGTTGTTAGGTGCCATTGAGTTGGTTCCGTCATAGTGACCCTATGCACAACAGAACAAAACACTGCCAGGTCCTGAACCATCCTCACGCCTGTGGATGCCATTGCTGCTGTGGAGTAGCTGACCATGTCTATAGTGAAACCATCGTGGGGATGGAGATTCCCCTGGGCAAGATGTAGGCCTGGTCTCTAAAAACCAGTATTCATTTATACACAATTCTATCGAACTGTTTCTTAATTGTGTATTTTGAGATAAATACACTTTATCTCAAACCAGAAATCTTTTGACTACTCATTAAGAAGGGTTTTCCTAATTACTTTGAAAGAGGCCTCATACACGCACAAAGAGCTCATGCAGAATATAAAGTGAATGGAAAAGTTACACACACACACTGATACACACTGTAACATTTGTCAGGTGGAGAGCCAAACGCTTCAGAAATTACTGAGAAGTTTCATGTCATAGTTTCAAAGTTAAAGGCAGTTCTGAAAAAGTGCCAATAGTAGACATAACATTATTATTGTTAAAAAATCTGTGTAACTTCACAGCACAAATCAGTCTTTAAATCCAGATCAATTTAGGAGATAGAAAGTTAAAGCACTGGGCGAAACAGAGATGAGATGAGAAGGTCTTGCACCTCCTCCTCTCCTTTGTGTATTCATTATTATGTTTTAGCCAGATACTGTTAGGTCTAATACAGTCCTGGTGTATCGTGTCTTTCCATTTAATTACTGTAATTCATTTTCTCTGTGCAAATCTGGGAAATTCTTCTCTTATTCTTAATATTTGTCTTTTGCAAATTGGTAAACAGGCCAGAGTTTCCAGCTACCTTGGGATTTAGCCCCTTGACAACTCCCACTTACTTACATTGACTATTTACCTCAGGAAACAGTTTCCAGTTTTTAAAATGTCCTTTTCCTCGTCACTGCATCTCTTTCTTCCTTTTTCTTCTTTTGCCATTTGATGTCTTATACTTAACTGGATGCTTTCTTGTGTCATTTTCCTTAGATTGAGAATGTGGTGACGGGGACACGGAGCTCCTCTTGCAGTTCATGATGTTTCTGTGTTGCCATAAAATCAGTTTTACCTTTGGAGCTACACTTACTACATACATAAAATCAAATACTGGAATACTGGTGTGGCTATGTAGGATAAATACTGGATGACTAACCATAGGATTAAGGAGCTCTGGTAGAGTGGTGGTTATGACTAAGGCTGCTAATTTCACGGTCAGCAGTTCAAAACTACCAGCTGTTCCGTGGGAGAAAGATGAGGCTTTCTCCTTCCGTAATGATTTGCAGTCTTGGAAACCCTGTACAGGTCGCTGTGAGTCGGAACTGACTCCACCGCACATAACAACAACAACAACAACCATAGGATCAGTGACTCAAACCCATCAGCTGCTCCTTGGAAACCCTATAAAGAGTCCCTGTGAGTCAGAAGTGACTCCACAGCAGTTAACAACAACAACAACAACAACAAATGCCTTAATTAAGTCACTGACCTCGGAAATCCTATGCAGGGTTGTTATGAGTCAGAACTGATTCAACAGCACACAGCAACAAACAGCAACATGACTTTACTCCTGAGCTATAATAGCTATGGATTTTACCTCTGTTCAAACTCCCTAAGTTGATAAACGTAACAACTAAGGCTATCCGTGTTATCATCATACGATTGTGGTTCCCCAGATACCTTAGTCATAAGAGATTGGTGTCCACTTAAACCTCACAGTCAGCATCTTGTTCCTCTTTCTGTGTTCATGTTTTCATTTGTCTGCTGTATATTTATTCTTAGACTTCTGGTGTGATGCTGTAGGATAAGCACTGGAGTACAAACCACAAGGTTGGCGGTTCAAACCCATCAGCTACTACTCAGAAACTTTGTACAGGGTGGCTGTGAGTTGGAATTGACTTGACGGCACTTGATAACACCAACATATTTATTCTTAAGAAGCTCTGGCAGTGTAGTGGTTATGGGTCGGGCTTCAAGGTCAGGTGTTCATTAAAGATTTACAGCCTCAGAAATTGTATATGCAGGTTGCTATGAGTTGGAAATGACTCCACAGCTCACCACCACCACCAGTGGGTTTTCCATCAATATCTGCTGAGTGAAATTGCATGTTTGTAAATTAAGAAATGTCTTTCTTAAGATAAATGTTTTCTGCAACTATTAACTTAATGACTTCCTTTGAATGACCAATGTACATCTTGACATGACAATACTTGAACCTTTCTAGAAACCTCAAACTTAAGAGAAATGCTACACAAAAATATTCAGAGTTCCAGAGATGGAGGCAGAGATGATGACATGGAGAGATGGAGCGCCTGGGGGTGCTAGACCCAGAGAAGGAGAGGGACTGTGTGCTGATGACCGGGGGGCAGGCTTGCAGGGTATACACTTTGGTTGGTTGATGGTGCATGGAGGGGATTGTAACCATGGCAATGAAACAATGTATGATAGGATGAATGTAAAGCTAATGTTCTCCCATGTAAACTATCACATAATTAACCATAAAACATTTAAAAAAAAAACAGTCAAAGCTAGGATAAGAGAAATGGTGTGGTAGCTCTTCTAGGAAGAATAGGATTAAAAAGGGTTTAGGAAATGCAGCATGGTTCAATGAAAAACAAAACAACAAAAACTCTTGGTTTTGAATCAAAAAACCTGTTTAGGAGAATAGGCTTTATCGTTGTCTATATCCTCAGAAACCCTATACAAGGGGCTATGAAGTTAAGCCGACTCCAGGACACTTAACGACAGCAACATATGCTTTCAATGGAGTCCTGGTGAGGCGCTGTATGATAAGTGCATGACAGCTAACCACAAGGCCAGTGGCTAGAACCTGCCTGCTGCTCCTTGGAAACCCTATAAAGGGTTGCTATGAGTCAGAATTGACTCTAGGGCACTTAACAACAACAACAAGAAGAGCATATGCCTTGAAGAAGTCACTGATATTATTTGAATCTCAGTGTCCTAGCTCATAATGTGGAGATATTAAGACCTTTCCTGTACAAAATAAAGTATCAAAAAGTAAAAATCACATAGCACAATACAGAGGTTTTTTACTATAACAATTATTATTAAGAATTACATAATGTACCTCATAAAGCAGCTTTTTTTTTAATATAAAATAAAGCATAAGCAAACTTTCATCCCTATCTTTATAGTTCCTGTATTAACAAATCCCTTTCAGGAACAAGGAGACAATTTTATTTCAAGGATTGCTTTCTATAACTCTCTCATCTTTGCTGAAGATGTGATTGGGAGCTAACTGCTGAAATACCTGATAACATGTCCTACACTATCCTTTCTTGCCTTCCCCCAATCATTACCTAATTCACTGCCTGCAGAGCATACATTTTTTTTTATTCATTTGTTTACTTGGCAATTGTCAATTTTCCCCTATTAAAATTATGGCTCCATGAGAACAAAGATCATATCTATTCATAGGTATATCCCCAGAATGTAGCAGGAAATTTTACTCAAGAAGTGTGTCTGGAATAAATAAATAAATGAGCTAACTTTGTGGGGCTCTGAACCCTGATGGTGTTCAGGTCAACAAATGTGAGGGAGCTTCAAAAGTTTGTGGGAAAATTCCATTATCTTCTAATTCCATTTTTCCATGAACTTTTAGAAATCCGTCATATGTACTAAAAACAAATTAGAATATGCCAAAGACTATGCTAAGGGATCATGATACAAAGATGAACCAGTCATGGAACCTGACAGATAAGGGGGGAGGCAGACACAAAATTAATTTAAGTAAAAGGCAGTTAATGCTCCCATGATGTATTTACTGGTATATTGAGACGGTGGAAGGAAAGTAGTTAATGTGCCCTCAGCATTCAAGGAACAGTCCAGGAGATAATGTGTAATTGGAGCCTCAGGATTAGTTGTTGTTGTTAGGTGCCATCGAGTCGGTACCGACTCATAGCAACCTATGCACAGCAAAATGAAACACTGCCCGATTCTGGGCCAACCTCACTGTTGTTGCCACGCTTGAGTCCACTGATGCTGCCACTTGGCCAATCCATCTCATTGGGGTCTTCCTCTTTTTCTCTGACCCTCCAGCTTACTAAGCATGGTATCTTTCTCCAGCGACTGCTCCCTCCTGACAATATGTCCAAAGTATGAGAGACGAAGTTTGGCCATACTGGCCTCTAAGGAGCATTCTGGCTGCACTTCTTCCAAAACGGATCTATTGGTTCTTTTGGCAGCCCATGGCACTTTCAGTATTCTCCTCCAACACCATAACTCAACGGCATCAATTCTTCTATGGTCTTCCTTATTCACTGTCCAGCTTTCACATGCATATGAGCTTATTGAAAACACCATGGCTTGGGTCAGGCACACTTTAGTCCTCAAGCTGACATCTTTGCTCTTCAACATTTTAAAAAGATCTTGTTCAGCAGATTTCCCTAATGGAATACCTCATTTGCTTTCTTGACTGCTGCTTCCGTGAGTGTTGATAGTGGATCCAAGAAGAATAAAGTCCTTGACAACTTCAATATTTTCTTCATGGATAAAAATATTGTTATTGGTCCAGTGGTGAGGATTTTTGTTTTCTTGACATTGAGATGTAATCCATACCGAAGGCTGTGCTCTTTGATCTTTATCAGTAAATGTTTTAAGTCCTCTTCACTTTCAGCAAGCAAGGTTGTATCGTCTGCATATAGCAGGTTGTTAATGAGTCTTCCTCCAATCCTGATGCCATGTTTTTCTTCATATAAACCAGCTTCTCAGATTATTTGCTCAGCATACAGTTTGAATAAGTATGGTGAAAGAATACAACCTTGTCACACAGGATTAGTAGACATTAACAAAGGAGAATGGTGGGAATGGTGATGGATCACCAGGATGATGGAGCACCAAGAACAAAGGCCCAGAGACAGCAAAGAACAGGGTGTCTGGGTAGGGAACCTTCCATCAGAGCATCAAATATATGACTGGAATCTGTCAGAGATGAGCCTGCAAAGTTAAGGATAAAGCCAGGTCACACAGCCTTATTTTATGCTCAACCCTTGGACTTTATTCTGTGAGTAATAGAGAACCATTGAAGGATTTTAAGTAGTAGAGTGCACTTTCTGATTGGCATCTTGTCCATCAGGCCTTAATTCCTTGAATAAGCATTTCACCTGTTGTTTCCTCAGGTATATTTTTGTCCTAGGAAGTAGGAGAGCAGAGATGGGAAGTGGTCCATCAACTTTAGCATTAGGACAGAAAAGTGCATCTCTAAGTCTTATAATTTCTACAGAAAAATGCTTCTAACTCTCATTTCCATTTCAAATGACTCTTATTCTCAGTGCTTTTCTCCTTCCTTTATCCTTAATGTCACTGTGCTATCATTGTTGGACCAAGTGTAGTGTAGAGGAAAAATGTCAAACAAATATTGAGTTGCATGAATAGGGTCTCTATCAGATTCACCAATACTAGAGAGTTTACAAGGCGTTCTCATAGCCAGGTGGTGAAAGTGCTCACTTGCTAACCAAAAGGTCAGCAGTTCAAATCCATCAGCTTTCCAGTGGGAGAAAGCTGTAGCAGTTTGCTCCCATAAAGATTTGCGCCCTTGGAAACCATATGGTCAGTTCTATTCTGTCCTTGAACCTTGCCTTGAGTCACAGTCAGCTCTATGGTAATGGGTTTAGAACAAATATTAGGGAGTTTGCTCAACCATATCATAATAACCTTCTATGAGGCACAAGTTCCTTATTGTTAGATTTGACGTTTTCTACATCTCCATCCTCTCTTCTCAATCTGTTACTGCTCCCTGGCATGTTGGTACCTCCCTTTTCCCATAGAGAAGCTGTAGTGCTGCTGGGGCCTCTGGGACTGACTGGCCCATCTTACCTCTTTTCTTGTGTATCTTTAATCAGAAAGGAAAAGCAGCAGGATTGAACGCATATTTAAAGGAAAAAGGATGGAATAGAACATCATTGTGCACATTACCGTCCACATCCCTTTGTGATTATTAGTCGTTTAAAACCGAGTGGGGTTTTGTAGCTAGACATAATCTCTGAACAGATGATTAATGGTATAATCTGCAATAACTTTACATTTTATAAAACCCTGATAGGAGTCCACATCTGGTGAGCCAAGCTATTTAAGGCTGTGTTAATTCTGTTAATTGCTATATGTTTATTTGAATTGCTGGCACCTGCGGGCTTTGGGATAATGTGTTTGTTTTTTTTTTTCTTTTCTTTTCTTTTCTTTTTAATATACTCGTTTTATTTTGCCCTGCCTCACTGTCTTTCGCTGCTGTCTTTTATGCAATCATTTAATTTCTCTCTTAATTTTCTTTTCTTCATTATCCTCTTCCTCTAAACTGCTATATTTTTTATCCATCCTGTTCTCATCCTCTGTATTTTGTTATCTCAAGCTCTTGTATTTGTATTTTAACTGATTTCTCAGGTAGGGATTACTGCTGCTATCTAAACAGGTATATTCAGTGTACAAATTGGGTTTAAATATCTCTTTCTTCCTAGCATTAAGAATACTGTGCTGTCTCAGAGGAAGCAAAGGTCAAGTGAGTTTTCTACACTAACTTGGAAGAACAGGAAAGGTAGACTTTTAAAGCACAAGTCTGGGATTTGAAGCTTGCCTAGACTCATTGTGGTTACCAGCAAGCCACTTGACAGTTTTTTACGTGTAAAATAATAATACCTATTCCAAACATTTTTATGTCAAGAGCAAATATGTTTAAGAAATATGGAAGTGCTTTATAACTGTAAAACACTGTGCAAATGCTAATGTAGCTATTATTTATATTATTAATAGAAACCAAATCAATGAGATCTGGCCAAGGAACCACTTACTGCTCTTTGCTATTTCTGCAATGAAAAAAAAAAAAAAAACCACAGAAGTTTGGAGAGTTCCTATATTGTTTAATAAGAACTGCTGAATTGGAACCTGGTGATTGGATCCAGTTCCAAAGCTAATTGGAAAGCCATACACTTCCTTTGGAGTTCTGGTGTGGTGCTCTGGGTTAATGTGCTGGGCTGCTAGGTCAGTTTGAACTACAAGGTCTGCAGTTCAAGCTCACCAGTTACTCCTCAGAAAGCCTATGCGTGGTCACTATGAGTTAGAATCAACTCAACAACACTTAGCAACAACAACAGCTCCTCCTTTGGACAATCGTGTCCTGATGTGAAAACGTGTACTACTCAGCTAAGTGCACACTACCGTGGAGAACTTCTCAAAATTGTAACACAGGAATTCAAGGTTCTGGGCACCAGAGTTGAATTTGTTCCTCTCCTTTAGGAAGAAGTGAAGAACCACAAAAAGGAAATCAAAGAAGACAAGATTCCAACAAGGAATTAAAATATAATAATCCAAGACTGAGGAATGGAGGATGGTAAAGGGAGAGGGAAAGGCAAAGGAGAAATGGAAGCTCAGGAAATACTTACCAGGCAGAATCATAAGAAACTGCCATTTTAGGCGGGCTAAAAGAAGGGCTCCTGGTGTGGAACTGTGGGTTAATGCACCAGACTGCAAAGCCATTTGAACTTCAAGGTCAGTGGTTCAAACTCACCAGCTGCTCCTCAGAAACCCTATACAAGGTCACTATGGATCGGAATTGACTTGATGGCACTTCTCAACAACAACAAAAGGAGGGAGTCCTGGTGTGGTGCTGCAGGTTAATGTGCTGTACTGCAAAGTCATTTGAACTGCAAGGTCAGTGGTTCAAGATCACCAGCTGCTTCTTGGAAACTGTATAGAGGGTCACTGTGGGTCAGAACTGACTCGACGGTACTTAACAACAACAACAAAGAAGTTAAAGCCAAATATTGTCAATTTTGTTTTCAAAGTTAAGAGTAACATTTTTGTGAAGTGGACAAATGAGAAGTTCTGGAAAAATATCACCTCCTGGATTACAAGGAACTGTAATGAGCAAGAAAGAATGACCATAAGGCACAGCAGAGGAAACAAAATCCTAAAGTGTTGGGGATGTGTAATGAGGCGTCCATTTTCCTAACTTGTATGAATGCTTTCCTCATATACAGGGGAAAGCATTGAAACTAAGAGGTTTGAGACCTGGTTGGTAATTTTTAAGAAATTTTTGTCTCTGAAAGACAAGACCAAATATATATATATATATATCAGACAATGAAAGCTATGGTATTCTGAGCATAATTGGATTCTAGGCAATTTTTGGAGCATATTATTAACAGAAGGTATGATCCCCTAGCAAAGAAAAGAATGATCAATAAGAATATGCAGTGTTTCATTAATGAAACTCATATATCCATCCAATAGGGTACTATACTGGTTACTCAGAAAGACTATGAATCGGGCATAAGTAAATATCAGGAAACCACTTGACAATACGTTTTGTGATAACCTTATCAACAAGATGGGGAAATTACAGTTGGACCTATTTAGTAATGAAATCTATTTAGTAAAGGAATAACTGGTTAAACATATAAACCTAAACTGGATAAGTGGATCCCTGTGGATCTTTGTGCTCATTTCTGGTGGATGCGACAAGGTTGCTTCTTACTCAACATGGATGTCAGGAAAATGAGAATGACAGAGAATATGCGCCTACAGAATCTGAGACAGAATTAACAGGTGTGATCTGGAAAGCAAAGGAACTGATAGTTCTACAGTGCAATTTATTAGTTACAAGGACAGACTCTGAAAGTAGAGTTCCTGGCTGCAGAGCCACAACCCACACTCGCTAGCTCTATGATGCTAGATAATTAGCCCTATCTGTGCCTCACTTTGTCTATGTATTAAATGGGCACAATAATTATACCTACTTCATAGGGCTACTGTGAGTATTGTCTGAGATAAACACAAAATGCTCAGAACAATGCTTGGCATGCTGAAAATGGTCAGGAAGACATTTTTATCATTATCATCATCACTGTGTGCTAGTGTGATTACTGGGAGTGTTCTATTCAGTTCTGGATGATAAATAATTTAAAAAGATAACTGAATTAAATTGATATATTGGAATAAGTTTAGAGTGGAGCTTTGAAAAAGGTGAAGGGATTCAAGAAGCTGATATTAAAAAGGTGACATTTAGCCTAAGGAAGCAAAGATTTCTGAACCAAGTAATTGAGAGTTGTCGTCATACATGAAGAGTTGTCCTATGGAAGTAGAATTTGACATGACCTAAATGTCCTGAAGATAATTTAAAAATGGTTGCAGTAGTGTATTGAGAGGAAGCTGCCCCAAAATTCAAGCTGGATTCAGAAGAGCACATCAAATATGGGATATCATTGTGGATATCAGATAGATCATGGCTGAAAGCAGAGAATGCCAGAAAGATATTCACTTGTGTTTTACTCATTGTGCAAAGCTGTGCAGATCATAACAAACTATGGCTAACATTCTAAAGAATGGCAATTCAAAACACACAGACCAAGAGCCAGTCTTTCAAATAGAACAAGGGGATAATATATAATTTAAAATCAGCAAAGGTGGGTGTCAGAGTTATATCCTTTCACCATACTTACTCCATCTGTATGCTGAGCAAGTAATATGAGAAACTGGACTGTATTAAGAAGTACATGGCATCAGGTTTGGAGAAAGACTTATCAACAACCTGTGATATGCAGATAATACAACCTTGCTTGATGAAAACAAAGAGGACTTGAAACACTTGCTGATGAAGATCAAAGACTATAGCCTTCATTATGGATGACAACTCAGTGTAAAGAAAATAAAAATCCTTACAACTGGACATCATAAATGGAGAAAGGATTGAAATGGTCAAGAATTGCATATAACTTGGATCCACAATCATTGCTCATGGAAGTGGCAGTTAGGAAATCAAATGACTGTGCTAGGCAAATCTGCAAAAGGCCTTTTTAAAGTATTCAAGAGCAAAAATGTCAGTTTGAGAACTAAGGTGGGCCTGACCCAAGCCTTGGTATTTTATCTTTCCTCATGTGAATGTGGAAGCTGGACATAGAAGAAGGAAGCCTGTAGAAGAATTGATGTATTTGAATTATGGTGTTGGCAAAGAGCAAACAAATCTGCCTTGGAAAAAGTACAGCCAAAATGCTCTTTGGAAACATGGATGGCAAGACTCTATCTTATGTACTGTGGACATGTTATCAGGAAGGACCAGGTCCTGGAAAAAGGCATCATATTTGGTAAAGTGAAGAATCAGCAACAAATAGATGGATTGACAAATGGGTCGGAACAATGGGCTCAAGCATAATATCAATCTTGAGGATGGTGCAGGACTGGGCAGTGTTTTGTTCTGTTGCAGATAGGATTGCTGTGAGTCGAAGCTGACACCTAACAGCAACGACAAATGACCTCAATAAGAACTAAGGTGAGTGGGAATAAATTCTGAGTTCTTAATAGAAGAAATAGCTTTCAATGAGACTGGTCCAAATCTGTCTTTAAGGTAATGAGTTATCTGGCACTCGAGGCATTGAAACATTCCCTGGGCAACCACTTTACTAATGTCAAAAAATCCTAGCATCAAATAAGTAGATGATACTGGGTTTCTAAGTTCCTTCCAAACAAAGATTCTATAGCTCTGTAATGAATGATACTGGAAAGAATGAGGCTAATTGATTAGACTAGTTCACTGTGGAGTCCTGGTGTGATGCTATAAGGTTACCACTAACTACAAGGTCTCTATGAGTTGGAACCTACTGTTGGCACTTAACAACACCAACGACTACCAACTCAGTATGATTTGGTAAAGGAAAAAAAAAAGGAAACAGACTCCTCTGAGCGAGGTTGGTGATGCCTCTCTGGTTAAACTCACTCTAGGGAATGGTCTCTCACTACCAGTTAGAGGCTCCACTTCATAGGAATGCCCATTTAATCGGGCAAAAATGCCCTGCTGGGAGATCGGATACAATTACTTTTTTTATTCCTAACTTGTCATTGATTGTTCTGAGAGGAAAGCATTTTTGCTTGAGTTCTCACTTTGACTGGGCAAATTGATACTGTTCAACCTGTTAATGGGGAAATGATTTTCGTTTTGGGACTGAAGAGAGAAGTAGCTGTTCTTGGTATACATACCAAGCAGTGGAATATCTTTATCTGGAAACGTCTACTACATCTTCAGTTTTGTTCCAACCCAATACTTTCAGTGAAGTTGGAACTGTTTTCCTCTAGTGTCCACAAAAAGCCAACATGAGTAGAAAATAATTTTTAAGCTTATTATGAATATTCAGTCTGATTCTGAGTCTCCTACTTAATTTTTTCCTCTTCAGGATAAATTCAGTGGAACTCATTACTTTCTAAAAATGTTACTTATTTACAGCAAATGTAATCTACCACAACATTCCCACTGTGACAAAATCTCTTGTCATCAAATGCCTCAAAGGAGACCAAAAAGTCTCCTTACATACACCTACAGGGATAAAATAATCATTGAACTAATTAATTAGTTAATGTTTTCTAACATTGCTTTTCAAATGCAAAAAGGACTATTCCATTAGTATCATGGTGTTTTTGTAACCTTGTGTCCCATCCCCGTGGGAACAGTGTGGTACCAGTAGTTCTGTACAGATTTCTACAGAGATGTAAGGACAGATTTTTTTGCTGGACAAATTAATGAAGACATAACATAGGGCAGCAAAATTGCACACCAATTATCAACCAATAAATTCTCCATTTCTCCCTTCCTTCTCTTCCTTAACAGCCAATAATGGCAGATGGCCTAGCTCAGAAGTAAAAAGAAAATTCAAACTATTCAAGTTAGGGTTACTAAACTTCTTGCCTTCCAACTTTAGACTCACCTTCCAACATATTCATTGTTGCCTTCATTTCTCCTGTCTTATCAAATGAGTGCTTCTCCTCCCATTTTCCACTGTTGTCCTATTTTTTGAGATTGAGGCCATTTACGGACTCTCTTTATTTCAGTTCTCTTTAATCTTCTCCTTCACCTCTTCTGCATCCCCTCAGCTAGACTTGCTCCATAAAGCACTTCTTTGGGCCTGTCTTCTGTTCAATTGACACCTTTGAAGTTATACATTTGGGGGGCTCCTGTTGTGGCATTTATATATGTGGGTGGTGGGAGTTTTAGGGTTTGTGTGCAAGAGGTTTTGAAAGTTCCTACAGGAGAGTCTGATGAAAAACTGGGTTGAGTAATACACAAGACAGGGTGGAATGTTAGATCTTGAGCCTTTCCTATTGGTCCTGTGGTGGATGTTGTAGGGTACTGGAGTGGTTGGGTGAATGTTTGGATACCCTGTAGGATGTTTTCAGCATCTTCTGGCATGTTTGTGATGATACATCTAGAGGAGAATAATGAACCTTATGAGGGTTTTGAGAAAGCTAGGGAGGCTTTGGTTTCTACCGATGTTCATAAAGGGGCTGGAGAGGCTGAAAAAGTGATGAGGTCGAGGCTAAACAAATCCAGCATGTATCATTTATGTGTTATAGGAGGGAGGCTGAGAGATCTATTAAATTTTGAATTGGACATGGGTGAGGGTTGCTTGGAACAGAATAAAGAGTAAAGAGTGTGTGAAGGAGATTTGGGTGGTGGAGAGATGAATGGATGACAGAAGGGTGTAGGAGTTTGGGATTGCTAGAAAAGTAGGACACACAGCTTGATTAATCTGACAGAGGTCTACAAAGAGTCTATGTGTCCCATCGGGCTTTGGTAGTGGGAGAATAGGAGCATTTTGTGGAGAATGGGTAGGTATGAGGGTGTGGGCTTCAAGGAATCAGGAAACAATGGGTTGCAGGTCATGGAGACCCTCAGGACTAAGAGGTATTGAGGGACAGTGATTTGACACATAGGACCCTTTAATGAAATTTTTATAGGGGTGTGGTGATGGGAATGACAGGGATGTCAGTATTCCAAGCTATGGGGTTCATTTTTGATGAAGTTCCAGGGACACTTACAGAGGGACCAGGTGTCCGTGCTAGTAAAAGGTAAGGGTGACTGTCTCTTAGAAATTCAAAATGTATTATGTATGGCTCCTAATTTGTGTAAGAATATCATGTCCTAAAAGAGGAATGGGGCATTGGGGCATTACTAAAAAAGAATGAGTGAAGGATAAATCTCCAAAGGAACAACTGAGGGGTGCTGTTTGTTTGGGAGTGGCAGGTATGCCTTTCATTCTGATTACTAAGACTGAGAAAGACAGGAGTAGACCACTATATTCTGTTAGAACTGAAAGACTCGCCCCAGTATCCAATAGGAAAGAGATTGTGTTACCAGATACCGTCCCAACTACCCTGGGTTCTGAGGGCATATTTGCTGTGAGGGCAGAGAATCCCGGACACCCTCAGTGAAGAGAGCTAATACGGATGAAGGGTCTCTTGTCGGTGGTTGGGGGCTAAAGATTGGACTGAACCTGACCTGGGAGGGTATCCCTCTTTCAGTGTCCCCATTGACAACATATTGGACGTGGTTTGGTTGGTGGCCTCGGGTTAGAGCATGCTTTTGTCCCACATCAAAAACACATTATAGATACTGTTGTGCTTTTTCCTACTTTGGGCTGGGGGGAGTGTGAGGTGGCAGACACTAGCATCTGATATTTAATGGGGAATTGTTTCCCTCTTGGTTCCTCTGCTCCTTGTCTCAGTTGTTAAAAACACTAAAAGTTGCTTTTTGAGGATCTCATTGTGGGCTTGAGGACCTTCCTCTAACTTTTATAATTTCCTTTTAATGTTGGGTGCAGACTGGTAAGTAAACTGAAAATGAAGGAAAGGTTGGCCTTCTCTTGATTCTGGGTTCATGTTGGTATATTTTATCATGACCTCTGAAAAGTGGGAAAGAAAAAGGGTAGGATTTTCATTGGGGCCTTAAGTGACCTCACGTAATTTATCATAATTGACAGTCTTACGGGCATTTTTATCCATTACACTATAAAATAAGTAATCATGAAATCCCTTTGTTGGGTGCCTTCACTTCCATGTTGATAATTCCAATTAGGCTCTCTGCAGAGGGAGGGCATCTGCCACTATGGGGTGATGGGTGGGGGCCTGCTCAGGGAGGGCATCAGCATGGGCTTCTGCTCCTCTCCATATGAGTTCCCTTTCCTCTGGGGACAAGGTAGTGTTTAAATAATGTAACTCTCATGCCATGTTAAACTAAAAGACTGGGTTATCTGCAGGAACTCTTCGTAGAACTTGACTGGGTTTTTAGAAAATCATCCTAAGCGTTCTTGGATCTGGGGAATATTAGACATAGAAAAAGGAACATGCACTAGTGTGGAGCCATTGACCCTAGCTTCTTCCCTTAAGGGGAGGATAGTTGGTGCTGTACCGGGATTGGGTAACTGGCACAAGGGAGGAGAATCTTAGGAAGGGACAATGGGTGGAGGAGGGGGAGGTGCAAAGGTTGGTGCAACAGATGGGGGGATGTTCATTGGTTGGATCAAAGGGAGATCAGGAAGTAATTGTTTCTGAGAAGGTTAATTTGGTGAGCCCAGAAAGGGAAGGGGTGCTAGCAAAGGAAGAAAAAGTCTTGGAAGTGGGGAACCTGCCATGTTGTCATTTCTTTAGAGAAGTTTTCAATGTCTCTGAGAATTTGGAAGTCAAAATGCTGTTTTCTGGCCACTGACTATCACTGTCCAATTTATAATTTCAGCCAGGCTACATAGTCAACAACAACATTGCAAAAAATTAATTAATTTTTTCAGATTGATTTCTGTTAGACTAATTTCTTTAGGTTATTCAGAAGACAGCCTAGAGGGGAGCAGGTGGTTTGCGAAGCCCCAGCTCCCATTTTGGGTGGGTCAAGAGGTCATTGCCAAAAGCAGTGTCTACCTTCTCAAAGGTGAGAAGGGAGACGGCTGGCCTGGAAAGGGTTATGGGCTTCCCCATGCCCTCTTCCAGGGAAGTCCATGTGATCCTCCAAGGATCAGGGACAAGGCAGAATCTCCTGGGATTCTCAGGAGACGGTCCCGTGGGCTGATTTATCTAGACCCAGGAATTTGTGAACAGTGTTGGATGAGGAAAGATTTGACAGACTGGCCTCCGAGATCTGGAGCCATGTAAAAGAGAAAAACGGATTTCTTGGAAGTGAGCGGTTGGGGAAAAGGATGTTACAAGAGTTTTGTGAACCACCAGGGGTGCCCTAGCCTGGCCTCGCAATCCTCTCGAAAGAGTCTGTGATCCCTTGTAGTCAGTTGCAGAGCAAAAGAGAGAGAGAGGAGAAAAGCGAACTACTCATATATGAGCAGTTGGAGAAAGAGATCCTAGGTTCAGGAGTTTTGAGGATTCACTGGGGTGTACACCAGTCAGAACCTCGCAATCCTCCCGGACTGAATCTGCAGTCTCTCGCAGTCCACTGGAGTGAGAGGAGAGATGGAGAAAAGAGGTGGAGAGCGAGGCCCAACAGCAAGGACAAGTTTATTTGAAACAAACCTGGGAGGGGCTTACTGATCAAGGAAGGCCAGAAGTATCCTCCCAAACAGGCTGAGGGTTTTTATGAGGGTTTGGAAGGAGGTGGAGCTTAGAATGGGCTAGCTGCAGAGGATATGGGGTTTTGTGAGGTCTTGCCAGAGGCTCTTATTTAGATGGGGCTAACTGGTGGAAATGGGAAATTAAAACTTGAGGAAAATAGACATTTAAGAGTGTTATGGCAGTTGATAGAAAAAAGCTTAGACATAGAGGACCTCCGACCACTTTCCGTTCCGTTGGAGGAATTTCTCTAGGTCTCTGAGAATTCCGTAGTCAAAGGTGCTGTTTTCAGAGCGTAAAGAGGCGTTTCGGTTTGATTTCAGATTGTAAATGAAGTTTTTAAAAATTGAACAATAGACACCCTAATGGGGTCTCCTTTTCTATTTTTGAGATAATTGGTTCCCATAAAAACAGGGGTGGACAGGGCACACGATGTTTCTCTACAGGGTGTCCCGAGGAGAGAAATATTGAGGCAGGAGATGGGAGGGGGGCCAGAAGAACAACCATAGTGTCCCCCGTATTGTTCTAATGGCGGGCCCTTGAGACATGTAAGGAAGGCCTGCTGAGACCTTATGTCTGGGGGCCAGAGTGGACGTTCTCTAGGTACCTTCGAGAAAACCTCCGGAGGCCAACTTACCTTTCCTCCGGGAAAGACTAGGGAGGAATCAGCTGGTGGTGGATGGTTGGAGTCGGTCCTGAGCCACGAGGTTAGGAGGAAAAAACAGGAGACAACTGCCCGGAGGGGCGACCAAAGATGTGAATGCCACCAAGTCCCTTTAGAGGCTATCAGAGAGTAACCTCAGCCAAGCCTCCTCAATTGGACTTGGTTTGCTCACAACTCCGAGATGTCTCAGAAGAAAAAAGTTAATCTCATGTCTAGGATTCTTCCACCGACTACTGCGCCTTACATACTGAGGAGAGGAAGAGAAGAGGGTGTAGGGTAACGGGGCAAAGGCAACCCAGAGCCAGTCTGGAGCTTCAGCTTGCTCTCCTGTGTCCCACCTTTGGTACCCAAATGTAATAAATAAGAAAGAAAGAGACGAGGAGAGAGACTTGGCTTCAACAGCAGGCAGGTTTATTGAGAGTAAACCTGGGAGTGGGTACTCTAAGTCATCAAAAGAGACCAAGAGCTCACCTGTTTCTTACAAACTGGGGTATTTAAGGCTTTGTGGTCCTGGGTACAGTTCTAGTGAGTATTCAATGGGCGGGGTTATGGAGATTTTCCTGAAACCTGAAACTACCAGGGTGAGGGTCTCTTTGTGTAATAAAGACTTAAGCTTTCCAGGGATCAGAAGAAGCTTAAGCAGGGGCAGCTGTAATGCCATTTTGTTGACCAGGTGCAGAGTTCTTGATGAGTCTTTCCCCAATCCTGATGCCACGTTCTTCTTCATATACTCCAGCTTCTTGGATTATCAGGTGGCATACAAATGTCAGCTTGAGTTAGAATCAATTTATTAAATACTTCCACAGTCTTCAATTGATCATTTAAAAATAGATCTTACCACATTGTATTTGAATGATCTATATTTATATGCTTCACTAATAGACTGAGTTTTTAGAAGGTAGGTACCAGGATCATATTAGCTTTAGAATTAAGAATAATTCTAGATGCATGAATATATGGAAAATGTTTTTTTGGAAATTAATAAATATTTGTGAACATCAGGAATGGAGTTATTGCTCCAAACTTCCAATTTCTGCTTAGAGTCATTTTTCTCCAACAGCATGCCATCTATTCACTTATTTATGAGTGCAATAAATGCTCGTGGAGTGTCTACTCTGTTATCATTTCATTTCTCAGGGTTAGTGTATGTGGTGAATGAGGCCATATGGAATTTACATTATGATTGGAGAAGACTGCTAATAAATCTGCACACAGCTCATTCAAATACTTTAAGATAATGATTGTTGTTGTTCTTAAGTGCTGTCAAGTCTCAGCTTATAATATTGAAGGATTCTATGGTAAGGAGCTCTGGTAGCGTAGTGGTTACGAATCGGGCTGCGAACCAGAAGGTCAGCAGTTTGAAACTACCAGCTGCTCCGCGGGAGAAAGATGAGGCGATCTGCTCCCGTAAAGATTTACAGCCTCGGAAACCCTATTCAGGGTCGCTATGGATCGAAACCGACTCGACGGCACTTAAACAACAACAACAATGAGTCCTGGTGTGGCGCTGTAGGCTAATGCATCAGACTACAAAGTCATTTCAACAGCAAGGTTGGTGGTTCAGGCTCACCAGCTGCTCCTTGGAAACCCTATACAGGGTTGCTATGGGTCAGAATTGGCTTGACAGCACTTCACAACAACATGGGCAAAATATTGAATGATGCAGAAAATATCAAAATAAGATGGAATGTATACCTAAAAGAAATGGTATGATGTTCAACCATTTCAAGAGGTAGCATATGATCAAGAGCCAATGGTTCCAACTCAAAGCAATCTTGTTGAGAGTTTCCAAGGAGTGGTTGGTGAGTTTGATCCACCGACCTTGGAGTTCGTTCAAACCAACCTTGCGTCCAGCGCATTAACCCACAGTACCACACGAGGACTCCAAAATAATGATGAGTGTTAAAAGATAACAAAGAAGATAGTCAGTGGCAAGGAGGTTGGGTCTCCTATAGAATGTGTGCTCAAGGAAAGACTCCCTGAGGATGTGGTATTTGAGCAGAACCCTAAGATGAGTCAGTCCTGAAGATCGGGGGAAAGTCTACTCCAGTCAGGGGAACCTGCAAGTACCAAAAGGACCCAACATGGCAAGGAAAAGCATGGCATACTCAAAAACAGCAAGGCCACTATGAGGCTGTAGCTCAGTGGACGAGGCGGTGAGAGGAACTAAATGTTTGTGACTAGACATTCTGTTTTCTAAAAAGATTCAAGTCAAGCAGTAATGATGTATCAAACTTATCTTCACCTCAGGTCTTCAACCTGTCTGTCCCCTAGGTTGTGTCTCCTCTCTCCCTTTACCTTGGAGGGCAGCTATCCCTCATGTTTATGAGCTCAGCTATTCGCCTGTACTCGGCTTCTTTTCCTTAGTGCTTATGAGTCAGGCTGCTAATCTCAAAGCCAGCAGTTAGAAACTACCAGCAGTTCCGCGGGAGAGATGAGGCTTTCAGCTCCGGTAAAGATTTACAGCCTCAAAAACTCTATACAGAGTTGCTATGAGTCAGAACTGATGCACAACCATCACCACCACCACCACATCGCCTCCTGGATTTTATTCTTCAATTATCCCCACTCTCTCTTTACCTTTCATTTTCTCCTCTATTTGTTTCTTCTCCTCAGGCTACATTCCTGGGCTAGTTGATTCTGTCCTTAGATAAAGCCCTTCTCTTGACCTTGTAAGGTTTTGAATTTAGTAAGAGAAAGAATGCCTCTTTCCCTGGAATGGCAAGCACAGAGGCAAACCAAATTGACGGTGAGCTCTGAGAAAGGACAGTTGAGAAAACTCCCGTAGGATGACCCGTGTCTTCTCTAGATTTGAAGTGTGGAACTAGACTTTAAGTTTGAAAACTTAGAGTAAGTTTTGATCTTTCCTTCTCCTTTCCCTTTTTCCTGTTTGCCCTCTCATCTAATCTGACCCTTTGTGGCACTGTGGGTCAATGCGCCAGACTGCAAAGCCGTTTGAACTGCAAGGTCGGTGGTTCAAGCTCATCAGCTCCTCTTTGGAAATCCTATACATGGTTGCTATGGGTCAGAATCGACTCGACGGCACTCAGAATCGACTCGACGGCACTTAACAAGAACAACAATAGCAACAATCTGACCCTCACCCTAGCCTTGGTGTGGTGCTTAAGATTAGTGCGCTGGACTCAAGTTTGGTTTGAAGTGCAAAGTAAGTGGTTCAAGTTCACCAGCCTCTCCTCAGAAACTCTATACAGAGTTACTATGATCCAGAACCAACTCAACAGCACTTAACAACAATAACATCTGAATGCTTTACAAACCCTCTGGAGCAGTTCTACTGAAACCTACTCAACAGCAGCTAACAATAGTCTCCAGATACCTTCTATTCCATACCCATTTCTGTTCTCGCCTTTCTGGGCCCTCTACCTTTGCCTTGTGTCCCATACCTTTTCTATTGTTGTTGTTCTTAAGTGCTATTGAGTCACTTCTGACTCTAGCGACCCTAAATAGGGTTTCCAAAGCTGTAAATCTTTGCAAGAGCAGAAACCCTCATCTTTCTCATGTGGAATGACATTGGGTTCCAACCTCCGACCTTGTGGTTTGAAGTTTAATGCTCATCTTTCAGAGTCACCAGACTCTGTTGTAGTAGTATCTTAATGAGTCTTCCCAACTCCATTGTCTCTGTTTCTCTCTGAGCTTGGATATTGTTGATTTTTGTGTTCTTCTTCAGAAACATCCACTGCCCAAAAAATGTATGTCTTCTTCACCCTTGTAGTTTGACTTCATTATCTGTCACTACTTCCTCATATTTCTTTCCTATATTTAACCACAGTGGCCATTTAAGGTTATTCTAAATATACTTTTTAAGCTTTTCTAAAAATTGTTGACTTGGTTTTGCAGCCAGTAATTTTTCCCCTTCTCTCTACTGTCTGACTCTTACCTATTCTTGTTGTTGGTGTTAAGTTGAGTTGATTTTGACTCATAGTTGCCCTGTATAGAGTTTCCAAGGAGTAACTACTAGTGAGCTTGAACCACTGACCTTGCAGTTCAAACTGACCTTGTGGTCCAGTGCTTTTCCTAAAGTACCACACTAGGACTCCCGTTATTGTAGGACCCTTCTAAAATCCCTTGCTTCGTTGACCACCAGATTAACAGTGATTTTTCTCTTTCTTAGTTCCCAATGTATTTATAGGGGATAGTGTGTATGAGCTCAGACTTTTGGATGCCATACTTAAATTTTGGTTTTGACATTCATTACCCATGTGTCTTTGACAAGGTATTAGCTTCTTTGCAACTCAGTTTATTAATCTACAAAGTGGGTATTATAATAGCATTTACAGTGTTGACTTTGCATGAAAGACAAACAAGATGGTACAATAGAGTCTTTAGCAGAGTCTGACATGTGGCAAGCATTCAGTAAGTTTGAGGTAATATGGCCACTCATTTGATCCTTGAAATTCACTGAATTTATTTGTTAGCTTTTCTGGAATGCATTTAATCCCTTTGAAGGCAGAGAAGCTTATATTGCTCCATCAATACTGTGTTTGGTATGTTGTTGTTGTTGTTGTTAAGTGCCAGTAAGTCAGTAATGACTCACAGTGACCCACATGAAACAGAACTGATCACAGCCCAGGCCTGTGTCATTCTCACAATTGTAGTTACATTTGAATCCTTTGTTGTAACTACAGTGTCAGTCTACCTTGTTGAACAGCTCTTTCTTTTTCACTGACCCTCTACTTTACCAAGTATAATGTCCAACTCTGGATGATATGTCCAAGGCACATGAGATAAAGTTTTGCCCTCTTCGTTTCTAGGAAGTATTCTGGCTCTACTGCTTGACAGTGAATGTAACACCATTCCTTTTCAATTTGTCATTCCCAACAAAATAGATCATATGATTGTCTAACTCAAAAGAGCCAATACCAGTCCATTTCAAGTCAACAATGCCTAGGATATTGATTTTTATGTGTTCATTTCATTTTTCATGACTTTCAATTTTTTTTAGATTCATGGCTCATACATTATGTGTCCCTGTTATTAATGGATGTTTGAAATTCATTTTTTCTTTGTTTGAGTCATGCAAGAACAGCAAAGAGAAGGTCCAGAAAGCTTTACTCTATCCACATCATCAAAGTTGACTCTACTTTGAGGATCAGCTCTTTCCAGTCATTCACTGAGTGCTGTCTACCCTGAGGGGCTCATCTCCCAGCATTATATCAGACAGCATTTCACTGCTGTTTATAAGGTTTTTAACTGTTGTTGTTGTTTTTTTTCCTTAAAAGTAGATCACCTGCTATAGCTTCTGGTCTATCTTAGTCTGCTCTGGTAGCGTAGTGGTTACAAATCGCGCTGCTAACCTCAAGATCGGCAGTTCGAAACTAACAGATGTTCCGCAGGAGAAAGATGAGACTTTCTGCTCTCGTAAAGATTTGAAGCCTCAGAAACCCTGTGCAGGGTCACTATGAATCAGAACTGACTCCACGGTACTTAACAACAGCAACAACATCTTAGTCTGGAAGCGTCACTGAAATTTGTCCAGCATATAATTTTGTCCAGCATTGTAGCAACATGAAAGTCACCAGAGTATGACAAATTGGCAGATGAGTGGGGTGTGTGTATCGCCTCAGAAACACAAAACCAATTGCCATTGAACTGTTCCTGCTCATGGTAGCACTGCAGAACAGAGTAGAAGTATCCCATAGGGTTTCCCAGCTGTAAATCGTTTTGGAAGCAGACTACTGCATATTTCTCCTGCAGAGCTGCTAGTAGATTTGGACTGCTAACCTTTCATTTAGCAACAAGCACTCTAATCACAGCACCAGTAGGGTTCTTTGTTGGGTATGTTCTATAGGTTTATTTTTAAAGAGGAAAAAATAATTTATATCCATTTCATGAATTTTTTATTGACTCAAAGGAAGTTGGATTCACCATACAATATTTTCAATGCTATTGAAATCACCCCATCATATAGATATATACACACACACATACATACATACAATAAAGAAATAATTCTAAGTTTCTAGGTCATGGATAAATGAAATCTTTATGCATAAGTGAAATATGAGTACAGTGAATTTATATTTAAAATATTTCTGGCCATCAAACAGAAATGGGGTTGTGATAAACTTTATTTTTCTTAACAAACCTTTTCTTCATAGATTATTATTAATGTAACAGTATGATAGATGGTGTCTAAAATACTAAAGGAAATCAAACTGAGCTGTTAAATTGGGTGTTGGCTTGATAATCGCCATTGCCCCTTTCAAAATTCTTATCACTTTTAAATCACTTTGACATGTCTAATAATCTTTCAGTTACCTTTAAGTGATTGTTTTAATGAGCTCCTGTTACTTGTGAAGTATGGTACTGGGAATACAAATTGAACTGGACATAGTTCTTTCCCTGACAGATCTTATATTTCAAGTTCTTAGCCTGTGTTGATTTTGCCCTACAGCAATGGATGGGACATTTTTTAGTGTAAAAACCATGGGATGGGGGACTTTTGGTGTGGGGGGCAGCAGAGCAGTGTCAGGTAGGACAGGTTGCATGGGGGATGGGCTGAAAACCCAGAGAAGCTGCTTTAACAGAACAGCACCAGAGCTCTGGATCTAGCATAAAGTGCAGGGTGTTGTTTTCCTGCACCCACTGGTGGAAAAATCACGGTATAAAGGGAAATGTTGTGATTTAGAAAATGGTTGAGCTATGGGACTCCCTCTGTGGCCACCCTTCCTGGTGGAGTTCAAAGGGTGGGGCTACGATCAGACCAGCACAGTGAACCAATGCTAAAAGTGGCACAGTGACATTTGCAAAAGGAGGTGTGGGGGATTCTGCACATTTTTTATTCCTCTTCCCTGTCATGCCTTCTTTGCCCAGCCCGATGCCTTCAGGTGGGTGGTATGCACCCCCAAAAAAAGTCCAGCATTGAGCCCATAGTTTTCCCACCGCACAGAGAGAAAGAGCCCCATCGCTCTCAAGGGCAAATTCTTTGGCTGCTGCTTATGACTTCTGCCTCTGGTTCCCAGCCCTAAAGCTAACTTGTATGGGCTCCTTTACCCCAGCCTATCCAGCAAGAAAAAAGCAACTTTGGCATGACAGACAAACCATATGAACAATCTGTAAAACCCCAACATAAAAGGATGCAACTATTTTGAGAATTGTGCTGTGAACACACAGATACCTAACTGACCTTCAGAGGAAAAAAAAAAAAGATAATCTTTCTCCCATTAACTTCTTAATATCTATCTGCGCACCTCTACTGTAGTGACTAGAGGAGGGGCCTGAGCAAATGGACACCCCCACCCACTGCTGGCAGCTTCTACAGTGCACACACACTACCTGGAGACTGGACAGTTGGCCACAATTTTACTTTTGTTTCAAAGTGGTGGTTTTTGTCTCTGCTTTTATATTGCTTCTACTTTTGGACCTTTTGACCACACATTTTTCCTGGGGGGTTGGGGGAGGAGCTTTATCTCCCTACGTTACCCAAGAAGCAACAGTAATCGTGGCCATATAGCCAAGCTACAAGCATATCCCATAATATTCCACCATTGAGACAAGAGTCAATAACAGCTGTTGTTAAGCATTACATGAGAAAAGGGAAGCCTGTTTCCTGATCATATCCACAAGGAGACAGCCAGTAAGCTTAATAACACAGCAACAAACATCCATTTAAACATTAAAAACCCACATAACAACTGGAAATGACCAACAAAACATGTCCAAAACCAGAAAAGCATAACTGAGACAAATGAGCTGGGAAACAGACAAAGGCTTTCCAGTAAAGGAAAAGCAGTTTCTGGATTTGCATGAGAAGGAATTCAGAAGAATGATATAGAAACAAATTTAAATGTTCCAAAAAGGGATGGAGGAAAACAAGGAAGAAGTCAGGAAAATACTACAAGAGCAATCAAACAAGATAGATACAGCATCAGAAACAATTTAAAACCTGCAAAAAAGAGGTCTATATAATTAATAATAAACTATCAGTAATGGACAATGCCCTGAAATGGGAAAGGAGCAGAATTGAAGAAATGGAAGCCAGAACCAGCAAGCTGGAAGACAAATCTCTCAATGGTGCTAAGATAGAAGAGCAAGCAGCTAAAAGAATAAAAATATCTGAAGAGAGTCTAAGATTCATGTTGGATAACATGCAAAGGAACAACTTATGAATTACTGGCATTCCAGAACAAGAAGAATCACAGAAGTCCACAGAGGAGATAGTTGAAGAGCTCCTGGAAGAAAATTTCACTAACATCTTGAAAGATGAGAAGATAAACATTCAAGAATCCACATGTACCTCAGGAAGGATAGACCCCAAAGAAAATCGTCAAGAGAGATAATAATCAAGCTCTCCAAAATCAAAGACAAGGAGAGAATCCTAAAAGTGTCCAGGGAAAAGAGAAGTGTTACTTACAAAAGCAAGCAAATCAAATTAAGCTCTGACTTCTCAGGAGAAACCGTGTAGGCAAAAAGACAATGGGGTGACATATACAAAATCTTAAAAGAAAAAAAGTGCCAACTAAGAATTGTCTAGCCTACAAAACTGTCAATCAATATGATGGTGCAATAAAAACATTCCAGAATAAACAGAAGCTAAGAGATTTTTTCAAAGTCAATCCAGCTCTTCAAAACATCCTAAATGGAGTCCTTTGGACTGAAAACCAACAAGAACAGACAACAACCAGAGATTGATAGGCATGACAACACCACCTGAAACTCAGACGGCAGATAGTAGAGTCCAGAAAAGAATAAAATTACAACAGCAAATTCAAAGGAGCTTGGAGGCCAACCAAAGATCAAAATAATAGAAATGTCAAAGAAGGGAAAAATGCAGGAACCAAGATCCAGGTGATGAGGGGGTCAGGTAGATTACAGGATACAACAGATTGTCTTAAATGGAGGGAAAAATTAATAGACTATAAGGTACCCCAAAGAAAGTTAACACTTCACAACTTACCATGAAAATGAACTTCCAAGCAGAACAAGCAAACATGAAAACTAAGAAGAAACCGACAAGAAATAGCACCAAAAAACACAAACTCAACAAAAGAAGGCATGCAGAACAAAGGAATGAGCAGCACTACCAATAATTAACATAACGACAGCAATTAATTCATGCCTATCGATAGTTACATTGAATGTCAATGGTTTAAATGCACCAGTGAAGAGACAGAGTGACATGGATAAGAAAACAAGACCCTTTAATATGCTGTCTGCAAGAGACACACTTTGCATACAAAGTCAAAAGCAGACTAAAAGTTAAAGGATGGAAAAAAATATACCAAGCTAACTGCAACAATAAGCAAGCAGGAGTGGCAATACTGATCTCCAATAAAGTAAACTTTGAGACAAAAAACAGCATAAGAGATAAAGAAGGCTTAGAGCAGGTGGTGGTCTGGCAACATCTTGCGTGTGGGGTCCCCAGCCGGTCTCCTTCCTCCCTGCCTTCTTCAGATGGCAGCTGTTTATGCTGGATGTGTGGCCAGAGATGGGCAAGGATCACGTGGAACCTCGGCAACCTAAGACAGAGCCATTGCCATGCTGCAAT
>NW_006408588.1:12491721-12503442 GCF_000296735.1 Chrysochloris asiatica | reverse complement strand
GAGAGATAAAGAAGGACACAATCTCATGATCAAAGGGTCAATTGAGCAAGATGACATAACCATAATAAATATCTACGCTCCCAGTGAAAGAGCACCAAGGTATATGAAGCAAACCTTACTAGAATTGAAGAAAGAAATAGATAAATCTATAACTATAGTGGGAGATTTTAATATACCACTTTTGAAAAGGGAAAGAACAACCAGAAAGAAATGTGACAAAGTTACAGAGGAACTAAACAGCATAATCAACCAACTTGAACTCAATAGATGTGTACAGAGCATTCAGCCCAACAACAGCACAATATGCATTCTTTTCCAGTGCACATGGAACATTCTCCAGAATTGACCATGTGTCAGGTCACAAAGCAGGCCTCTATAAATTTACATACATCAAAATACTACAAAGCATCTTTTCAGACCACAATGCTATAAAACTAGAAATCAACAATAAGAAGACCCAGGAAATAAAGTTGAATACATGGAAAATGAACAGCACCCTGCTGAAAATCGACTGTGTAAAAGAAGAAATTAAACATGAATTCACAAATTTCCTAGAAACAAACGAAAATGAAAACACAGCATACCAAAATCTTTGGGACACAGTGAAAGCTGTCCTGATAGGACAATTCATTGTTTTAAATGCACACATCCAAAAATAATAAAGAAGCAAAATTAACACATTAACACAGCATCTCCAAAAAATAGAAACTCACCAACAGAGGGAACCTACAATCATCAAAAGAACAGAAATAATAAAAATGCAGAAATACATGAGATGGAAAACAGAAAAACTATAGAAAGCATCAACAGAACAAGAAGCTGGTTCTTTGAAAGGATTAATAAAATTCACAAACCATTGGGAAACCTAACAAAAGAAAAGAGGGGGAAGACACAAATAACTCGCATTAGAAACCACATGGGCAATGTCACAAAGGAGTAAAGGAAATCAGAGTGATAACAGAGTACTATGAAGAGTTATACTCTACCAAATTCGAAAACTTAGAAGACATGGATACATTTTTAGAAAAACACCACCTATATAAACTTTCACAGAATGAAGTAGAAAACTTGAACAGACCCATAACAAAAGAAGAAAATGATCAGGTCATCAAAAACTCCCAACCAAAAAAAGTTCAGGCCCAGAGGGCTTCACTGGTGAGTTCTACCAAACATTCAGAGAAGAGCTGTCACCAATTCTACTCAAATGATTCCAGAATATAGAAGTGGATGGAAAACTTCCTAATACTTTTTATGAAGTAAGCATAACCCTCATACAAAAAACAGGGAAGGACAGCACTAAGAAAGAAAATTATAAACCAATATCCCTCATGAATATAGATGCAAACATTCTCAACAAAATCCTAGCCAACAGAATGCAGCAGCACATCAGAAAAAATACATCATGACCAAGTGTGTTTCATAAAAGGGATGCAAGGATGGTTCAACATTAGAAAAACAGTCAGTGTAATCCACCATATAAATAAGAACAAGGAAAAGAACCACATGATCATGACGATTGATGCAGAAAAGATATTTGACAAAATCCAACATCCATTCCTGATAAAAACACTCAACTAAGCAGGAATTGAAGGGAAATTCCTCAACATAATCAAGAGCATATATACAAAACCAGCAGCCCATATCACTCTCAATGGAGAGAAACTGAAAGCTTTCCCTTTGTGAACAGGAACCAGACAAGGATGTTCTTTATCACCACTCCTATTCAATATTGTTTTGGAAGTCTTAGAACTATATGGCAAGATAGGGAAATTAAAGGCATCCAAATTGGCAAAAAGGAAATAAAACTCTATTTGCAGACGACATGATCCTATACATAGAAAATCCCAAAGATTCAGTAAAAAAGCTACTAGACAGCATTGGAAGATTCAGCAAAGTGGCAGAGTATAAGATCAACATATAAAAATCAGTTGGATTCTCCTATATTAACAATAACAGTGCTGAAAAGGACATTAGGAAAGCAGCAATACAATTTACAATAGCCACCCAAAGGATGAAATATTTAGGAATAAACATAACCAAAGAAATAAAGGACCAATGCACAGAAAATTACAAAACACTTCTATAGGAAACCAAAAGAGACTTACAGAAGTGGAAGAACATACCATGTTCCTGGATAGTTAGACTCTACATCGTGAAAATGTCAATACTGCCCAAAGCAATTTACACATATAATGAAGTCCCAGTCCAGATTCCAATGACATTCTTCAAAGAGATGGAAAAGACAATTACAAACTTTATATGGAAAAGAAAAAGACCCAGGATAAGCCAAGCACTGCTTAAAAAGAAGAACAAGGTTGAAGGCGTCTCACTTGCCGATTTCAAAATTCACTACATGGCTACAGTGGTCAAAACAGCCTGATTATGGTACAATGAAAGATTGATCAATGGAACAGAATAGAGAATCCAGAAATTAACCCATCTACATACAGCCAACTGATTTTTGACAAAGTACCTAGGTATATTACATGAGGAGGAGTTAGTCTCTTTAATAGATGGTGCTGGCAGAACTGGAAAGCGATATGCAAAAGATTGAAACAAGACTTCTATCTCATGCCCTATACAAAAACCAACTCAGCATGGATTAAAGACCTAAATGTGAGTACCAAAATTATGAAGGTCATCAATGGAAAACTAAGGACAAATGTGAGGGCTCTTATTCAGGGCATACACAGACTACCAAACATTTTGAAAATTACACAGACAAAAGTAGACAAAAATAGATGATTTGGACATACTGAAAATTAAAAGCTTATATTCATCAAAAGACTTCACCAAAAGAGTAAAATGGGAACCCACAGAATTGGAAAAAATCTTTTGCAACGACACATTAGACAAGAGACTCATTTCTAAAACATTATAACCCAATTTAAAAAATGCACACAGGACATGAGCAGACACTTCACCAAGGAGGAAATCCAGGCAGCCAACAAACATATGAAGAAATGTTTATGATCATTAGCCATCAGAGAGATGCAAATCAAAACAACAATGAGATATCATCTCACACCAGCAATAACTGCAAAAATCAGAAAAGTAGAAGACAATAAATGCTGGTGAGGTTGTGGAGACCCTGGGACCCTCCTACATTGGTGGGATTGCAAAATGGTCCAACCATTCTGGAAAATAATATGGCACTTCCTTAGATGGTTGGAAATAGAAATACCTTATGATCTAGTAATTCCTCTATTTGGTATTTACCCACAAGAAATACAAGCCATAACACCAGTAGATATATGCACACCAATGTTCATAGCAGCACTATTTACAATAGCAAAAAGATGGAGACTGCCTAATGCCCATCAATTGAAGAATGGATAAACAAACTGTGGTACACACACACCATGGAATACTATGCTACCTTGAAGAATAACAAGGAAGTGGCAAGCCACCCCATAACATGGATGAACCTTGAGGATATTATGCTGAGTGAAATTAGTCAGTCACAAAAGGAGAAATATTGCATAGGACCATTATTGTAAAAGACTAAGAAAAAGAAATCACCCTAAAAGGGGAAAAAAAAAATATATATATAATTGTTGATCACCGGGATATATGGGATGAGGGGAGGGGAAAATGGAGCACAGAGTAGGGAATAGACACAGGATAGCTTGGGTGCTGAGGGGCGGGGGGATGGGGTGGCAACACAGAAGAAAGGGGAGGGGAATGGAAGAACAAGGCAGATGGGAGAACAGTTAGGCATGTTTGCATGGGCTTAGTGGGACAGAGGTAAATGATAATATATGCACAACCTTGGAACAACAGGGCTCTGGGATACAGGGATTGAGGCATGGTTTGAATGGGTAAAATAGGGGAATAATGTTAAGATGCTTAGCTATCTTTTGAATCATAGTTTCCCTTGCCTACCAGTATAAAATAGACACTTGTGGGGAGGAGAAAGAGACAGCCAGAAACATCACAATAGAAAGCTTGTAAGTCCGTCTTCACCCTATAACTGATTGGAATACCTAAAGGCGGCTAGAAGTTGCCCAGGCAAAAGAGGCTACCTGTAGAGCTTTTGCATTGCATAATACCATAGGTAGAATCCAGAACCCCATCCAGAATCATCTGAGGTGGGAAATTTCCACTGGAAAGGATGAGTAGACCAGCCTGGAGAGGCTAGAAGTACAGAAGATACTTCGTGAAAGAAAGACCGGCAGAAAAAATCAGAAACAGTAATGGCAGTCTGATTGATTACTACAAGAACAAGTAAGCTGTTCACCCGGGAGCCATCAAGACAAGTGGTCGGGACCCCTCAGAGCAAACTTCCTTCCAAGACTAGGACTCAAGGGGACTACGTGCAGACATGTGGTCTGGCTGGTGACCACATTGGTCACCAATAAAGGGAAAAGGGGGAAAAACAGCAATGAAGTTGGGAGCTAAGTCTGACCACATTCAATAGACTCCTATGAACCCGGATGGAGACCTAGTAGGCCAGCAGTATGGCAAGACCCGAGACTCCTGGGCCCAGAAGCAGTGACATGGCCACAGCGGACTAGAACAGACAGTGAAACGTCCAACTGATATGAAGTGAGGGGAGATGCACAAGAACACCCATACTTGGAGATAGTACCCACTTGACCTGGCTTCAATGGCTGGATGATCAGAACTTGACTAGAAGAAGAAAGAAGAGGGAAAAGAAAAGAGTAACCCACTACAATTAGATGAACTTTACCTATACTTATGGATAGGGCACAAATCTTTACAGTAAGAACCCTCGGTACCAGGGTTGACAGGGATGGGCAACTTAGACATTGGCTCCCCAAAATGGCGGCGGGGGGGGGAGGGGGACTATAAAGGCAAGAAGTGACTGGCTTACAAGCTTTCAAGACGGAGCCTAGTTCTAGACGGAGCAGGAGTAGATAGACCCTCCACTGAATGATTTCCAATCTGTTGGGACCAGGCTGGCGAAAGGAAATGGGGATAAGACTCTTGTGGTTCAATAGTGAATAATTACCATCAGGACTGACTGTGAGGGTTGGAAATGTAGAGGTAGATGTTTTTTGACAAAAGAATGGAGTGATTGATTTTGCAGCCTAGAAGCTGAGGTCCCTGGGACTATCAAGTGAGAGGAGTGGAGAGTGGTACCTTACCCAGAGAGGCAGTGACGCCAGGGATGGAGACAGAGATCATGATGTGGACAGATGGAGTGGCTGGGGACACTGGACTCAGAGAGGGAGAGGGGCTGTGTGCTGACAGCCAGGGGGGTGGGCCTGTGGGGTCTACCCTTTGGTTATTTGATGATGCATGGAGGGGATTGTAATCATTGCAATGAAATGAAATATGGTAAGATGAATGTAAAACTGATGTTCTCCCATGTAAACCCACACAATTTACAATAAAAACTTTTTAAAAACCATGGTAGGAGTTTCTTAAGGAGGTAATAGTGTGATAGGAAGTGGTTGCGTGGGTGGGGATACTATGGTGTCTACTATGAAGAGACCAAGAATGTTGTTCTGCATCTTGCAATGCACAGAATAGTTCCCATGACAAGGAACTATATTGTCCTAAATTTCTGTTTATGCTGAGTTTGAGAATTTTCAATAATGCTGAGGTCCAGAAAGTAAATACTTTTGGTTTTGCAGACCATGTAATCTCTAATACAGCTACCAATATTGTTACATATTGCTTCTGTGCTAAGCAGTATTTAACAATGTGTAAGTGAATATAACAATTTGTGAGCAAATCTGTGGGGCAGTGTTCCAATAAAAATTTACTTACAAAAGCAGGCAATGGGCTCGATTTGGCCTGGAACTACAGCTTGCCAATACCTGTTTTGTTTGGAAAGACAGACAGAACCTGATATTCATACTGTGATATGTTAAGCTGTATGATCTGAATTTTCAAAATGGTCTACTGAAGCCCCAAATATGGGCACTTATCCTGAGCTGTATGTCAGAGACGGTTTCCTGAGGGAGAAAGAACCAGAATTGTGCTTTGTCTTTGGCAGGATCTAGAAGGGATAGCATCAGCAACTACACATAAATGTGAAGTAACGTATGTGTGGAGGGAAATAACAGGAAGCAAAAAGAAAGTAGAAATGGAGGTGATGGTAGAAATAGTAATAGTATTAACAGCATCATACATTTATTGAGTGCTTCACGTATACCAGATACTTTTCTGAGTGTTTGGCATGTGCCAATGTTTGAAGTCCTGGTGTGGCAGTAATGGATAAGAGCTGGACTGCTAACATCAAGTTTGGTGGTTCAAACCCACCAAACACTCCTTGGAAACCGTACACAGGGTTCCTATAAGTCAGAACTGACTTGACAGCACTTAAAAAGCACAACAATATTATTTCATTCAAGTGTCTAGATGGTACATATTGTTAAGCACTAAGCCAAAATGTTGATGGTTCAGATCCACAAAGAGGCACCATGACTGGCTAGTGATCTTCTCCCAAGAGGTCACGAATTTGAAAACCCTATGGATCAGTTCTCTGCACACATGGGGTCACCATGATTTGGAATTAACTCAGTACAATGGCAACTAACAACTCCAGTGTATTCCATTGTGTTACATTGAATGATGTGAGATAAGGTCAGAGGTAGTATAAGTACCACATCTTGGACTTTACAAGTATATAAGATTGGAAGATAAGGGAGGAAGCATTTAGCAAGACATCATTTCATTAGGTGCTAGAGGTAAAAGCCAGAACATGTTACCTGTACCCTGCTTGGGTGATGTTAACTGAATGGTGATGCCAGAAGAGAGGCAGTCTTAATGAGGAAAATGTTAAGTTGAGTTTGGGGCATGATGAGTTAGAAGTATCTGTGGTTTTCAGATAGTTGAAGCTATCATTGTAACCAGGCTATAAGGAACAGTTAAATTAATTAGAATTTATAAAATCAGATTTTAAAAGCACATCAACTACAAGAATAATAGAATAAAAATTAAAAATACTCAGAGTAACCACTATTTAAGAGGAGACTTTAAAGGAAAAGTTAGAGAAGTAGGAGGAGAGTCAGAGAAATTGGCTATTATGGACGCCAAGAAAGTAGAGCGTTTCCAGGTAGGTGGTGCAATCTGCAGGGATCAGTGCCAAAAAGAGGACTGGGAATGGAGAACTGAAAGCTCCATTGTAGCTGAGAATTCAGAGGCCATGGATAATAATTTGTTTGGTTTCTAAATCAGAGAGACAGAATCATTTTCAAATCCAAGAAAAGACAGTTAGCAGAAATAGAAAAGCTAAAGTTATAAGAAGCTTGAATGCCGAACATCATCCCAGGGAATAATTCCAAACTTCTCTTATATGTTCATTAAATAAAAGATATGTACAAAATATTGGTAAGAAACATTTTATAGGCTTATTTTGAGTTGCTATAATGTAAAAAATGAATTTTCTTATGTAATCTTCCCATAATCTGTGTTTCATACTATATTATCCTTCCTCCTTAATGACAAGCTTTACCATCCACTCTATCGGAGAAAGATAAGGCTTTATACACCTGCAAAAATGTACATTTTACTGGAGTTGTGAACTTGAGTGTGCCAGCAGCTATTTATGACTGTAAAATTTTAAAACTGCAGTGTAGAACAGTCAAATATTGAGGATATATTTTTTTATCTGTTCAGTAAATGGACACAAACTTAATAGATTTGCAACTTTAAGACTCCAAAGAATGTTTACAAGGCATTGCCAGTTCAGTTGAGTTCAATTCAATTTAAGGCATTTATTGAATGTCATGCATTTTTATTAACAGTGAAATGACAGGCTCTTTTGCTCTCAAACAGCTGGCCATTTTATTGTATAGGTATTGCATAAAGGATTTACAGCAGCTAAGAATTCAGTTTGTGGGAAAAGATTTACATACACAAAGAACTTGAAGAACCTAATTGTGAAGAACTGTAACAAGATGTTCTTATCACATGATAAAGTCAGTGGTACCAGAAATGTATAGAGACTTTTATGAAGGCAGAGGCCAGCATGTACAAAAATATTGGGAGTTGCTCCATCTATAATCTCTGCCTTTCTGGAGAGAATTCAGCCAAATTATTCTTATCAGAACAAATGCTAATGGTTCGTAATCGAGGGGCAATCCAAGGCATCAACATACACCAAATCCTAGAGGACAGTCTGTGTCTTACTTATCTTGATAGCCTCCAGGCCAGGCACTATGGCTGTCACTTCTAAAGCCCACAGTCAATGCTGAATTGATTACATTTGGCTGTTGGATACATACATCTGAGGCAGGTTAGATTATGATTTTTGGATGTTCTCCAGTTAGTGGTGTTGATGAAAAACAACATAGAAGTCCAAGAGAGAGTTGTGAGGATTCCACATGCAAAGCAATGGGAGTGAAAACATCCTTGAAAGAGAAGAGCAATCTATGTATTGGGAATTATCCACACTCACCTGGCTCCTCACTCCATCTTAACCATTGTTGTTAGTTACCATGGAGCTAGCTCCAACTCATAGTGACCTTATGTGCAACAGAACAAAGTGTTGCCTGATGCTACACCATCTTATGGTTGTTGGTATGCTTGAATCTGTTGCCATGGCTATTGTGTTGGTCCATCTCCATCTCATTGAGGGTTTCCCTCATTTTTGTTGACTCAAAGGGTAGGAAAATGCTCCCTGTATGGTTGAATGATCCAATTCTGGCTTAAGATGGATAAACAAAAAAAAAAGTAGCCAGCGCTCCCTCCTTAGCAGTATCTTATGAAAGAAATTGAGGGCTGAGAGAAAGTTTATTCTTCAAATGAACAAAGAAGTGCAATGAAATCCACAAAACCAGTCCTCACCTCTCAGGGTTTCTCACACTAGCGGCGTTATGAAAATAGCGCTGAGAATGACTGCTCTGTGATTTTTGCTGGCTTTTAGTCCCTGTAGCAAAACAGCATTTCTGAAAGAAATGTGAAAATTGTGTACTCTGGTAACATAGCAAGTTGTCAGGTTTATCTCTAATGAACAGCTTATCAGTAAATGTGCTCAGTGGTTAATTACCACATTAGGGCTTATTGGCATAAAGTGTAGTAGAATGCCATTATCCTCATGCAAATTTGGATTTACTGTAGGTTAAATCCTGTGACCTGAAATCCAAGTTGGCCGTCATAAGTGAACAGACTGAGATACTAGTTTTGCAGAGACTGGCAGTGACATAAGAGTGAGGGCAAATGATTCAAGCCTGGGTGGGGTTCACCTTTTGGAATGTACCACAAAGGCTCATGTAGCTGATCACTCTGAGGAGAGGAGATGGTGTGGCATTTTTGCTTGTTTTGTTTTGTTCTGATTTGATTTTATGGGGCAGCTGGAACATCTGCCCATGGAGCATCATCTACCAGGACCCTGGAGGTTGTAGGATTCTGATGGAGCTGTGCTGTGGTTCCAAGAGACCTATACACATAGGGGTATGGGCATGAGGTAAAAGGCCAAGTTTCCAGGGAAGGATTGTCAAGGTCCAATTTACATTGACTATATTTTATAGCTATTAAAGGATTTTGAAGGGGAAAGAAGAGGTGTCATCCAGAAACCCAGGGCTATACTAAGCTTAAATAGTGGTGGTGGTGTGCCGTGGAGTTGGTTCTGACTCATAACGACCATGTATAAAGTTTCTGAGGCTGTAAATCTTTAAAGGAGCAGAAAGCCTCATCTTTCTACCATGGAATGGCTGATCATTTCACACTGCTGACCTTGAGGTTAGCAGTCCTGCTCTGGCTGTCACTCAGTGATTACTAGAGTGCCCTAAGTTTACATACCGAATTCCACGCTTCTACCAGAAACTTGGCCTTCTGTCCCTGCCTGACAGTTGACTCAAAAATGGAATGCAAATTTCTTGTGTGTCTCTCATCACAAACTCCACTGACTTGAGTCTAAAACCAGACAGGAGTTGGCCTGATTTAGTCAAAACCTCATTCTAACCTATATGTTTACAAAGGCAGACTGTGTTGAGTATTTGTGGGTAGTCACTGACTAATTCTGCAAACAATTGGGGGACTTTCTGAAGCTCTGGAACCCTACTCTCTGTGCATTATAATCCATAATTAAGAATGAGAGACTCTTAGCATCTCAAGGACAGAGAAAATCATTTCTCTTCAAATGAATCATTAGTACTCATAAAGCAAAGGAAAATTGGCTGTCCTGTGTTGAGCATGTGAGCAGAATTTTTTCCCCCCCACCACACTGTGTTTATGTGGCTGGGGCAAAACAAGATGTGGTTTTAGCACTGATTCATTAGCATCAAGTGAGGTGGGAGAAATTTCTTCTGTTATCCTGAGGGTATTTACCACCTGCTGTGGCTCTGTGGGTTAATCTGATGGACTGCAAAGTTGTTTGCGCTGCAAAGTCAGCAGTTCAAGTTCACCTGCATCTCCTCAGAAACCCTATACAGGGTTGCTATGGGTCGGAACTGACTGGCTGGTGCTTAACAACAAACAACATTTATAGATTATCAGGGGAAAAGTGCTTGGAGAGGCAGGTGAATTGGCAGCCCTACATCAGAAACTTTTATACTTTACACGTTACATGAAAATCTTTTACTTGAATTAAGAGAAAATAGCTCTTTCTGACTCACTCTAAATTTGGCATCTTGGTTTAGAAGTATTCACGAAAAGCATCATTCACTCTTCCTAATTTCCATTTACAATAGAGGAACAAGGCTTTCTCTGTTTAAGGACAGGGCAGCCTGTTTCAGATGTACCACAAATTATCCAGGGAGAGAAGGAGCATAGTGGTAACAGTGTGTTCTCCTCACAACAGGTGGTCCATGTAGGATGATGAATAATCAAGCGACAGCCCAGGTAGATGACCAGCTAGATAGTAACAGGACCAGAAATAGCACTTACTCATTTGAACAGAACGGGCTGGACCACATTCAGTTTTGAAGCTTTAGCTGGTCTCCTTGTCCTATGAACTGACGTAAGGCCTAGATGAAAGGCAGATGGATGAGGCCTTCTTTTCCTTGAACCTCACTATTTTTACCTTTTGGCCTTTTAGGCACTGGGATCAGAAGGCAGTCTCCCAACTGGTCAGGGCAGTCTTAAAGTGAACAAGGCATGGCAGAGAAATAATAAATAGATGAGAAGAATCTAAAAACTTACATTAAAAAAGATCCAAGAGCTGCTTCTCCTGAGGACCCACTATATAGAAAGAAGTTAAAGGGAAAGAAGCCTAAGACAGAGTTAAGTACAGGAATTCTTTCCCATTTATCATATCTTTATTCTTCCTTCTAAAAGTTTTCAGACTTTATAGAGTAGTTCCATTATTTCCTTGGGGAATTATTTTTGCCCTGCTAGGGGAAATTATTTTTTATCTTAAAAAAAATTTATGAACGTGATCTATACTCATGGAGGTAGTAACTCTAAATACCAATAAAGAGGGAAGGAGTCTTCACATCAAGTATCAATGCTATCCCCTTTGTATACAGGGTAGATAGGGATGGGCAACTTAAGACACTGGCTACCTAAAATGAGGGGGTGATAAAGGCATGAATTGACTGGCTTACAAGGTTTCAAGAGAGAGTTTAGTTTAAGGTGGGGAGGGAGAGAAAGAGTCCCCACTAAATAGTTTTCATCTTGTCTAGATGGGTCTGGTGAAGAGAGATGGAGATACGATCCGTTTAATTCAATAGTGAATAATTGTTATCATGACTAATTGCGACTGTCACAATTGTAAAGGTAGAAGTTTTGTAACAAAAACAGGGGAGTGGTTAATTTTACAGTCCAGAAACAGAGGACCCTAGGACCATCAAGGGAGAAGAGTAC
>NW_006408588.1:12474949-12481796 GCF_000296735.1 Chrysochloris asiatica | reverse complement strand
TGATTTCTTGACTGCTGCTTCCGTGAGTGTTGATAGTTGATCCAAGAAGAATGAAGTCCTTGACAACTTCAATCTTTTCTTCATTGATAGGAATGTTGATTATTGGTCCAGTGGTGAGGACTTTTCTTTTCTTTACATTGAGATGTAATCCATACTGAAGGCTGTGCTCTTTGATCTTCATCAATGAATGTTTTAAGTCCTCCTCACTTTCAGCAAGCAAAATTGTATATGCATATCGTAGGTTGTTAAAGAGTCTTCCTGATGCCACATTTTTCTTCATAGAACCCAGCTTCTCGGATTATTTGCTCAGCATACAGGTTGAGTAAGTATAGTGAAAGAATACCACCTTGTTGCACACCTTTTTAAATGTTAAACCATTCAGTGTTTCATGTTCTGTTCAAACAACTGCCTCTTGGTCCATGTACATATTCCTCATGAGCACAATTAAGTGTTCCGGAATGGTAGTGTAGTGGTTATGAGTCGGGCTGCTAATCTCAAGTTCAGCATTTTGAAACTTCCAGCTGTTCTGCAGGAGAAAGATGAGGCTTTCTGTTCCCATAAAGATTTAACATCTCAGAAACCCTATGCAGGGTTGTTATATGTCAGAACGAACTCTACGGCACATCACCACCACCATCATCATGTATCTAAAAAAAACCTGAAAAAAATCACTTGTGTCTCTGGATAACTTTTAGTTCTCTGGAAAGAATATAATAGGAGAGGGAGGCATCCTGCGGAGCCTCTGCAATACATAAGACTATAGGTGGAAGCCTGAACCACATCCAGATCTCCAGAGATGGGAAATTCCCACTTGAAAGGACAAGCAGACCAACCTGGAGTGGCTAGAAGAACAGAAGATACTTCTTGAAAGAAAGACCTACAGGAAAAATATAAAACAACATAGGCAGACCGACTGTTACCACAAGAACAAGTAACTTGCTTGCCCAGATCCAAACATCAAGGCAACTGGTCAGGTCCCCTCAGTGCAAACCCCCTTCCAAGACTAAGACTCAATGGGAATACACGCAATGATTGGTGACCATGCTCGACACTGATAAGGGGAAGTGAGGGAAAAACAGCAATGAAGGGGTGAGCTAAGAAAAAAAAAAAAAAAAAAAAAAAAAATGGGGACTTTTAAAAGCTCAGGGAAAAAAAGATTAAAAAGAAAAAAAAAAAAAAAAAAAAAAAAAGAATATAATAGGAGACTATTGAAAGCTCATGGTAAAATAGAGTTAAAAGGAAAAAAAATTTAAAAAAACATAAATGCTATGTCTCAACATAAACTTCCAGCATGTTTAAGATACTTTTGTATCAATCATACCAGTCATTAATCCATCCCTAAAGAACTGGGGGCCCTGGGAATTTAACCATGCCAATGTTGTCTTTTTTTATATTACTAACTGAAGACAAATGGGTGTCCATTAAATCTTTTTTTTTTTTTTAAGGTTAGGGAAGCAAAAAGCAATCAGGAGACAAATCAGGACTGCGTGGTAGCTGTCTAATGGTTTTCCATTGAAATTTTCTCACAATTGGTCATGTTTGATTAGTGACATGAGCAGACACAGTATCTTGGTGGAGAAGGACCCTCTGGTGAAGCTTACCCTGGCATTTTTCTGCTAAATGTTTGACTAACTTTCTTAAAACACTTTTATCATAAATAGATGTTATCAGTTTTTGATCTTTCTAAAAGTCAACAAGCAAAATGCTTTAAGTATATGAAAAAAGTGTTGTCATGACCTTTGCTCTTGACCAATCCACTTTTGCTTTGACTGGACCATGTCTACCTCTTGCTAACTATTACTTTGATTGTGAGTTGTCTTCAGGATCTTACTGGTAACAACATGTTCATCTCCTATTACCGTTCTTCCAAGAAATACTTTAGGATCTTGATTTCATGAGTTTAAAATTTCCATGGAAAGTTCTTCTCTTGTCTGCAGCAGGTCTGTTACCCATCAAGCAGAAAGATTGTGCAGCTGTAATGTTTCCAGTTAGAATTTTGTAAGCTGAACCAATTGAGTTGTTCATAGTGTTGGCTGTTTGTGCTGTTAATCATCAATCCTCTTAATGAACAAAATTGTCTCCTTGCAAATTGATGTGGGTGGTCTGCCATTGCAGGCTTCCTCTTCCACACCATCTTGTCCCTTATTAAAATGAGTTATCCATTTCTTTGGGGAATTATCCCCATAAATTATCACAGATCATCAGTGATTTCATTATTCTTTCACCCAAGCTGCACCATAAAGTTTATATTCATTCTTGCTTCAATTTCAGTAGAATTTATGTTGCTCAACGGTGGCTCTTTTCAAATGGATGTCTTATCTTAAGAGCTTAAACTTGACCCTGTTCAGACATGTTTTAATAAGTTAATGCAAGCTTATTTTGGTGTAGTTTTTAAACTCTTGCATAATATTAATTTTCCATGAATTTCTTGATGACCCCAGGGAGCTTTAAAAAGTTTGTGGAAAACCTCCACTATGTTTTAATTCCTATTTTCCACAAACTTTATGTAAAGATTTGATATACATTAAACAGGGGTGAGGGAAAGGTTGAAGAAAAAAGAACAATTGATGATATCACTGAGAATTTTTCCAAATGGAAACAAACAACAATTAAAAAAAATAAATTAAGCTACCAATTTAAGAATTTCTAGAAAGTACAATAATGATATATGTGAAGGAACATCTTAGTAAAACTTCTGAAAATAAAACACACACATATACACACAAACTCACATGTCCCTTGAGAAAAAGAAGTAGCAATAGACCCAAATCTAACCTTATAAGATAAATTATGGAAACCAGAAAACAATAGAATAGCATCTTCAAAATGTAAAACGAAAATAATTACCACCCTAGAATTCTATTATCAATGAAAATATTCTTAAAAATAATTTTAGACCACTAAAAATATTAGAGAATTAATTATGGCTCTCTAAATTATATTCATTCTAAATAAAATACTAAAAGAAGTTCTTTAGGCTGAAGGACTGTGACTGCAGGAATGTAGGAAGGTGTGAACAACAACAGAAAGTGTAAATCTAAATAATTGTTGATCGCATAAAATGGTAATACTTATGGGATTTCAAATACATGTAGAATTTAAAAACATATATAACAGAAAAGTGAGAAATAGAGTTACTGAAGTTAAAGCATTTCAAAGACCTTAAGTTTCCTAAAAAGTGGTAAAAATATTACTGTATATGATTTTGATAACCAAAAATGTCATAAGAAGAAATGCAATGTCTATTATAGATGTTATTTTTGTAAATAAAACATTCTCTTCAAAAGAACCCCTGGCCATATGAATTCACAGATAAATCATTCCTTGTATATAAAGAAATAGTAAGATATTGTCACTTGAATAAAAAGTAGATTAATAAAACAGAACGGAGAATCTAAAAACTGCTGTACACATATATGACACTTTGATATGTCAAAGGTGATTCTGCAGAGCCGAGGATAAAGTGTGATCTTTTCAATATCTGGCCCTGGGTCTATTAATTACCTTTATGGAAAAAGCAAATCCTGACTTCATTCTCCCATCATACACATAAACCAAGTCCAAGTGCTTAGCAGATATGAATCTAAAAGGTAAAACAGTATAATGTTTAGAAGAAAATAAAGATGAATATTTTCATGTTGTTGGCACACAAACATTCTCAAAAAAGGCACACACATACACACACAGGGTTGTCAAAAAGGAAGAGGTTGGAAACTGGAGCTGTGTTACAATGAAGAACTCTCTTCATCATAGGACATCATTAAGATGGTTAAGTGTGAGACATCATTAAGATGGTTAAGTCATAGGACATCATTAAGATGGTTAAGTGTTTTAGAGTGCAAGCATATATTTTCAGTACATATAACATATAACTCACAATGTTGTTGTTTTTTAATCTAGAATACATAAAGAACTTTCACAAATTAATTAGAAAAATACCAGGGTTTTTTTTAAGGAGACATGAAAAAGTATTACGTACAGAGAAGTATATATTAATGGCCAATTAACATATGAAAATGTATTCAGTGCCATAAGTCTTAAGAGAAATATAAATTAAAATGTAACGCAGTACCACTGTATACCCACAATCATGGCTACCTTAAAGGGACTGATAATATCAAGTGTTGCAGAATATGAAAAGTCACTAAACTCTCTACAGTGAGACTGCGACAAGGATTCTGTAAAAATGGGTACAACAGTTTTTTTTAAAGATATTTAAATATTATCTACTAACACTGATCTTATGGTTGCCCTATGATTGAACAAATATATGGATATCATAATATGTACAATAAGGTTTATGAAACATTATTTATAACAGCGCTAAACTAGAAGCAATTCCAGTGACCATCAACAGTAGAATGAAAAGAAATATATTGTGGTATAGTCATAAAAATAAAATGTTATTCAACAGTAATTGTACATAACAATGTGGATGAATGTCACAAACATAATATTAAGTAAAACTAGCTAGATACAAAAGAGTACATAATATAACATTCAGTTTACATCAAATTTGAAAGAGACTCACCTAACCTATGGTGGTGTTCTTCTTGTTAAGGGCTGTCGAGTCGGTTCCGACCAACAGCTGGTAAGCTTGAATCTCTGACCTTGCAGTTCAAACAGCTTTGCAGTCTGGCACATTAACCCACAGTGCCACACCAGGACTATAGAGTTAGGTTAGTGTTAGACAGAGATTACCTCTGAGGACAAATGATGTAACTGAGAATAAGAGGGAGGCCTCGAGGTGCTGATAAATCTAATTTTTTTGTTGTTGTTGTTACGATGTTGAGTATTTAGAGATGGTCCATTTGAAATTTGCTTGAATGGTATACTTTTGATTTGTGCCCTTTTCTGGATCTATGTTTTAGTCAGTACATAACTTAAAAGAGCATTATGGAAGCCAAGAAGAAGGAACAATATACTAGGGGGCATCAAAAGTTTGCTGGAAAATGACTCAAAAGAGAATGGAATCTTCCCATGAACTTTTTTAATCCCCCTCATATGTAAAACATTTATGTTGTTTTCAGTAAACAAGTATGAGTGAACATAAGCGAGCCATATATAGGAAGAAGGGTCAGAGATAAGGCTGAAGATGAAAGTTGTATTCTTTTAGTAAAGCACCACACAAATTCACTGTAAAACATAAAGGGCTACATTTGGGACTGATAATACTTAAAATAAAATTACATAAAGACTGGTTTACCAGTGAATTCTTAACTTAGTATTTGAATTTTTCTTTCCTGCTCTCTCCAATTCCCTTACTCAACTTGTACATGAACTCCGAGTCCTCCATTTCACTTTATGACTTATAGTAAGGTAGTTTGTTTGTATCAACTGCCACAAATGACTCTCTATTGATAGTTGTTACATATTGCTAGCTCTGTCCTTTATGGGTTCCATTGAATGGCTTTCCCAAACTTAAAAGTTACACTAAAAACCTTAAATCTGTGGTTTCAAGCTGGGAAAACTGGTCTACATGCTGATCCAGCTTTTGCACAAGCTGAGGAAATGTACCCTAACCTGATATTGTCCTAGTTCAAATGGTCTGTGGATTGGCAGGAAGAGACCAAAAACATGCACTTCATTTAATCCCTGAGTTAATTACCTTGGGATAAAAGTATTGTCAAGAACATGGCAGCCAAAGATAGAAAGAACAGATGCAGTACTTCCCAGTACAGCTGCAGTTGGCCCCAGAGTCCTTCGAAGCTGCAAGCAGCTGCTGGAGTCACTGTCAATTTGGAATTGAGTTGTTCTAAGTCATTCTGAAAATCTCAGTTCTTACTATGCCACTGCCTTGTGTGATTGTGGCTTATATTACCATTCTGGAACAATTAACATTAATAATTTATGTGTTTTTTATTGTGAAACACTGGAATCTCCTAATTGACCCAAGTGTAGCATAACAAGGCCATAGCCTCATCTGGAAGGAGAATCAGCAATCATGCCTTGGACAAATAACTTTGATTGAAACTTCTCATTGTTCTAGAAAACCTTTTTAATACAGACATAAGGGGAAATAATAAGGAGCTCTGGTAGCATAGTGGTTACAAATTGGGCTGTGAACCTCAGGGTCAGCAGTTCAAACCTAACAGCTGTTCTGCAGGAGAAAGATGAGACTTTCTGCTCCCATAAAGATTTACAGCCTCAGAAATCCTGTACAGGGTTGCTATGAGTTGGAACCAACTCCACGGTACATAACCACCACCACCACCACCAAGGGGGAATAATAGAAATAAATCCGGAATTGGAATATGGATTTGCCTGTATCTTGAGAATGCGACCGACCCACATTTTCGATTTTCAATATCAGAGAGATACTTCAGATAATTGGTTTGTAACAGTGTTCTTGGAATCTCAGTTTCTTTTAAAATGGTGGCAGAAGAAAAAGAAAGGTGTTTTTTTTCTTCTTCAGGGTCTGTTTCCAATGAGTTTCTAGTGAGGAATGGACTTGAGTTGTATCATTAACTGTTTAAGCTTAAAACAGAATGACTTGATTTTCCCGTTGTCAAGAAATGTGTATTTGTTTTGTTTTTAACAAAAGGAGATCTTCTGATTAATCTCCCACCCAAGAATGTATCTTCTATTGTCAGTGATGGAAACACAAAGTCACTCTGGGCCAAGATATATTGTAAATGAAGGTCTGCTCTTTACTTCAATCCATGATTGACATTCCTAGCTGGTTCATTCCATTACCAAGAATTGGGTGGCATTTTTCAACAGTCAGTTGGGAATTGGCTATCCATCCCCTGTACATTTTGTTTAAATTCTTATTCTACAACTGAATACATCCATAATATCTTTACACTCACAAAAGTTTAATTTCCATGTGTCCTTCTTTAGAATT
>NW_006408588.1:12470046-12474849 GCF_000296735.1 Chrysochloris asiatica | reverse complement strand
CACTTAATAAGAACAACCCTAGAAAAATTATAGCAAGTAGGCCACTAATGAGTCATTCATATCCCAGACCTTGTTGTTGTTGTTAAGTGTCGTCCAATCAGTTCTGTATAGGGTTTTAAAGGAGCAGTTGGTAGGTTTGCACAAACAACCTTGTGATTAGCAGTTCAGCGCTTATCCTACAGTGCCATACCAGGACACTACCCCAGACCTTATAGTTTCTTGTAACATTTTCTCACTTAATCGTTCTTTCTCCTGTTAGACTGAGTAACTTTCACAACTTATGGGCACCCTGGGATGTAGTTACCTGTTTAAGGGAAGGGATTTATAGAATTCTAGTAAAGTCTTTCTAGTACCTTTGTGTGGCCAATTTTCCATTCATGATATTATTTATATTGTTCATCTGAGACCACATCTAGTTTTTTTCCTTTAATTTTGACAACAACTATTTGTTGTTACAAAGAACCCATGAGATTAAAAAGAATATTGTATGTTTCAAAACACTGATACAATACTGGAGGTGCCAATTCTTCTATGCCAAGATGTTTGTAAGACAGCTATTGGGCCAAATGATTGGAGGATATCCATATTTGTACCCATTCCAAAGAAAGGTGATATGACAGAATGTGCAAATCATTGAACAGTATCAGTAATATCATATGCAAGTAAATTTTTGCTGAAGATACTTAAAAAACAATTCCAACAGTACATCGACAGAGAGGTGCCAGAAATTCTGGCTGTATTAAGAACAGGATGTGGAAAGGGGGATATTGCTAATGTCAGATGGATCTTAGCTGAAAGCAGAGAATACCAGAAAGATACTTACTTGTGCTTTATTGATTACACAAAGGTATTCAACTGTGTGCATCATAGCAAACTATGGATAAAATGGATATTCCAGAGCACTTCACTGTGCTCATGAGCAACCTGTACATAGACCAAGAGGCAGTTGTTTGAACAGAACAAGGGGGTACTGAATGGTTTAAAATCCAGAAAGGTATGTGTTGGGATTATATCCTTTTACCATACTTCAATATGCTGAGAAAACAATCCAAGAAGGTGGGTTATATGAAGAAGAACATGGCATTAGGATTGGAAGAAGACTCCAATAACCTATCAGATGCAGATGATACAACCCTGCTTGCTGAAAGTGAAGATGACTTAAAATACTGATGAAGATCAAAGACTACAGTCTTCGGTATTTACTGTATCTCAATTTAAAGACAACAAAAAGTTTCACAAGTGGACCAATAAATAGCATGATGAATGATGAAAAGATTGAAGTTATCAGAGACTTCACTTCATTTTGCTTGGATCCAAAATGAACACGCTTGCAAGCAATAGTCAAGAAATCAAATGACGCATTGCATTAGAAAATTGCTATATAAGACCTCTTTAAAGTGTTCACAAGCAAAGATAACAGTTTGAGGACTAGGGTGTGCCTGACCTTTGCCATTGTATTTTCAGTCACCTCATATGCATGTGAAGTTTGCGCAATGAATAAGAAAAACTGTAGAATAATTGATGCATTTGAATTATGATATTGAAGAAGAATATTGAAAATACCATGAAATATCAGAAGAAAAAATAAATCTGTGTTGGAAGATGTACACCCACAATACTCCTTAGAAGCCAGAATGGCCAGAATTTGTCTCTCATACTTTGGACTCATTATCAGAAGGTACCAGTACCTGGAGACAGACATTATACTTGGTAAAGTAGAGGGCCACTGAAAAATATCAAGACCCCCAACTAACTGGATTGACACAGTGGTTCCAGAAATGGCTCAAACATGAAAACATCTTTGAAGTGGGTGCAGGACGGGGCATTGTTTCATACTGTTGTGCTTAGGGTGCCTGAGTTGGAAACAAATAGACAACAACAAACAATATAAATATATATGTGTGTGTGTGTGTGTGTGTGTGTGTGTAAGTTAACGTAGTGATTACGAGTCAGGTTGCTAACCTCAAGGTCAGTAGTTCAAAACTACCAGCTGCTCCACAGGAGAAAGATGAGGTTTTCTGCTCCTGTAAAGATTTACAGCTTCAGAAACCCTATGCCGAGTTGCTATGAGTTGCTACTGACTCCACCACATGCCACCACAACCATATAGATATATGTATGTTGATGTTGTTAAATGTTGTTGAGTTAGTTCCAACACATAGATGTCCTTATAGGGTTTCTGAGGGTGTAAATAAAGCATAAAGCCTTACCTTTCTCCCAAGGAGTTACTGGTGGGTTCCAACTACTAACTTTGTGCCTTGTGGTTAGCAGGTGGTACTTTAGCATAAGTACTGGACTGCTAAATGCAAGATTGGTGATGAAAACCCACCCAATACTCCTTGGAAAATCCTTTACAGGGTCTCTATGAGTTGGAATTACTCAACAACTCTCTCCTTCTTGCTCTATATGTATAAATATGTATATATAGAGAGAGAGGGAGGGAGAGAGAGAGTTGTTGAGTGTCCTCAAGTCATTCCAACAACATATATATAGCACACACGCAAGGTGTGTGTGTGTGTGTATATATATAGTGGTGGTTATGTGCCGTGGAGTCAGTTCTGACTCACAGTGATCCAGTGCAGGATTTCTGAGGTTGTAAATCTTTACAGGAGCAGAAAGCCTCATCTTTCTCCTGTGGAACAGCTGGTAGTTTTGAACTGCTGACCCTGAGGTTCGCAGCCTGATTTGTAACCACTACGCTACCGCTACCAGAGAGTGTGCTCTCTCTCTCTCCCTCTCTCTTTCTCCCCTCTCTGTCTCCTCCCCCCTATCACTCCCCCCTCTCCCCTCTGTCTCACTACCCCCTCTCTCCCTCTTTCTCCCATCTCTCTCTCCCTCCTCTCTCTCTTCCCCCTCCCTCCCCCTGTCTTCTCTCTTTCTCTCTCTATCTATACACACACACACTCTCTCTCTCTCTCTCTCTCTCTCTCTCTCTTGTAGTAACTTGTTGTTAAGTGCCTGTGAGTCCGTTCTGACTCATAACAACCCTGTATAGAAATGCTAAGGGTGAAAAGCTTTATAGGAGAGGAAAGCTTCATCTTTCTAATGCAGAGCAGCTGATGGGCTCTAACTGCCAAATTGTGCTTAGCAGCCTAGTGTTTATCCAACAGAGCTACCCCAGTCCTTGTGCTAACTGAAAAAAAATATCGCAAATGGATTAACTTCAAAAGAAAAAGGCAGCTAACTTTCATTCTAGGTGTTGGCTGTGTTTGTTATTTTTATTTAATTTACTTTAAAGCATATGCTTTCATGGAAAAAAATCAGTTCACCCTCAAATAGTGTTACGAAGCTGAAATATATTTTTCTCTTGGGAATACTGTAGTTTTCTCCAGTTTAATTAAATTAAATTAGTCAATATTTATTAAATGTCTTCTATGTCTTGATGTGGCACCTTGGGATAAAGCACTGGACTGCAAGGTCAATTTGAACCACAAAGTTCAATGGTTCAAATTCATTAGCCACTCCTTGGAAACCCTATACAGGATCAATATAAATCAGAATGGACTCAACAGCACTTAATAACAACAACAACACCATTATGTATTGTTGTTGTTGTTATGTGCCGTGGAGTCAGTTCCAACTCATAGCGACCCTGTACAGGGTTTCGAGGTTATAAGTCTTTACGGGAGCAGAAAGCCTCATCTTTCTCCCGCAGAATAGCTGGTAGTTTCGAGATATTTAACAGAGTAAGCACTGGCCTGCAAAGTGAAAAATTGGTGGTTTAAACCCATCAATTGCTTCTTGGAAAAACCTACATAGGATTGCTGTGAGTCAGAATACACTTGATGGCACTTATGAATGATTGTTATTGTTAAGTGCCATTGTGTCATTTCTGTGTAGGGTTTCTGAGAAGTGACTTGTGAGCTAGAACTGATGACCTTATGGTCCAAATCAACTTTGCAGTCCAGCACATTAACCTTCAGCACCATGCTAGGACTCCAAGAATGCTAGCCACTTGGCTACAGAATTAGTGTAGGATGGTGGTTTCTTCTTTCAAGGGGCCAACAGAAAAGTAAGAAATATTGGCACATAGGTTTAAAATAATTAAAAGTGATTTTGGTAAGAAATATAAATGTATGCTTAAAACATTTCTGGTTACAATGTTTAGCTGTGTATCAGACTTAACTGGTGACTAAGGATGACCTTAGCTGAGAAAATGTGTAAATATTATTACTCTGAAGGCATTAGAGACCAGGGCTGAGAGGATTTGAAATGCTAATATCCTGAGAAAGGAGAAGGGAAGCAAAGAAAGATAAAGCCAAAATGCAGCACATATTTTCCACTCCTGACATTTTCCAAGAGGTCAAGGAGAAAATAACATCACAGAAGCTAAGAACCTGAATAGAACTTTCATGAATCTCATGGACTTTGGGAGATAATATATTGAGTTCAAATATGGGAGTTAAAAGGTAGAACAAAATTCAAAATCTTACTAGTCTGACAGAGACTGGAGAAACCTCCAGAAGTATGGTCTTTAGAGTCTCTTCCACATCGGAACTGAACTCCAGTGGGAATTATTTTTCAGCCAATCAACAGACAAGTCTAAAAAGTGATTAATAATACTTGTGAGGAATATACTCCACAGAACAGTTAACCATATGTGACCAAAAGGGCAGCATTTACCCCCAAACAGAACTCAGAAGGCAGAAAGGGACAGGTAAGAAGAATAAATAGCTTTGGAAACCCAGGGGAGAAATGGGATGAAAGATGTTATATTAAAGGAATCGCAGCTAATGTTATGCAACAAAATGTGTATAAATTGTGGAATGGAAAACTAATTTGTTCTGTAAATTTTTACCCAAA
>NW_006408588.1:12467241-12468766 GCF_000296735.1 Chrysochloris asiatica | reverse complement strand
GGAAGTTCTCTATAAATACTTTTAAATGATGGTTTACTCCTTAGAGAACTCCCAGATGATAGATAATACCATCCATTGAATAAAGATTTGAATTTTTCTTTTTGGGTGCCTAGTTCTCTTATTAAAGCTTTGCCTCTTATACTCTGAGAATAGACTGTCTCTTGTTTGGGACCTCTTAGTTTTTGCATTAATGATGGAGATCTTGGTGTTGGAAGAAGACCTTGGGAAGAAACCAGAATATAACAACTAGGCTCTGTGAACTCTAAGCTAGTGTTACAAATAAGCCTTAGGTATATGGAGTCATGGAGGCCTCTAAAGGGAGGCACTTTGGAGTCAAAATCTATGTGGTTATTTTATTCTCAAATTAGTAAATGAGATATAAAATACTTACAGTCAGATTTACTCTAGAAAAGCTTTTAAAACACTCACAAATGCCCAGGACTCTTGAAAACTCATTAACCAAGTGTTATTAGCATTGATGCATTCCTGCTTTGCCTTTCCAGGAATCATAGAAACCAAGTTTACTCTGAATGATGAAAGTGGTTAGGAGATATACAGAAAATTCTTTCACTCTTTCTCCTTTTCCTGAATTATTTGTATGTATGATAAAATTCTGTCATTTATTTTTTTAGTAAGTAATTGTGAGTAATGGGTACTCACTCATATATGCCAAGAAATTTGGAAGACAGCTATCTGGCCAACTGATTAGAAGAGTTCCATATTTGTGCCTATTTGAAAGAGAGGTGACCCAACAGAATGCGGAAATCATAGGACAGTATCTTTGATATCCCATGTAAGTAAAGTTTTACTAAAGGTAATAAAGAAACATCTGCAAGAATGCATTGACAGAGAACTTCAAGCCAGATTCATAATAGGACATGGTATCAGGGATATCTTTGCTGATGTCCGATGGATCTTGGATAAAAGCAGAGACTACTGGAAAGATGTCTACCTGTGCTTTATTGACTCTGCAAAGGCTTTCGATTGTGTGGATGATGACAAGCTATGGGCAACATTGAGAAGTATGAGTATTCCAGAACACTCAGTTGTGCTCATGAGGAATCTGTACCTGGACCAAGAAGCAGTTGTTTGAACAGACTATGGGAACACTGAATGGTTTAAAATTAAGAAAGGTGTGCAACAATGTTGTACTATTTCACCATACTTATACAACCTGTATGCTGAGCAAATAATCCGAAAGGTTGGGTTATATGAAGAAACTGGTTATATGGCATCAGGATTGGAGGAAGACTCATTAACAACCTGCAATAGCAGATGATACAACCTTGCTTGCTGAAAGTGGAGAGGACTTAAAATACTTACTGATGAATATCAAAGAGCACAGCTTTCGGTATGGATTGCAAATCTGCTGTATAAGACCATTTTAAAGTATTGAAGAGCACAGATGTCAACTATGGAATTTTCAATAACCTCATTTGCATATGAAAGCTGGACAGTGAATAAGGAAGACCATCGAAGAATTGATGCTTTTGAGTTATGGTGTAAGGGGAGAGTATTGACAGTG
>NW_006408588.1:12463843-12466481 GCF_000296735.1 Chrysochloris asiatica | reverse complement strand
AAAAAAAAAAAAAAAAAAACTTCAGAAAAGGATACCATAGTCCAAGTCATGATTGTTTCTTACTGTTATACTACACTGCCTTCTAAGTACTTTCCCTACTTCTGTTGTTGTCCATGGCTCCACTCCTTCTCTAAGTGTGTGTCCCCCTAACAGCTCAATTGTTTCTCTTAAATCATAAGTGAGAACATGTATTTCCTCTGCTCAAAATCCCCCAGTGTATTTCTACCTTCCTCACAAGTAGAGCATCAATTCTTAAGAAACCTGTAAGATGTTGCTGGGTGTGACCCCTGCTTCCTTTCTAAAATCATGTTCAATGTTCTTCTCTTTGTTCATATTGACATCATTGATGTCTTTGAATATGTCCCTCATATGACTGCTCAGGACTTTTATATTTGCAGGTCTATCTGCTTGAGAGTCTCTTTCCCCTAATGTCTACATGACTTGCAGTCCTGAATTTTCATGTCTCTGCCTGAATGTCACTGTATTTTGTAGACATTCCCTAGCTACTGCATTGTTATTAGGTATCACTGAGTTAATTCTCGCACATAATGACCCACCTGGCAGAATAGAACTCTCCTATGTGGGGTCCTATATGGTTTACCTCTGCTTCATTGACTATGCAAAGGCTTTCAATTGTGTGGATCATGACAAGCTATGGACAACGTTGTGAAGTATGAGTAATCCAGAACACTTAACTGTGCCCGTGAGGAATCTGTACATGGACCAAGAGGCAGTTGTTCAAACAGAACATGGGAACACTGAATGGTTTAAAATTAAGAAAGGTGTGTATCAGGGTTGTATTATTTCACCATACTTATTAAACCTGTATGCTGAACAAATAATCTGAGAAGCTGGGTTATATGAAGAAAAACGTGGCATCAGGATTGGAGGAAGACTCTTTAACAACCTGTGATATGCAGGTGATACAATCTTGCTTGCTGAAAGTGAAGAGGACTTAAAACATTTCCTGATGAAGATCAAAGAGCACAGCCTTTGGTATGGATTGCATATCAATGTAAAGAAAACAAAAATCTTCACCACTGGACCAGTAAACAACATTCTATCAACCAAGAAAAGATGACGTTATCAAGGAGTTCATTCTTCTTGGATCAACTATCAACACTCATGGAAGCAGCAGTTAAGAAATCAAATGGCGTATTGCATTAGGCAAATCTGCTGTACAAGATCTTTTTAAAGTGTTGAAAAGCAAATATGTTAGCTTGAGGACTAAGGTGCACCTGTCCCAAGTCATGGTTTTTTCATTAACCTAATATGCATGCGAAAGCTGGACAGTGAACAAGGAAGACTGTAGAATAATTGATGCTTTTGAGTTATGGTGTTGGAGGAGAATATTGAAAGTGCCACGGGCTGCCAAAAGAACCAATAGATCTTTTTTGCAAGAAGTGCAGCCAGAGTGCTCCTTGGAGGCCAAGATGGTCAAACTTCATCTCCCATACTTCAGACATCTTGTCAGGAGGGACCAGTCACTGGAGAAGGATATCATGTTTGGTAGGCTGGAGGGTCAGAGAAAAAGACGAAGACCCCCAGTGAGATGGACTGGCAAAGTGACAACATTAATGGGCTCAAATGTGGCAACAATTGTGAGGTTGGCCCAGGACTGGGCAGTGTTTCATTCTGTTATGCATAGGGTCACTATGAGTCAGAACCAATTCGATGGCACCTTACAAGAACAAAAATATGGTGTTCTGGAGTTCTGGTTTGGCACTGTGGGTCAAAACACTGGACTGCAAAGTCAGTTTGAACCACAAGGTTGGTGGCTCAAGCTCACCAGCTGCTGCTTGGAAACCCTATATACAGAGTCACTATGGGTTGGAACCGACTCAATGGCACTTAACAACATGTGGTGTCCTAAGTGGTCACCATTACAAGAGCAGATCACTAGGTCTTACTCCCACAGAGCCACTGGGTGGCTTAGAACACCAACCTTATAGAGATTAAGTGTACCGCTAGATCTCCTTGTTACCCTATATACATAGTAATGAGTCCCAATTCCATCTCAGTATTCCTTCTCTCCTTTAGCTGGTTTGTCATTGGGTACACCAGAAGTTTACTTATTTATTTTCTCACTCAATGTGCATTTTAAGGAGCATGAGAGGAAAGCTTTTTCTGTTTTGTATACTCTGAAACAATGTCTAGCAAATAATATTCTCTCAATAAATGTATGTTATATGAATGATTTATTTTTCTTCTCCACACTTATTTATCTAATGAATGGTTGGATAAATGAACGATGAATGATGCATTCTCTTGACAATAATGTTGTTGTTAAGTGCTGTCAAGTCAGTTCAATCCATAGTGACCCTGTATAACGTTTCCGAGGAGCAGCTGGTAGGCTTGAACCACCAACCTTGCAGTTCAAATGGCTTTGCAGTCTGGTGCATCGACCCACAGCACCATACCAGGACTCCCTTGACAATAATGTTGTTGTTGTCAAGTGCCATCGAGTCGATTCCAACCCATAGCGACCCTGTATAGGGTTCCCAAGGAGAAGCTGGTGAGCTTGAACCACCGAACTTGCGGTTCAAACAGCTTTGCAGTCTGGCGCATTAACCCACAGCGCCACACCAGGACTCCTTGACAATAATGTTGTTGTTGTTGTTGTTGTTAAGTGCCATCG
>NW_006408588.1:12462530-12463743 GCF_000296735.1 Chrysochloris asiatica | reverse complement strand
TTCCAAGGGTGTAAATCTTTACGGGAGTAGAAAGCCTCATCTTTCTCCCGCGGAGCAGCTGGTAGTTTCGAACCGCTGACCTTAAGGTTCGCAGCCCTATTCGTAACCACTTAGGAGCTATTATTTCTCATATGATCATTTCTGTGGGCTGACTCTGTTGTTAGATACTATGAAGTTGGTTCTGATTCATAGTGACCCATGTAGAATAGATAACACTGCCCAGTTCTGTGGTATCCTCACTGTCATTGCTATCCTTGGCTCTTGTTTGAGGGCACTGTATGATAAGCACCAGACTACAAGGTCAGTTTGAACTGCAAGGTTGGCGGTTTACCAGCCACTCCTTGGAAACCCTGTACGGGATCACTGTGCGTTGGAACTGACTCAGTGGTACTTAACAATAGCAACAATATATGTTACCAAGCATGATGTACTTCTTCAGAGACAGCTCCCTCTGACGATATGTCTGAAGTATGTGCGATGAAGTCTTATCATCCTTACTTATAAATAAAATTATATTTTTGACAACTTCAGTATTTTCTCCATTTATTATGTTGATTATTGGACCAGTGTTTAGAATTTATATATATATATATATTGAGGAACCCTGTACAGGGTCGCTATGAGTCGGAACCGACTCCATGGCATATAACAACAACAACCATCCATACTGAAGGCTCTAGTCTTTAATATTCATCAGTAAGTTTTTAAAGTTACTCATACACATATTGCAAGCAAAGTTCTATTATCTACATATTGCAAGTTGTTAATGAGTGTGTTCTTTTTCATGCAGTCCTCCTTCTTGGATTATTTCTCAACATACAGATTTAATAAGTACAGTGAAAGGATACCACCAGGCTACACACTTTTCCTCATTTATAAAACTTTTTTTATAAGCCTCTTTGTCTAGTACAATTCATATTTTTTGCCATGTTGTCCTTCATTTGTTATGATCCACACAGTTGAACGCCTTTGCAAAGTCAACAAGCTACAGGTAAACATCCTTTTGGTATTATCTGCTTTCAGTCAAGATCCATCTGGTGTCAGCAAGGATATATCTGATATCATATTCTCCTCAAATCTGACTTGAATTTCTGGCAGTTCCTGTTGATGTACTGCTGCAACCAGTTTTGAACTACCTTCAACAATAATTATGTGATATTAAAGATTTGTCCAATAATTTCTTCATTCTGTTAGATAACCTTTCTTTGGAATG
>NW_006408588.1:12442472-12461814 GCF_000296735.1 Chrysochloris asiatica | reverse complement strand
GCTTATATGGTAGAACATTAGTTTTACATTCATCCTATTGTATTTAAGGATTTACAGCCTCAGAAACCCTATACAGGGTCGCTATAAGTCGGAACCGACTCCATGGCACATAACAACAACAACAACATTGTATTCATTGTATTATTTTTGTTTGTTTCATTGCAATGACTACAATCCCCTCTATGTATCATCGTTCAACAGTATTTACTTCTATTCCCTCTGTTTTTTTGTTTTTTTTTTAATGTACACCAAAACACTAAGGAATATACAGTCATTCAAACAACCAAAGAGCACACCTTGCAAGCTTGCCCTCCAGCTGCCAGCACACAGTTCTTCCTCTCCCCCCACCCCCCATGAGTCTAGTCCTCAGCTGCTCCATCTCTACACGTCATCATCTCTGTTTCCATTTCTGGCATCACCGCTTCTCTGGATAGGGTCTCACATCACACTCCACTCCTGATCTTCTCCCCTGATGGTCCCAGGGTCCACTCCTGGACTGTAAGATCAACCACCACCCCCTTTTTGCTGCAAAACTTCTGCCTTTACAGTTACAGCAATCACAATTAGTCATGATAACAACTACTCACTACTGAATCATAAGAGTCGGATCCACGTCTCTTTTCACCAGACCTATCTAGACAGGATGAAAACCACTCAGTGGAGAATCTACCTTCCCCTTCACACTTTGAAACTAGACTCCCTCTTGGAAACTTGTAAGCCAGTCACCTTGTGCTGTTATAGCTGCCTTTCCCCACCCCCCACCCCCCGCCCAAATTCTAGTTTCCATTATCTTTTTATTCCAGTTTTCTATGCACTTTTTAAAGCCCCCTCATATGATGTCCTTGGTATCATCTCGCAATTCATATAACTTTTAGTCACTAGTGTCCAGTGCACTGAATCTTTTCTTAAGATGATCTCTGAATTCAGGTGGGATATCTTCAAGGTTGTAATTTGTGTCTCATTTCAATTTTCTCCTGCTTTTTCTTGAAGTTGCATAAGAACATCTCAGTCGTGCATTTGTCCCAGACCTTGTTGTGACTAATAATAACTCCATCATCTCTTTCCACAGATGTTGTCAATTTGATTCCTATGTATTCATCTATTTCAGACTGCAGTTGTTGGTACAAATATTTATTTTCTTCAAATTTGATATTAGTGGTTGCTGTGTAAATTGGAATAGTAGTCTTACTAACCTGTGCTCCTTGTTGATGTTAGGTGCCATCAAGTTGACTCCAGCTCATAGCAACTCTTTGCACAACAAAACAAAATACTTGTCCAGTCCTGCACCATTGCTGCTGCTACTGTGACATTCCATCTCTCTGAGATTTTTTCCACTCTTTCGCTGACCCTCCACTTTACCAAGTATGACTGGTTCCCCTGACAATATGTCTGATAATATGATGAAGTCTTTTCATCCTGGCATCTAAGGAGCATTCTGACTGTAATTCTTACAGCACAGCTTATGTGTTGTTCTGACAGTCCATGGTACTTCTAATAGTCTTTTCTAATATCAAACCACAAATGCATGGATTCTTATAGTCTTCCTTATTCATTACCCAATTTTCACATGTATATGAGGCTATTGAAAACACCATGGATTGGGGAAGGCAAGGTACACCCTGGTCCTCAAATTGACATCTTTACTTCTTAGCACTTTAAAGAGGTCTTATGCAAAAAAATTTTGCATAAATTTTTTGTGTTGGAGGAGAATACTGAAAGTGCCATGGACTGCCAAAAGAACCAATAGATCTGTTTTGGAAGAAGTACAACCAGAATGCTCCTTGGAGGCCAGGATGGCTAAGCTTTGTCTCTCCTACTTTGGACATATTGTCCAGAGGAAACAGTCGCTGGAGAAGGATGCCATGGGTAAGGTGGAGGGTCAGAGAAAAAGAGGAAGACCCCTAATGAGATGGATTGGCCAGATGGCATCATTGATGGACTCAAGTGTGGCGGCGGTAGTGAGGTTGGCCCTGGATCGGGCATTGTTTCGTTCTGCTGTGCATGAGGTCGCTATGAGTCAGTTCCGACTCAATGGCACCTGACAATGCAAAAAAATTTGCCTAATATAATAAGTCATTTGATTTCTTGACATTTGCTTTCATAACTGTTGATAGTAGATCCAAACAAAATGAAGTCTTTGATAACTTTAAACTTTTCTCCATTTATCATGACTCTATGTATTGGTCCAGTAGTGAGGATTTTTGTTTTCTTTACGTTGAGGTGCAATCCAGTGTTAAAGATTTGATGCACTTTGATCTTCATCTGTAAGTATTTCAAGTCTTCTTCACTTTCAGCAAGCAAGGTTGTACCATCAGCATGTCTTAAGTTGTTAATGATACTTCCTCTAATTCTGATGCCACGTTTTTCTTCATATAATCTATCTTCCCGGATTATTTGCTCAGCAAATGTGTTGAATAAATGTGGAGAAAGGATAAAACCTAGCACATACCTTTCCTGATTTTAAAACATTCAATGCCCCTTCTTCTGTTAGTCTGGACTGCCACTTGGTCTCTGTACAGATTCCTCATGAGTACAATTAAGTGTTCTGGAATATCCATTCTTCACGATGTTATCCATAGGTTTCCCTAATCCATACAGTTGAAAGACTTTGCATAGTCAGTAAAGCACAGGTAAATATCTTTCTGGTATTCTGTAGTTTCAGCCAAGATTCATCTGACATCAGCAATGATATTCTTATTCCACATCTGAATCTGGCTTGAACCTCTGGCAGTTCTCTATCAATATAGTACAAGGTAGTTACCTGTACTGTTGCGGCCATTTAAAAATGATCTTTAGCAAAATTTTACTTGCATGTCATATTAGTGATATTGTCTGGTGATTTTTACATTTTGTTGGGTCATGTCTTTGGAATGGGCACAAATATGGGTCTCTTCTAATCAGTTGTCCAGGTAGCTGTCTTCTAAATCTCTTGGTAAAGATGAATGAGTACCTCTAGTGCCTCATCAGTTAGTTGAAAGATTTCATGTTGTATTCCATTGATTCCTTGTGCCTTGTCCTTTGCCAATGCCTTCAGTGCACATTGGACTTCTTCCTTCAGTACCATTGGCTCTTGATCATACACTGCCTCTTGAAATGGTGGACCATCAACCATTTCTTTTTGGTACAGTGACTCTGTATCCCTTTCATCTTCTTCTTTCTTTTGTTTTTAAGTTTTTATTGTGAATTAAGTGATAGTTTACATGGGAGAACATCGGTTTCACACTCATTGTTATTGCTGGTGTGAGATGATATCTAATTGTTGTTTTGATTTGCATCTCTGTAATGGCTAGTGATCATGAACATGTCTTCATATGTTTGTTGGCTGCCCAGATCTCATCCTTGGTGAAGTGTCTATTCATATCCTTTGCCCATTTTTTAATTGTGTTATTTGTCTTTTTCTTGTAGAGAGTTTCCTATTGAGGTTAGAAATCATTCCCTTGTCTGATATGTCATTGCAAAATATTTTTTTCCCATTCTGTGGGCTCCCTTTTCACTCTTTTGGTGAAATCTTTTGATGCACAAAAAATTCTAATTTTTAGACTTTCCCAATCATCTATTTTGTCTTCTTTTGCTTGTGCAGTTCTCACAATGTTTGGTATGTGTACCCTGTGTTAGAGCCCTAGAGCCCTTAAGTTTGTCCCTGTTTTTTCATTGATGACCTTTATGATTCTGGGATTCACATTTAGGTCTTTAATCCATGCTGAGTTGGTTTTTGTATATAGTGTGAGGTAAAGGTCTTGTTTCAGTGTTTTGCGTATTGATTTCCAGTTCTGTCAGCAACATCTGTTGAAGAGACTATCAATGTACTTTGGCCCTTTGTCAAAGATCAGTTGGCTGTATATGGATGGGTTAATATCTGGATTCTTAATTCTGTTCCATTGATCTATGTATCTTTCATTGTACCAGTACCAGGCTGTTTTTACCACTGTAGCCATGTAGTACATTTTGAAATAAGAGAGTGAGAGATTTCCAACTTTATTCTTCTTCTTAAGCAGTGCTTTGCTTATCCTGGGTCTCTTTGCTTTCCATGTAAAGTTTGTAATTATTTTTTTCCATTTCTTTAAAGAATGTCATTTGAATCTGGACTGGGATTATATTATATGTATAGATTGCATTGGGCAGTATTGACATTTTCACAATGTTAAATATTCCTATCCAGGAGCATGGTATATTCTTCCAGTTTTGTAAGTCTCTTTTGGTTTCTTGTAGTAGTGTTGTGTAGTTTTGTTTGTATAGGTGCTTTGTTTCTCTGATTACATTTATTCCTAAATATTTCATCCTTTGGGTGGCTATTGTAAATGGTATTCCTTTCCTAATTTCCTTTTAAGGGGTTTACTAAAGTGTCTTTGACAGTCTACCCTAGGAGCATAATTAAAAAATAGAAGCTGATGTACTAAAACAAAGATGTTTCCGTGCAGCTCCAAAAAGCTTTTATAAATACAGTCATCTGGAAGGATTATCCTGGGTCAAAGAGTTTTTATTCCTTGTGTATCTACATTATATATGCATGCCTCATTTCAGTTGTTGTAATTGTCTCTGTAATTTCCTCCAGAGTAGCATCCATAGCCACCCTGGCTTCTGCCACTATAGTCTCTCAACCTTCTATATCCATATTTGTATCCTCCAGTCCTGTTGTCATACCTACTGCTCCCATCCCTGGTCCACACCATCTCTAGAGTAGCTGCCACCATGTCCATGAGCACAAAAGGCACCCCCTCTGGTTCTCTGGACTGACTTGCGTGCATGATTCACATGGATCTGGTGACCATCCAGGGACTCTCCATTCATGGCTCGGATGGCATCTGATGCATTTTTTGGATTGGTAAAGGGGATAAAGCCAAAACCCTGGGATCACTGAGTTTCTCGGTTCTTTACTACCACCACCTCAGAAATAGGTCTGAAGCTGTTGAAATGATCTTCCAATGCCTACTCATCAATGTTGAAATTGAAACCTCCCACAAAGAGTTTCCCTCCTTCAGAGGATATGGCAATGAATTTGGATCCTGGGAATTTAAAAATCCAATAGCCTCAGTAACAGCTAACACTGAAGAGCAGATAGGATGAGCCCTTCTATCTTCTTCTGATGCTTTTAGCATCAATCACTATTTTGTCTTTCATTATTATAATTCAAGGATTGAATTTTTTCTTCAGTTCTTCAGTTTGAGAAATGCTAAGTGTGTACTTCTGTTTGGTTTTTCTAACTCCAGGCCCTTGCATATTTCATTAAATAGTTGACTTTGTCTTCTTGAACTGCCCTTTGAAATAGTCTGTTCAGCTATTTTACCTCTTCACTTCTTCCATTTATTTTAGCTAGAGAGCAAGTTTATGCTAGAAAGCAAGTTTCAGAATCCCTTCTGACATCCATTTTGGCCTTTTCCTTTTTTTTTTATCTTCTTAATCACCTTTTGCTTTTTTCCTGTATGATGTTCTTTATGTCATCCCACAACTCTTCTGGTCTTCTGTCATTAATGTCTATTTCATAAATCTGTTGTTGAGATGATCTCTAAATTCAGGTGGGATATGTTCATAGCCATATTTTGCCTCTTGTAGACTTATTTTAATTTTCTTCAGCTTAATCTTGAACTCGCATATGAGCAGTTGATTTTCTTTTCCATAGCCTGCCATTGGCCTTGTTTTGATTGATGATATGGAGCTTTTCCACCGTATCTTCCCACAGATGTAGTCAATTTGATTCTTGTGTATTCCATCTGGTGAGATCCATATGTATGGATCTCTTATGTTATTTCAAAAAGGTATTTGCAATGAAGAAGTCATTGGTCTTGAAGAATTCTGTCATTGTGTCTATCACCAAGACCATATGTTCAATTACTGATCCTTCCTCTTTGTTTTCAAACTTTGCATTCCAATCTCCAGTAATTATCATTACATCTTGATGGCATGTTTTATCAGTTTCAGACTGAAGATGTAGAAATTTTCAGACTTATCGTCACTGACTTTAGTAGGTAATGTGGTGGCATAATGGTTACAAGTCTGACTGCTAACCCCAAGGTCAACAGTTCAAAACTACTAGCGGTTCCATAGGAGAAAGATGAGGCTTTCTGCTGCCATAATGATTTACAGCCTTGGAAACCCTACACAGGGTCACTGTGAGTTGGATCCATCTCCACGGCACATAACCACCACCAGTGATAGTATATACATTGGTCTTCCTTGTAGGCATTTGGATAGTACGTTGTAACAGGCAGCATTATACTTCAAGGTAGATCTTGAAATGTCCTTTTTGATGAATGCAGCACCATTTCTCTTCAATTTGTCATCACCGTATAGTAAATCATATGATGGTCAGATTCAAAATGGCCGATACCAGTCCATTTCAACTCACTAATGCCTAGGATATCAATCTTTATTTGTTCTTTGTAGGGTTATGGATATTATCTGATAATATCCATGTTGTTGTTGTTAGGTGCCATTGAGTTGGTACCAACTCATGGCAACGTTGTGCACAGCAGAACGAAACACTGCCCAATCCTGGGCCAACCTTACTGTTGTTGTCACGCTTGAGCCCACTGATGCTGCCACTTTGACAATCCATCTCTCTGGGGGTCTTCCTCTTTTTTTCTGACCCTCCAACTTACCAAACTATAATACACCAATGCCTGCAAGGAACACCCCACTACTCATCTGTCCATTTGTCATACTGTGGATAGATCTTGAGATTTTATTTTTAACCATGAATGTGACAACTTTTGTCTTCAATTTGTCATTCTAGGCACTGTAGGCCATTTGATCATCCTACTCAAAATGACTAATACAAATCCATTTCAGTTCATTAAGACCTCAGATATCGATCTTTATACATTCATTTTTCATGACTTCCATTTGTTCTAGATTAATACTTTGTTGTATTTTGATCATTAATGGATATTGCAGCTTTTTCTTCTCACTTTGAGTTATGCCACATCTGTAAATAAAGGTTCTGGAATCTTTACTCCATCCATTTCAGTAAAGCTGACTCTGCTTTGAGGAGGTAGCTCTTCTCCAGTTATACTTTGAGTTCCTTCCTAGCTGAGGGCTCATATTCCAGCTCTATATAGATAAGGTTCCAGAAGGCTTTCACTGGCCAATTTTTTCAGACATAGATTTCCTAGTCTGACTTAGATAGAAGCTCTTCTGAAACCTTTCTACCATGGGTGATCCTGCTGGCATTTAAAATACTAGTGACATAGCTTCTACCAGCACAGCAACATATAAGCCATCAAGGTACAACTAACTGACAGATGAGTGCTAAGGATGACTGCAGTTCTTTCTAGGACAAACGACTAAATCAGGATTTGTCAGAAATTTTCTGGTGGAAAAAAATACCTTTTAGAATGCAGGGTTTAAGATTGAGAAGATGGAGAAAGAGCAAATTGTGCTGGCCACAAAGAGCTTGCCTTATCTTAAGAAACATTCTTGGTGATACTATCCAACAAGATGTTAGGTTACTATTTTTTTGTCTCTCTGTGCATATGCACATACTTACATGTATGTTTGTACTTTTGAATGTGTATATTGTGCATACATATATGTATTTTACATATGCAAGTACAAATATAAATGACCTAAGGATTCAAAATCAAAGAACCTAGAAGACCAAATGTGTGAACAGTCCTGGAAGGTTCTAAAGGCTCAGCAAAATCCTTGATGTTTTGAAATGTACAAGTATGGAGAAAGCGTACATAATTCCCCTTGTTCATGTCTAGCTTGTGGGCTGTCAGTTTCTCCTGATTATCATTGTTGGCATTTGCAAGCCTTGTACCTGCTTGACAAATTTGTATGTGGCATTATTGCAGTCAGGCCCATTGGCCAGTTCTGGTACCATGGCCTGCTCTGACTAATCTGCAGGTGTTGTGAGGATTGGTTAGGACGACTTGGCAAGTGTTGTGCTTGCTGGGAAGAGAATGCTAATGATATTTCTTCACTCTTCATAGTACTTTGAAATTTTGAGTATTTTTTCTGTCTCTATTTTGTCATATCATATTAGAGAACCTAGAAATGTTGTTACATTTAATGAAGTGGGAAACTGAAGCACTTTCCAGTGTCCTTGGGAAGTTTGAAAAAATAAATCAGGACTATTTTTGTTTTTATTTATAATATTGAATGCCCTGTGTGGCATACAATGTATGAGCATTGAGAAGTTGTAAATACAGATGGGGAGTGAAGACTAATAAGAAGAGACCAGTGGAAGTCATTCCGTGGGGGCTGAATGATCATAAAGACTTCCTAGAAGAGAAAGGTTGGATCAGACACACCTGTAAGTATCTGAACTAAATGTAATTGACATGAGGACTTGGTTACACAATATTGGATAGATAGAAGAATGGCTAGTAACTGTGGGAAGCAGCTACTCAGTGCTGGGGGAACAAGTGGGGGGAAGCAAAATCTAAGAGTAAAGTTTAGAGCAGGGCCCCGGAGCAGATGTTTGGATCACTGAGGAGGTAGCATTGTCTAACCTGATGCTTGTTGTGGGACTGTGACCCAGTTGTTGCTCAGGTTCCTGTGGGGATCACAGCCAGGTGGAGGTTGCTGTCTCAGAGGAGGTACCATTGGTCAGTGCTGAAAGATGTTGTAGGCTAAATTCTTAGCAACACTTCTCCCTGAGTAATGCTGGTAAGGACTCTTCCTGTTTTTTCCACATTCCAGTCACTGGACTCAGCCCTTCATAGGCAAAACCTAAGCAGACATGAACTGGTATGGGCATGAAGGAGCTTAATTTTTAGAGTCCAAGCCCCAGCTTCACAAGAAGAATAAAGAAAGTTAGACAAATAACTGTAAATAACTCCCTGTGAGATATAGATAGGTATAGTGAGTCTCTGCAGATTGTAGAGTATTAGGGACAGTGAGTGTGTTCTAAGAGAGGGGATGGTGCTCTTAACCTGTCAGGAAAAGAATTTTGGAGCATAAGCCATTTATATGCTAATTTTAAAGAGAGACATGATGGCATTTTAAAACAATGTAGATAGCGGTATTGTTAAGAGCCAAAGGAATTACATCAAGGACTGGTGGTGGTGGTTATGTGCCGTGGAGTCAGAACCCACTCATAGTGGCCCTGTACAGGGTTTCCGAGGCTGTCAATCTTTATAGGAACAGAAAGCCTCTTCTTTCTCCTGCGGAACAGCTGGTAGTTTCAAACTGCTGACCTTAAGGTTTGCAGCCCGATTCGTAACCACTACGCTACCAGAACTCCTTACATCAAGGACTGTTGTTGTTGTTAAGTACCGTGGAGTCGGTTCTGACTCATAGTGATCCTGCACAGGGTTTCCACGGCTGTAAATCTTTACAGGAGCAGAAAGCCTCATCTTTTTCCCGTGAAACGGCTGATAGTTTCGAACTGCTGACCTTGAGGTTAGCAGCCCAATTCGTAACCACTACGCTACCAGAGCTCCTTACATCAAGGACTAGTAAACATTAATTCAAGCTGTTACTGCTGGTGGTGGTATGCGTGGAGTGAGTGAGTTTCATTTCACAGTAACCCTGCATAGGGTTTCCGAGGCTGTAAATATTTATGAGAGCAAAAAGCCTCATCTTTCTCCTGTGGAGCGGCTGGTAGTTTTGAACTGCTGAACTTAAGGTTATCAGCCGGCCTCATAATCACTCCAAGCTAGATGTGAAAAAAATCTAGACTTGACTGGGATTCGAAAGAACAGGAGAGAAGTGCTATCTCATAGATGAAATGTAAAACCAAAGTTTTAAAAAGAAACACCACAGTCTACAAATTACTCAGCAGTTTCCTTCTTATAGTGATCACGGACAGGTTTTCAGGTGTATCAATCCATCAATCACTTGATTAATCATTATGTAGATTCAAAATGGAAATATTGATATGTAGATATATGTAGAGTAGTGCTTATAATATCATCTCATTTTAATGGAAAAAAATGCTTTGTGCATTTAATGTATATATCGGTGTATTGAAATACCATAGACTGCCAGAAGAACAAACAAACCTGTGTTGGAAGAAGTACAGCCAGAATGCTTCTTAGAAGCCAGGATGGCCAGACTACATCTCTCATGCTTTGAACATATTATTAGGAGGAAACAGTCCCTAGAGAAAAGTACATCATGCTTGGTAAAGTAGAGAGTCAGAGAAAAAGAGAAAGACCCCCAACAAAATGAATTGACACAGTGGCAGCAGCAATGGGCTCAAGTGTATTAACCATTTTAATGCCGGACTGGGTAGTGTTTCCTTCTGTTGTACGTGGGGTTACTATGAGTCAGAACGGACTCTATGCCACCTAACAACAGCATACTGACACATAATATATAATTTTGCATATAAAGAAAGATGTGGAAAATTAATCTATCAAAGGGTTACTTTGGTTAACTCTGGGAATTGGACTGAAAAATGGTAATGGAGCATGGTATCTTTTTAATCTATGTAACATACTATTTATTGCATATTGTATATACAGGATATATAATGCTAGTAGGATATATCCTAGCATTGGAGGATAGTATTGGTCTGATGACCACAAGGACAGTAGATCAAACTCACCAGCCACTCCACAGGAGAAAGATAAGGGGATGGATATTGTTAATGTTTTATTTATACAGCTTTTTGTTTATTGTATATTGTATTATATATAGCCCTGGTGGTTCTGTAAGATAAACACTGGATTGCAAACCACAAAGTTGGTGGATCAAACTCACCAGCTGTACCACTGGAGAAAGATGTGGCTGTCTGCTCTTATAGAGATGTCTAGTCTTGTTAGCCCTGATACAGAATTGCCATGAGTTGACATTGATTCGGTGGCAGTAAGTTTAGCTTTTGGCTTTGTATTTTATATTGTATGTATGTTGTTGTTGTTAAGTGCCTTCAAGTCAGTTCTGATTCATAGCTCACCTGTGTAGGGTTTCTGAGGAGCAGCTGGTGAATTTGAACCACTGATTGTACAGTTCAAACCAACCTTGCAATCCAGTGCATTATCCCACAGCACCACACCAGGACTCCATTGAATATATAGTATAGTGTGTTATCTGATGTAATGCAATGAACAGGCAGTGTTTTTATGTTGTTGTTTTTAATTTAATAAAGAAAAAATATGGTGGAAGAAGAGACAGAAAAGAAGGCATAGGAGGATAAACAGGAAGGGGACAAGCATTTTCATGAATTCTTAGCCTAAAATATTATTGACTGAGTTAGTTAACAGAAATGAATTAATCACCTACTATGTGCCAGACAACATTATTGGTTTGGAACAGCATTGTAGGCAAGACAACAGGAACCTTACCTCTAGTAGTTCATGTTTTAATCAGGAATGAGTATTGAGAAAAAAAATGGATATTAAAAAAGCAAGTTCAGATATTGTTATATAGAGAGTAGCTGTTAGACCATTGGCTTATTCAGTCAGTATGTGCAGAGTATCTCCCATGTACCAGGCCTCATTCTAGCTGAGGGATACAGCAATGAACAGTTAGAGCAACAAAAGTCTTTGCCTTTATAGAATTTACATTTTGATGGGTGGGACAAAGAGCAAAAGTAAAAATTTAAAATACATGGTGATATAAATTCTATGGTGGTGGTGGTTATGTGCCATGGAGTTGGTTCCAACTCATAGCAACCCTGTATAGGGTTTCTGAGTCTGTAAATCTTTACAGGAGCAGAAAACTTCCTCTTTCTCCCATGGAACAGCTGGTAGTTTCAAACTGCTGACCTTGAGGTTAGCAGCCTGATTCGTAACCACTACGCTACCAGAGCTGCTTATAAATTCTATGAGGAGAGGAAAAAATAAGTGAGACTGAGATGATAGAAAATAACGGAGCTTCATTTTATAGAGCTGAGTGGTACAGAGCTGAAGTATAGTTGAAGAAAAGTAACAAAAGCAAGAGAAAATGCAAAGACCTAAGCAATAGATTCGGGTTGAATTCAAGGGTTTATAAAGAACAAATAGAAGAGACTATGTCATGTAGAATATTTAAACCAGACTAAGGAGCTGAGTATGGATTTTATGCTGATACCATTGAAAAGCAACTGAAGAGTTTTCAGAAGAGAAGTGAATGATGAGCTAAAACCACTCTGGTTGATGAAGGATGGAGCATAATGTATATTGGTAACACCAAAAGGTTAGTAGGCAGCTTTTGCTGTCATCCATGCTAAAAATATGATAGGATGGATTAAAGAATTGGCAGTGGAGATGGCAAGAAGTGGATGTATGTGGAATGCATTTTAAAGGTAGATTCAAAGGGGTTTCTTGATGAATTAGATATTGGGTATCAGAGAAGAAGAATTAAAGATATCTTTGTCAGTCAACTTAAGTTGTGCTGTGGGAACAAACTACACCCAGATATCAGATAGCTCCCCTTGGTGTATTATTGTCCTCACTCTAGCACGTTAGATGACAGTATAACCACTAATTGGAACATTGCTGCTTGCCATTTTTGAAGAAAAAGAGAGAAGGGCTCATACTAGGAACTGTTTTATATTTGCCTTGAAAATGACACATATCACTTCTATTCAAAATACATTGGTTAGAACTAATCATTTGGCCCCACCTATCACAGGTGGCTAAGAACTACCAAACTATCTTGTGTCAGTAAGACAAAGGGCCAGAAATACCCACACAGCAGCAGTAGTGACTACATGATACCTTCCAGGTTTGGGGTAAAGGTTAGTAATATCTTCTAAGTGAGATTGTTTGAGAGGAGTGGGCCTCAGAAAGGGAAGTCAATATTTCTATCTTCAATTTGTTTCATTTCATAGCCTGTTAAGTGCGTATGTCAAGAACACTGTTGGAAATATGAGTCTCATGATCTGAGGAAATCCAGGAACAGAGATATAAATTTGAACAACAACAGTATATATGAATATGATATTTAAAGTAGTGGGATTCATAGAATGTTGTTGGGAACAAAATAAAATGGCCCAAGAAAGAACCATGGAGTTTAACCACATAAGGGTCTTTTAGAGAAAAAGACAACAAAGGCAACTGAAACCAACTCAAACCAATTGTCACGGAATCACTGACTCATGGTGACCTTGTATGTGTCAGAATAGAACAGTGTTCCATAGAGTATACAGTGATGAGTGTGGGGAAGGTACATTGCCAGGTCTTTCTTCCAAGGCACATCGGGGCAGCCTCAAACCTCCAACCTTTTGGGAAAGTGAAAAATGATGTTAAAAATATATAAAGAGACACAGAAGAGTATAACATTTTAAGAGCCTTGAGAAGTAAATCTTGCAAGAATAGAGTGAGAGACCAAGGGAAATCAGAATTAGTCATTGGTTCTGACAAGCTGTAATGTACTTCAGTTCTGTGGTGTGGGTTGAGGAAAGAATGATAAGTATAGTGTTGATACCGGTAAGTGTAGACAACTCTCAAAAGAGTAAGTTGCAATAATGGCAGAAGAATGGGTAAGCAATGAATTGTGTGGTTTCAAGATAAGGAATTAGGAAGGGAAGCAGGGTTTGTGGAGAAAGATGATGATTTTGTCTTTCTGCATTCAAGTGAACAATACCCAGATATTAGATGGGGATATGAATCTGAATCTAGAGAAAAGTCATAGCTGGCATAAACATTTAGGAGCCTTCTGCATCAAGTAAAGAGATGGAACTATGAATGTAGATGTGCTCTGATAGGGAAAATGTAGGTTAAAAAGAGTGGAGAGATCAAGGTAGAGCCATAGGCTCAACACATATTTAACAAAATAAGGAGAAAAAAGAGTCGCTAGTTAAGAAAACAGATACTGTAGTTTGACTAGATTGTATGCCATAAAAGTCAGGAAAGAGACTTTTAATATCTGTTCGAGGTTTTCTGAAACTTGTTCTTATAAATATGCAATCTACATTCTGTACTTTCAGGCCAAATTGGCAGTAGACTTTGCTGTGGTGGTCATGGTGGTGTTGCTTGTGTGCCACCGAGTCGGTTCTGACTCATAGTGACCCTGTATAGGGTTTCCTAGGCTAGAAATCTTTACGGTAGCAGAAAGCCTGATTTTTCTCCTGTAGAATGACTAGTGGATTCAAACTACTGACCTTGTGGTTAGCAGTTCAACTCATAATCCACTATGCTACCAGTGCTCTTTAGACTGTGCTGTAGTTGATTAAATATAGTCTAAGGACTGTGGAATGCTTGCTGTTGATGATGTTGTTAGGTGCTGGCCAGTCGATTCCAACTCATAGTGAACTTATGCACAACAAAACAAAACCCTGACCAGTCCTGCTCCATCCTCACCATTGTTGTCACCCACAAGACCATTGCTGCTGACATCATGTCAATCCATCTTGTGGGGGATCTTCTTCTTTCTCACTGACCCTCCACTCTACCAAGAATGATGTCCTTCTCCAGGGACAGGTCACTCCTGATAATATATTCAAAGAATGAGAGAAGAAATCTCAGTATCCTGACTTCTAAGGACAATTCTGGCTGTGCTTCTTGCAACACAGATTTGTTTGTTTTACTGGCAGTCCATAGTTCTTGTAATATTCTTCTCTAACACCAAAATGCACATGCATTGATTTTTCTTTGGTCTTCCTTATTCATTGTCCAACATTCACAAGCATTTGAGGCAATTGAAAATACCATGACTTGGGTCAGGTCCGCCTTAGTCCTCACACTGATGCTTTTGCTCTTGAATACTTTAAAGAAGTCTTGTGATGCACATTTGCCTAATGTAATATGTCATTTGATTTCTTGACTGCTGATTTCATGAGTGTTGAGTGAGTAAGTATTTAAATCCTCTTTAGTTAAGACAATGGTTATTGGCCATTTTATATCAATGAGAATGGTGTTTTTAGCTTTTCCATTTATTGTGTTTTTGATCCCACTCATTATTTAGAATTTGTTTTAGAATTGACTTAAAATAAAGATATTAGTATTATGCTTCTGTTTTCTTTTCTACTCTTCTGCCTCTTTTTTTTCTTCATTATCATCATCCATGTCAAAATCATAATCAACTTTATTAAACTGATTTTTCATGTCTTAATAATTTGGTTTGAAGTATTTTTTTAAATTAGAACTCCAGAAGAGTGTGCATTTAGTATGACAGGACATATTTACATCATTTTATAATCTGAGTATTTCTTGAGTACTTACTGACATTATCTCTGCCTTAAATTCTTTCAGTTCAATTTCCTAGGAATGAAAACCAATGATCAGGAAGAAAAAGAAGTGTTCAGAGGGAACATAGATATATGGTACCACTAGAATAATATGGTAGCAATAGAAGAATATAAATTTCTTCTCTATTCAAGTTGTTGTATGAAGCATAAGTAGATGAATAGCAAGGAATAAAGATTAGGGATAAAGTGGTGATATAATAACATCAAATAGGATAAAAATGGACAGTCTTTCAGTTAGGGATAATGAGGTCTTATGATATCACTTGTCTCTCGTTGTTATTGTTGTTAGGTGCCATTGAGTTGGTATTGACTCACAGTGATCCTGTGAACAACAGAATGAAACACTGCGCAGTTGTGCACCAACCTCACAATCGCTGCTATGCTTGAGCTTATTGCTATAGCCACTATGCCGAGCCATCGTATTGGGGGTCTTCCTTGTTTTCTCTGACCCTCTACTTTCCCAAACATGATATCCTTCTCCGGGGACTGGTCCCTGCTGACAATATGTCTGAAGTATGAGAGACAAAGTCTAGCCATCTGGCTTCCAAGGAGCACTTTGAGCATCACTTGTCTGGAGTATGATTTAACTCAATTTTAGTTTAGGTGTTAAGTTGTTTGGTCACTGGAATATTTGTAGTATTATTGACTGTATTTAACCATTCTGGCACATTGGCTTAGTCTTAAAATATTCCTTTGAGCATTTTCATTACCCCATATCAATTCCAAACTGATTCTTGGAGTTTAAAGATTAATTATTCTTGTTCCTGGCAGAACTTAGGGCTATTGAAATCAGAAATCCTCTCTAAACATTCACTCCTCTCTCTTAATCCCTGTGTTAAAACAAGTTAATAATCAGAGACCACTCTATATTTATGGTTGCTTACTGAATTAATAAATTAAAAGGGGGCCTAAAAAGAACTGGTATGATGTGATAGGATAAGGTCGGTGGTTCAAACTCACTAGTTGCTCCTTGGAAACGGATACAGGGTTGCTGTGAGTCAGAACCAACTCAATGGCATTTAGCAACAACAACAAATAGAAGTAGTGACAACAGGAATGGAATGGAGAAAATGAATGTGAAAGGTTTGTTTAATAGGGAATCAACAGAATGCTATTAGGAGCAATGAGAAGGAAAGATTCAGGTATATCTATAAAATTATAAAATTGAACTTGGGTAACCACTGACCAAGTTATGAAAGTTGAGAGGTGGAATTGATGAGTTTGCCTATGGACAGGCTGGTTTTAGGGTTCTAAAGAATAGTAGGTAGATCAACGGTCAGATTAGGGGCCAAAGACTAGAGTGAGTTAAGTTGTAGAAATGAAGATGTTAAAGTGGGTGAAATTATCAAGCGAAAGTGATTAGTGAAAAAGAAATAGAGTTTGTTGTCAGATTCTTGGGAGAACACTCATTTTAAGAAATTTAAAGAAAGAGTTGGTGACAAAGGTAGAAATGAAAATAAGTTATCAAAGAGGTAGTAAGAGAACTTAAGTTGTAACTGCATATAAAAAAAAAATTAAAGAATTTGGGAACTCAATGGTCAGGAAAGCCAAGAGCAGAGACTTTCATGAAGGTAAACACAGGCATTTAATAATGCAAGGCACTGCACAGATAATGAATAGTCTGAGGATTGAGGCTTGCTTAAATTGAATTAATGGAACATTAGTAATCTTATTGCAGAATTATTTACTCATGAGTTAATTATGGTTTCTTTTGAAAACACTAAGATAAAATATAACATTTAGAATGTTGCAGAGAGTGTGGTAAAAAATCTCAGTGCTGTCATCTGTAGTTAAATAAAACTATTTTATTGGTTTTTCTTGGAACTGTATCCTCCAGCCACACAGTCAAGTGGAATACAAAGAATAGGAGCTGAAGAGATAAAAGCTAAGTGTTTTGATTTATCTCATTGCCACTTTCAACATTTCTGCTCATTATTAGGTGTTAAGACCAGATTTAGAGTTAGTGATAGAATTCAAGTTGACGTCCTGCTTCTTCTTTGTTCTAAGTAAGGGGTACTCTACTGTGATTCGCTCTTGATTTTTCCTCCTTTTCAGTGCATTCATGGTTGAAATAAGAGTAAGAAAATCCTCGATAGAGTTAAAAACTCTTTCAGACACAATAGGCCGTGACATTACTGATGTTACTGTATGCTCTATGGAAACCCATAATGATGCCAGAGGAAAAAAGCCCCCATCGTTTATTTCTCTCAGTTGTTGGCTTGTGGTAAATACAAGATACTTGCTGGCAGGAGAGAGTTGAATCATCATCATCAGGCAGGAAGCCGCAGATTTTCTGGCTTTATAAATGGAAGAAAATCCAATCAAGGAAATGGTCAGTAAATGTGACCCAGGGAGTTGGTGGTATGAAGGTTCCAGAGAAGGTTCTTGCAAAAGTCTGGAACCATACATTTAATTATGCATGATTTCTTTGCTTACCCATAGAAACAATTTCCTTTATTTTTTTTTTAATGTAAGCACCTCCTTAGGATATATTACAATTTCTAATAGTGCTTACTTTCATGCCAAAGGTTAAGAGTAGATAGATTTTTCTACAGTCTTGGTTTCCTCTTGGGATGTCTATTTGACCTTTGGAAATAGCTGGACATACCAAACCACCCTATATTTCCTGGCTTTCTTATGTTTTCCCTTGTCCCCTTGACTCCATTTTGGCCACATTTTCCAGTTAGTGATTTGAACAAAAGTTGAACAATGGGGTGATTAATGATACAAATCTGCTGTGTATAAGAATTTTCCGGCAGGATTTGTTTGTAACCATAGGATTTACTAGAGAGGTTAGATTTCTTGAAACATAGCAGAATGTAGTTCAATAAAGGTTGTTTCCAAACTTTTCAGGATAATTGAAATATGTGGATGAGCCATACACTTGAACATTGATGAACAGATTCTACTCATGGTAACCCCATGTATACACAATAGAATAGTTCCATAATGTTTCCAGGAGTCCTGATATGGCACTGTAGGATAAGTACTGGACTGCTAGGTCAGTTTGAACTGCGAAGTTGGCAGTTTAAACTCACCAGCTGCTCCTCAGAAAATGAGTTGGAACCAACTTGATGACACTAACAACAACAACATAGTGTTTACAAGACTGACCTTTGGGAAACAGATTAATGGGCTGGCTTCTAATCTTTGGGTAGGTTCAAGCCATCAACCTTTCAGTTAGTAGTCTAGCATTTAACCGTTTAGTGACTAAAACATTTGGGAATTAGATGGACTTGAAGTCAAGTCATAGCTCTGTCACTTAAACACTTTGAGTGCTTGCTTAGGCAAGACTTTTGATTTCTCTGAGCCTCAGTTTCCTCATCTGTAAAGTGAGATGATGGTGTGTGTCTAATTTCCCTCATTTTTATTCAGATAAGGATATATACAATTGCATTTAGGGCCCACCTGGATAATCCAGTATAGTCTCTTTGGCTTAATCACATTTGCAAAGACCCTTTTTTCCCAAACAAGGTAACATTTAAGGTTCCAAGGATTAGGACTTGATCCTTAAGGGAACATTATTCAGCCTACTATAGAGCATGTTTTCCTGCCCTTCTGAAGACTCAAATGCTTGTTTTTCTAGGAACTTGGTTTGCTCACACACATACTTCATGAGTAAACAACTTTCAAACTTGTGGCCCATTTAAAAGAAGCAGGCACTGGTGTCAGGAAGAGGCTAATTTACATGAGCTGACATGAGGCTGTAGGTTAATGCAGTGGACTGCAAGGTCAGTGAAATCGCAAGGTTGGCAGTTCAAGCTCACCAGCCACTCCTTAGAAACCCTATACAGGGTTGTTATGAGTCAGAACTGACTCAATGACACTTAACAACACCAACGTCATTGAACAGGTAGGTATGGCAACATTCTCAGCTCTCCTTGTGAAAAAAAGTCATTAATAAGTGATTGGAAGAACTGTCCTGAGTTCTGGGCAAGGAAGTAGTAGCCTCCAGTTCCTGCCATCTGGTCCCATTGTGGTAGAGCCTGGGCTAGTGTGGAGGGAACAGATGTGCTCATCTGACCTGCCATTCACTCTTCTGCCATCTGCCTCATCAGAAGAGACAACAAAGGATCTGGGTGGTATCTGGGAAGGGGATTGGGGCTATGGGAGGCAGTGAGCTCTAAAGTGGGCTAGCCCCCTGAAGGGTCAGAGCAGGCAGATCATAATTTTTAATTAGGGAAGAACTTCAGCAGTTGAGTTTGGGATTCAGACGTTCTCACTCCCTACACTCCTTTCCATCTCTCCTGTATGGCCTAAGGAATACATGGTCTCAGAAGAGCA
>NW_006408588.1:12436437-12442016 GCF_000296735.1 Chrysochloris asiatica | reverse complement strand
TTTATAACAGTGGGTTACTTTCTGTGCATGATTTTTATATGGCTTCTTTTGTGTGCATTTCTTTCTTGAAGTACCTTCCTAAGCATGCTTTAGTGAGCCCACAAGACTGTAACCTGCTGGCTTAAGCCACAGTCAGGTAGAAGAGATTCACTTTCTTAGTGACTTCTTTTATAATCCAGCTGGGAAAGCGGAATAAAAGGAAAGATCCTAAAGAATCCTCAGGCCCCGGCCTCCTTTGCTAAAAAGGCAGGATATTAGTTGTTCACCTCTGAGGCCAGATTTTCCTACATTTTCATTGTTGCTGTACAGCTTGTTCTTAATAGACTTGGTTGTTGTTGTTGTTGTTGTTAAGTGCAATAGAGTTGTTTCCAACTCATAGTGACACTGTATAGGGTTTATGAGGAGTAGCTGATCCTACAGTACCACACTAGGAGTCTAGGTATTAAACCCTCTGTGTCTTAGTTTCCTCTTCTATACGATGATCCTAAGATTACCCAATGATTGCAGTGGGCCAAGACCTATTCTAAGTACTTTGTTGTTGTTTTGTTATTAAGTGCAATCGAGTTGATTCCAACTCACAGAAACCATGTATTGGGTTTCTGAAAAGTGGCTGGTAGGATTGAACCATTGACCTTGTGTTAGCAATTCATGCTTATCCTACAGCACCACACTAGGACTCCCTGTTGTTGTTGGCTGCCATAAAATCAGCCCCCACTCTTAGTGACCCCCTGCACAACAAAACAAACTGCTGCCCCATTCTGCACTATCCCCTTGATCTGCTGAGTATCCAATTATTGTGATTCACGGAATTTCTATTGGCTGATTTTCAGAAATACGTTGCCAAGTCTCTCTTCATAGTGTCTTAGTCTGGAAGCTCCTCAGAAACATGTTGGGCATCACTTTGTTGTTGCTGTTTTGAGTGTCATCGAGTCAGTTCTGACCCATAGTGACCCTGCGTCACATTTCTGAGGAGTGGCTGGTGAGCTTGAACAGCCGACCTTGCAGTTCAAATGATTTTGCAGCCCAGTGCATTAACCTACAGCACCACATCATTGCAACACAAAAATTTCTGCCGACAGACAAGTGGTGGCTCCATGAAGTACATTAATGGAGAATCAAGCCAAGGTCTGTTGCACTAAAGGGAAAGATCCCACCACTGATCAACCACTCTCCACTCTAAGCACTTAGTTGTTGTTGCTAAGTACCGTTGAGTTAGTTTTGACTCATAATAACCCTGTATAGGGTTTCTGAGGAAAAGCTGGTGAGTTTGAACTGCCAACCTTGTGGTTCAAACCGAACTTGCAGTCAAGTGCTTATCCTGTAGTGCCACATTTTTGCAACAACTCTGAGAGTTAAGTGTGCTATCATTACCCCATTTCAAAGCTGAGGAAACTGATGCTAAAAGGTTAAGCCACTCTCCTGAGTGGTATGGTAACACGAAGACAAGCAAGGATTTGAATCTAGATAGTTTGACTTCTACATCTTGTATATTCCTTTAACTGTATGCATTTGCTGCCTATGCTGGACTCCTGCTGTGGCATTGTAGGATCAGCACTGGACTGTGAACCATAAGGTCTGCAGTTCAAACCCCCCAGCTGCTCCTTGGAAACCCTATAGAGGGTCGCTATGAGTCAGAATTCACTCATTTCCAGGTTACATCTGTGTTTTAGTTTGGCTCTTTGTCCATTATGATTAAATTAATTATTATATCTAAAACCCTACAAACAAGGCCTGGCCCACAGAAAGCCCTCCATTCAGGTTATTATTGCTACTTTTACTACTATAATCACATGTACTTCCACCAACACCAATACCACCCCACATCTGGGAGGTTTAGAGGTAAGGGTTTAACTCAGGTTCTAAAAATGCATTATCATGAGAACTGTGGCTGCTCACTCCCACGCCCATTGCTCACTGATCACAACAAAGTAACATTGCTCACCAAGTACCCTAGATAAACTGAAAAAAATCCAAAACAGTTGCTGTTGAGTTCATTCTAACTCTTGATGACACCGTGTATATCAGAGTAGAACTCAACAGAGAATTGACTTGATGGCAGTGGTTTAATTTTGGTCTGGTTTATACACCTTATATCCCTTTCCTGTCATATTCCTAGTTCTCTATTATTTATACCTTTTCTAAATATAAGTATAACACAATTCCACTCATAATACTTTCGTATTCTCTAGCTACAATTTGGACTAAGAGACTGTAAATTCTATTGGAATGGGCAAAGTATACATAAAGAAAGGCAATGAATCATAGTAGAAATTACAGCTGATATGATCCAGGCCTGAGATCAAGCTAACTTTAAATATGATTTGTGTAACTGGTAGTGAAATTAATTTCAGGTTGGTTTTGCATGGTATAAGAGACATCTAGTGGTTATCTAGGTGTCAGCAGATTTACTAAAGGTAAAGTCATAGATGTAAGTATTGGAATTAAGTATCACCATTTCCAAAGGAAGCACACACACACACACAAACTGAAAAAAGAAGGGACATTCTTCTTCATTTCATGTTTCTTCACATCAAAGTTAATAAAGAGCAAAAAGCCAGTTTATAAAATGTTTGGGTCTTAGCATTTCTGTCTGTATTTTTGTCAGCTTGAACCCCACTCTAATTTGCTGTCTTCTCTGCACCAAACTGAAAATGATTCTGTTACCAGCTGCCTGCCAGCGTGGCATATTTTTCCTATCATTTTCTCCACCTTTTCTTTTGATTGCAGAGAGAGTCTTTGGACCAATCTGGAAAGCCTTCTTATTATGACCTTCATTAGATTAGAAGCAGGGCAGCTTAAGAGAGCAGGCAGGAGATAGTTCGTAATTGCTTCTCACAGGCAGGTCTCCTTCACTGGAAGTTTCCTGTCCATCAGTAAGACATGCAGCTCTGATCCACATGCACATTGCATGACTGAGTAAGCTTCTTATTGTAAGAGGATGCCATGCCCAACACCTGTATGAACTTGCCATTCTGAGCTAACCTGTCTCTATCCATGGTCCTGAAGTCACTGCTCTGTCATCTAGGCTGCTCAGAATACTTGGTTGTCCTTTATGCTATTATTGTTTCCAACCAACTATGTTAGACTTCTTGAAAGCTCTGATTCTTTGAATATTTTTTATAGTGAGTTCCTCCAATCTTCTCCATTGGATAAGGGATTTTCACATAAGCTCTTTTTCCAGAAGCTTTTCACCATTCCTTTGTCATCTGTCTCTGGTCAGGATAGCGGATGATAACCAAAGTGTCAGTTATGGTCAAAAGCTTCATTGTTAAAGATTCATTCTAGTTTTTATTCTAGGTACAGAGAATAAGGGCGCTGAAATCTTGTTCCAAAATCTTTAAGTATTTTCTATGGCAAAACGAAGCTATGTTGTTGTATAAAAGATGTATAGCAGTCTCCCTGGCATGTTCCAAAGTGGGAGGCAGTGTTGATGCTCAACTTTGTTAGCTAATTTTTTTCAGAGGATCCTTTAATAGTTCTTGATTGTTTTTATACTTCTGTTGTTAAGACATATAGCCTATTGACAGCTACCCTTTGAAGGATGCAGGACTTTTCATACACATAGCCTTAAAAATGCAAACACATTTCATAAGCACATGCATTGGGAGAAAATAAATATTCAGTGGTCCCATCAAAGTAATTTAAAGTATCTGGAATACTTTAGTTTTCTACCTTCTCATTTTATCACTTATTGTCAGGAAGAATGGATATAGAAGCTTCTGTCTTCAATATAGTCCTCATTGGCTTAGAGGCATCAGCAAACAGTCTTTCTGGTCTCCCTTCCCATTTTTTCTTCCCATTCTTTTACTTTATGCTATAAATATATACTGAGTTTCTGTCAAGGGCTGTGAGACTCAGAGAGGAAAGACACAGTTCCTTCCATTTGTGAGGCTTCTTGTATGCTTGGGGAGACTTTTAAAGTGCAGCATGCTATACACACAGAATAGTAGTTAGAACACAATATCACTGACCAGAAATCTTCCCAAAGCAGGTGACACCTGAATTGTTCCTTAGATGGTGGGTAGTAGTTATCCAGATAGAGAAATCATGAAAGGTTTCTCTTAACACACTCACACACACTCACTGCTTTTGAGTCGTTTTCCAAACACACCAACCCTGCATAGGGTTTCTGAGGCTGTAGATATTTGGAGGAGCAGAAATTTTCATCTTTCTCCTGCAGAGTGGTGCGTTTGAACTTCTAACCTTGCCTTTAGCAGTCAAGTACTTATTCTACAGCACCACCAGGGCTCCATAGGTTTGTCTTGGGGATGGTAAATGGAGGAACTGAAGAATTATGGCAAAACTGGTAACAGTGGTACAGAAACTAGATCATCAACAGCATGTATGTAATGCTTAAAAGCTTGTATTATATTCTGAAGTTGATTGGGAGTCATTGAAGTTTTGAAGCATGGCATTTTAACTTCTGGGAAAATACTAACATGATTATAGTAATTTCTAGCTCCCAGAATAAAAATAAAAGTAGATTCCTAATGCTTTAGGAAGGTACCTTTTAAATCTTTGTCACTTGCCTCATCAAACTACTAAAGGCTTCTTTTCTACTCTAATGATTCTTTTCCCCCCATTGTATAACGTCTGTATTTTTAGAACTTTTCATAATCAGCTACTACCTACTCATCTGATCTTATTCTCTCTGCTTTGTGTCATGTAACTTTCACTCTAGTCAAGTTGGTGCACTCATCAAATATTCTAAGACAGAGCAAGTGTAGGCTTTTACAGAATAGGTCTATTTCACATGTAAGGGAGTGCATGAAGTTTGAGTGTTATTTATTTAACCCAACTATGTGCCTGGCACTTTTCTAAACACTAGGGGATGCACTGGTTACCAAATCATAATCACACACCCTCTGTGATGATAAGGTTCACAGTCTACAGTCTAGAGCATCTTAGAAAGCAGAAGAACGAGAAATACAGGCTGAGTCAGGTTTCTGATTTATACATTAATTGGGATGACAAATATATCTCATCCAGTAAAATACATATTTCTATTTTAAGGATTAGTGGCACAGTTGTTAAGTACTCAGCTGCTAAGAGAAAGGTTAGCAGTTTGAACCTACTAGCCATGCCTCAGGAGAAAGATATGGCAAGCTGCTTCTTTAAAGATTAAAAACCATTTGGGACAATTCTACTCTATCCTGTATGGTCACTAAAAGTTGGAATCAATTTGATGACAGTGGACATTTTGTTTCTGTAACATTCTCTGAATTTTCTGGTGGTAGAAATTATGTCTCATGATATCTTACATGACCTAGAGCTAAATGTATAGTGGTGGTGGTTGTGTGCCATCAAGCAAGTTCCTGTATAGGGTTTCCGAAGCTATAAATTTTTATGAGAGCAGAAAACCTCATCTTTCTCCCACAGAGTTTCTGGTAGATTCAAACTGCTGACCTTTTGATTAGCAGTCCAACTCAAAACTCTCTAGGATCCCAGGGCTCTTTAAATGTATAATGGTTATCTACTATACAAAGGAGAAAAGATTGAAGTTGTCAAGGACTTCATTCTTCTTGGATCAACTATCAACACTCATGGAAGCAGAAGTCAAGAGATCAGACAATGTATTG
>NW_006408588.1:12410888-12434932 GCF_000296735.1 Chrysochloris asiatica | reverse complement strand
GACATATTGTCAGGAGGGACCAGTCGCTGGAGAAGGATATTATGTTTGATAGTGTGGAGGGTCAGAGAAAAAGAGGAAGACTCCCAGAAAGATGGATTGGCAAAGTGGTATCATCAATGTGCTCAAGCGTTGCAACAGTAGTGAGATTGGCCCAGGATCGGACAGTGTTTCATTCTGCTGTGTATAAGGTCGCTATGAGTCGGTACTGACTCGATGGCACCTAATAACAACAGCCATTCCTCTCACAACCATTTTTTTCCTCCTCAGCTGGGTCCCATAATTCATTGCATTGGCCACACAGAATTCAGACACCCTACTCATGGTTATGGGGTTTATTAGGGCACTTAACAAGTTATGATGCAGGAGCAGAAAATACATATGGCACAGTTCTTCTGGTCAAGACAGTTTCTCCTCACCTGGGCCCACAGGCAGGCATCTCTCTGCCTGTCCAATGTTACAAACCTCTTTTAGGCTTGCTGATGAAGTTTCAAAGGCATTCTGTTCTGTTAAAAGCCTCAGTCCAAAGGCTCTTGGCTTAGCTCCATGGGTCAGGAAACTGAGATCCCCTAATAAGTCCCTGGAGTAACCCCACTCTGTAAGCAAGCCTCCTGACCAAAGTTACTCCACTTTACTTGTTCCGTGGGCTGGGAAACCCACTTCTCTGTCTTGCGCTATGGCTCTTGGTTCTGATGCTGCTTCTCTGTCCATCCTTTGGTGTGACCCTGGGTCAAGGGATCTCAGGGTCCAAATAATGTGCTCCCCTTCCGGTTGTTCTTTGATTGTAGTGAGAGCCTCATGCTTACTTCTGACATAGCTCATTCTAGAGTTTCAGGTTTTTACAATTGCAATTAACTCTGCCAATATGCACAGATTCATCCTGTCATCCTTTCAGTATTTCCAACCCCTCCTCTTACACAGACCCAGCAGGGCAGAAACAGTGTTTGGTGGGAGTTAGAGACTATGGCTAGAGGATAAATGACTACATCACAATAGGGGTTTCTTGATTGGAATATTTATGGAAGTAGGTCACTAGGCCTTTTTTCCATAACACTGTTAGGTGGGTTCAGTCTACCACATTTTAGGTTGTCGTTGTTGTTGTTAAGTACTGTGAAGTCAAGTCTGACCCATTATGACCCTATATAGAGTTTACAAGGCTTTCAATCTTTGTGGAAACAAAACTCGTTATCATTTTTCTGCAGAGCAGCTGGTGGGTTCAAACCACCCAACTTGTGGTTTACAGCCCTTGATTTTGTGCCACTCAGGAACTTATAACATTCTAGTAGAGCTAGAATTTTTATATTAAGTTGACTTTTGTGTTCGAGGATAATTAGAGTAAAGGTTTACATAAAGTTCCAGCTCTTCTTGATTGCTGATAATTTCCAGGAGCTAGTCAGAAGAATCCTGACGCTCTGATTGGATTCAGTGGCAAAAGGCATCAAGTAGAATGATATCAATTAACAATGAGTGCCATCTTCCAGGAAGGGGGAGTAAAGGTGCGTATATGCCAACATGGATTCAAGAGATGTGGGAGTTTGCTATTGTACTATAGCTGAAAAAATTAACTGACAACTGGAAAGGTTTTGTGGATTTTTTTTTTTTCTTTCACTGTTGATTGACCAACCCTATCTTGGAGAACTAACTGTAGTTTGTACATGCAAGTTCATGTCCTAGTTGTCTGCCTGGGTCTGTCAATGTCAGGGTCTTGCTTCATTAGCTTAATCGACTCTGGGGAAATGATGTAACTTGCATCAGCAAGTCCTTGGGGTAAACTCACCTCTTAAATTAGTTTAATTGCCACACACCCCCAGATACTTGATTGGGTGAAAATTAATTCTATAGTATACCTGGATATCTTATCAGACTTCTTAGTGGATTTTGGCAAGAATAAAATTGAGTGTGCTCATGCCGAGGGTTCACCCTACCTTTTAGGGTCCATCTGTAACTGGGCATAATCCTATCTGTTCATTTTCCTTTCACAAAGAACTCATCAGGCAAACCAATATTTAAGCGTGAGCACTGGACATGATCAGCAGAGACTTTCAGGCTGGCACTCATGGCCCTTTGCGTCTTGAAAGCTGAGTAACTGGCTGGTCTCTAGCCCTCTCTATTTGACTGGCCTCCCTGCATGCCCAACTGACTGAATGACTTTCTTCAAAGTGAGATAGGATCTGAACATTCATCATCAGTTTATCTAGAGTTCCTGCTTGTCTAAAAATCTCGTTTATCTTTTCTTAACAATCTTCTTAAAAATGGACCAGAGATTGAAAACTGGTGATCTCTAGTGAGATATGACTCACAGACATGTTTTGCTTGACACAGAGACTGTTGGATTTCACAGCATTTTTAAATTGAATTGATTGTTAACATTCTACTGCTGGTTTCAATTGAAACAAGAGTCTCCTTTTGATTTTTATTTTGAGCACTATAACTTAGACATTTTCTGGCTCTTGCATTGCAAATCTGAAATCCAGTTCCCATTTTACTATTTCTGGGGCTTAGATTTTAACTTAGGCTGACAGATCCTTGTCACTGTTAACAGAATATAAAGCATGGAAATTGTGGCATCCATGGTGTGTTCGGACATTGAGCCCCAGGTTGGATGTCAGCTGCATCTCAGCAAGCAGAGTTAGTTTACTGGCCCCTGTTAGCAAGACCATGGATGCAGACGTGATGCTGGACATGCCAAATATTTAGATTCTTCTGACATTGAAAGCTATGAGGACCATCTGCTGCCACATTTGTTATTAGATTTTACAATTGGAGTCATATCATGGCATAATGTGGTGGAATATGATGTAAATGACAATAAATCCTAAAATCTATGCAAGTATATGGTGTGTGTGTGTGTATGTGTGTGTGTGCACATACAAGAGAAAGGAAAAATAGCCACTAAGCATATATATGTGTGTGTGTGTGGTGCTGTGGGTTAATGCTCTGGACTGCAAGGTCAGTTTGAACTGCAAAGTTGATGGTTCAAGCTCACCAGTCTCTCCTCAGAGACCCTATGCAGTTGGAACTGACTCCACAGCACTTAACAACAACAACATGTGTATACCAGGGAGCTTCAAAAATTTCATGGAAAAATTCCATTAGCTTTTAATTCGATTTTCCATAACTTTTTGAAGCTTCCTCATATGTAGGAGTCCTTCACTGGCACAATAATTAAATGTTTGACTGCTAACTCAAAAGTTGGCAGTTTCAATCCACCAGAGGCAGGCCTAGTGATCTAATTCTAAAAGATCAACAACCGTTAAAGTCACTGAGTGCAGTTGTATTCTGAAACACATAGGCTTGCCATGAGTTGGAACTGGCTTGAAAGCAACTGATTTGATTTTATATATATGTAGCTAGATGTTTATACTCATATGTGTATTTACACATACATATGTACATACATACGTATGCATATTTTTCAGAGTTTCTTAAATTCAGAATTTGTCATTAGATGCAGCACTGTCTTTTGAGCTGGTAATTGCCCTTAGAATGAATCCTCATAGAGAATCTTTCCTTCCCAATGAGTCCATATGAGGCTATACTGTTTATTGCTGTACTCCAGCTTTTCGCAAAAAATAATAATAATAATAAAACTATTGGTAATAATAACTACCCTTTCTTAAGTGCTTCTGAAGAACCAGGAACTATAGACAGTACTTTGCTATATTACAACATCATCTCATTTATTTTTTACACCCTGGTGAAATAATATGTAGGATAAGTAGTGGACTGTAAGATCAGTTTGAATTGCAAGGTAGCAGTTCAAACCCACCATTTGCTCCTCAGAAACTATATACAGGGTCCCTGTGACTTGGAAATGACTTGATGGTACTTAACAACCACAACATCTATTCTTTATAGTCAAGGAATCTAGGCTGAGACAAGGTAAGTAATTTGCTCAAGGTATTATAGTTGGTAAGCAGTGGAGCAAGGCTTCGCTGGGCCTGGTTAAAAGGGCTCTGGGGGGCCTGATCATCACCACTGCCCTGTACTTGAATCCAGAAAATAGTTTAGTGATGTGATCATTTCTTGAGTACTAGGTGCTTTTTCACGTTTTTAAAGTGTAACGCATGTTTTAAGTAATAAAGTGGCTGAAGTTTATTGAAAAGGCCTGTACTCATCCAAAAATAACAAAATGGGATGTTGTAAGTGACTAATGCTTGTATCAGCTAGTTCAGAGGAGAGAGACATCACAGCAGACCAGAGTCATTGGTTGCTATAGGGCAGAATGGGAAGTAGAGTGGAGACAATAGGATGTGTGATTCTGTGAAAACTGCAGAAGTAAGAATCTTTCATAATGCTTCTTATTCATGTCCTTACCTTGAGTGGGAATGTTACATAATAATAAGATCAGCCAAGAAGTTTTATATAGAAACTGTACCATTATGGAATCTAAATATAAAACAAAACAAAACAAAACAAAAAAACCCTATTTTATTGGTAGTTTATGGTCAAAAAATTAAATTTGATGAGGGCTATATCTGTCTTTGTCTTTAGCTTGTTGGGAGTAAACTGTTCAACAAGCAGGTATAAGGTTGGAAGACTTTATGGAGATTTGTAGTCAACACTGCTTCCACATGCCATGCCTCCTGACATTGACTTCCCCACTGTTGTGGGTTTTTCCAGGGCAGACACTTCAGGGAATACCTGCCAGACCCTCCTTTTAAACATCCTCCACTGACCTGCATCAGCACTTAGGATTCAGTTATCTAGTAACAGACTTATTTCTATTCGGTCTTCAAAGCTGAGTAGTTGTGGGATTGAAATTATCTTATATTTTTATCCACAGAGGAATTAAAGATGCTTTAAACACCAGAGAAAAGAAAGACTGGGATAGTGCCAAGATGCCATGTGGCCACTGTTGGCACATGCCCATACTCCCTTGTTCCACTTAGTTCCCTTGCTAGAGTGCACAGGGCCATGATGTTTACAACGCATGGAGACACAGTCTCAGGAAGCTGACTGAGAACAGAGTGAGTGGTCTGGGAAATGAAGGAGGAATGGTAGCAGAACATAGTTCTGTGAGCTGGGACTGTCTCTAACCTTTAGATTCACTCAGATGGACCGGCATGCCATGTGACCCAAGTAACGTGGGAGAGTCAAATGTGAGAGGTATTATGGAAGGCTGCAGAATTAGGATCGTCTTTTTTTTTTCCCTTGGTAAAGCAAGTAGTTTGGGTGATAGGCCAGACATGTCGTCTCTTGCAGACAATACAATCCCTATTTGGTACAAAAACAAACAAACAAACAAAAAAACACATACAGGTTGGGGATTTGAATCCACCCAGCAGTGCTATGAAAGAAAAGCTTTTCATAAAATCACAGTCAAAAACCCATTAGAGTGCAGTTCTTCCCTGAATCACATGCGGTTGTCATGAGTCAGAATTGCTTTGATGAATTTGATGGTGTTTGTTGTTGTTGTCAAGTACCATGGAGTCGGTTCTGATCTATAGCGACCCTGTATAGGGTTTCTGAGGAGTAGCTGGTGAGCTTGAACCGCCAAACTTGCAGTTCAAATGGTTTTGCAGTCTGGCTCATTCACCCACAGTGCCACACCAGGAAGGGTCCAAATTCATTCTCCTTTGAAAGAGAGATGACCAAATGGAAAGCGGAAATCGTCAAGTGATATCATATGTAAATACAGTTGCTAAGCTATTTCAAAAACAGCTGCATTAGTACATTGACAAGGAACTGCCAGAGGTTCAAACCAGATAGATTCAGACAAAGATTTGGAATGAGGGATACCATTGCTGACATCAGATAGATCTTCGCTGAAAGCAGAGAATACCAGAATGATGTTTACCTGTTCTTTATTGATTATGCAAAGGCTTTCCATTGTGTGGGTCATGACACACTCTGAACAACATTGCAGAGAATTAGCATTCCAGATCACTTAATTATGCTTATGAAGAACTTGTACATAGACCAAGAGGCAGTCATTGGAACAGAACAAGGGGACAGACTGGTTTAAAATCATGAAAGGTGTGTGCGCAAGTTGTATGTCACCATACTTACTCAATCTGTGAGTAGATAATTTGAGAAGCTAGATTATATGAAGAAGGACATGGCATCAAGTTTAGAGGAAAACTCATTATCAACCTGTGATACAACCTTGCTTGCTGAAAGCAAAGAGAACTTGACATACTTACTGATGAAGATCAAAGTATACAGCCTTCATTATGGTTGCACCTCAGTGTAAAGAACACAGAAATCCTCACCACTAGACCAATAAATAACATCATGAGAAATGGGGAAAAGATCAAATTTTTCAAAAATTTCACTTTGCTTGGGTACATTATCAACATTCAGGGAAGCAACAGTCAAAAAAAATCAACAGTCAAGACATATTGCATTAGGCAAATGTGTGGCATAATCTCTCTCTCCTTTTTTTTTTTTGTAAGTTTTTATTATGAATTATGTGATAGTTTACACGGGAGAACATTAGCTTTACATTCATCCTATCATATATCATTTCATTACCATGATTACCATCCCCTCCATGCATCATCAACCAACCAAAGGGTATACTCTGCAAGTCTGCCCCTTGGTCATCAGCACACAGCCCCTCTTCCTCTATGGGTCTAGAGTCCTCAGCCGCTCCATCTCTGGCATCGTTGTTTCTCTGGGTAGGGTCCAGCACTCTGCTCTTCTCCCTTGATGGTCCCAGAGACCTCCACGCCTGGAGTGCAAAGTCAACCACTCCCCTCCTTTTACTACAAAATGTCTACCTTTACATTTCCAATCCTCACAGTCAGTCCTGATAGCAATTATTCACTATTGTACCGCATGAGTGCTATCCACATCTCCTTTCATCAGCCCCACCCAGACAGATTGGATACTACTCGGTGGAGATTCTACCTTCCTCTGCACCGTCTGGATGTAGGTTCCCACTTGAAAGCTTGTAAGCCAGTGACTTCTTGCCTTTGTTGGCCCCTCATTTTGGGTAGCCAGTGTCCAAGTTGCCCATCCCTGTCTACTCTGTGTATGGAGAGGGTGGGAATGATCCTCACTGTAATGATTTGTTCCCTCTTTTGAGTTACCGCATCCATAGGTGTAGGTCAAGTTCATCAAATTGTTTCAGATTACTCTTTTTTTCCTTTTATTTCTTCTTCTCGAGTTCTGATCATCCAGCCATTGAAGCCAGGTCAAATGGGTATTATCTGTAACTGTGGTTGTTCTTGTTCATATCCCCTTACTTTTTATCAGCTGAAATCTTCACTCTCCATTCTAGTCCTCTGTGGCTATGTTACTGTCTCTGGGCCCATGAGTCCCCAGACCTTGCCATACTTCTGGCCAACCATGTCTCCACCCAGGTTCACAGGAGTCTATTGAATGTGGTAGGACTCAGCTCACAGCTACATTGCTGTTTTCCCCTCACTTCCCCTTATTGGTGACCAACATGGTCACCAGTCAGACCACATGCCTGCTCGTGTATTCCCATTGAGTCTTAGTCTTGGAAGAGGGTTTGTTCTGAGGGGACCCAAACACTTGTCTTGATGTCTCCTGGGCGAACAACTTGCTAGTTCTCATAGTAGTCAGCTGGACTGCCATTATTGCTTTTTATTTTTCCTGTCGGTCTTTCTTTCAAGGAGTATTTCTGTTCTTCTAGCCACTCAAGGCTGATCTGCTTGTCCTTTCAAGTGAAGATTTCCCAGCTCAGAAAATTCTGGATGGGGTTCAGGATTCTACCTATGGTCTTATGCAATACAGAAGCTGCACAGGAAGCCTCCTTCACTGGGCAAGTTCTAGCCCCATTTTAGGTATTCCAATCAGTTATAGGCAGAAGACAGACTTACAAGCTTTCTATGGTGATATTTCTGGCTATTCCTTTCTCTCCCCCTCATTGTCTATATTACAATGCTATGCAAGGGAAACCAAGATTCAAAAGATAGCCAAGTATCTTAACATTATTTCCCCCCTTTTACCCATTCAAATCATGCCTCAATCCCTGTATCCCAGAGCCCTGTTGTTCCAAGTTTGTGCATACATCATTATTTACCTCTGTCCCACTTAGCCCATTTAAACCTGCCTATCTGTTCTCCCATCCACCTTGTTCTTTCATCCCTTTCCCCTTTCTTGTGTATTGTCCCCCTTCCCAGAACCCAAGCTATCCTGTGTCTATTACCTACCCTGTGCTCCATCTACCTACACAAGATCTGTTTATAGTGTTCAAGAGAATATATGTCAGTTTGAGAAATTAGGTGTGCTTGACCTAAGCCATGGTATTTTCATTAGCTATATATGCATGTGAAAGTTGAACAGTGAATAAGGAAGACCATAGAAGAATTGATGCATTTGACTTAAACAGTGTTGGAGAAGAATACTAAAAGTACCATGGACTGCTAGAAATACAAACAAATCTGTGTTGGAAGAAATAACATCTAGAATGCTCCTTAGAAATTAGGATTGAAAGATTTTGGCTCTCATACTTTGGACATATTATCAGGAGGGACCAGACCCTGGAGAAGGACATCATGCTAGGTAAAGTGGCGGGCCAATGAAAAAGAGGAAGACCCCCAATGAGATGGATTGGCACAGTGGGAGCAGCAATGGGCTCAAGCTTAACAATTGTGAGGATGGTGCAGAATATAGCAGTGTTTCCTTCTGTTCTGCATAATAAGGTCACTATGAATTGGAACCAACTCGATGGCAGCTAACAACAGCAACAACAAAGTCAGAGTAGCCAGGCAGGTCCTGGAGTGGATTTGGCTGTAGATTTTGGCAGAGACGCACCATCAGAGGAATTTAAAGTAAAGAAGAAGGCACTGTAACCCTAGAAATGTGGAAAATTAAAGACACAGATGCACAGTCATCAAGAGGTCTTTGAGGAAATTCCTTGGTGTAGAGGATTAGGTGTCCATTGCAGGACGCCCAAAGACAACATCAGTTATAGAGGGCTTTGCATACTAGGATGGACCTGGGTGTGTTTTTTATTCTGGATTCAAGCATTTCTGCTTTATGGGTAGAAAAAGGCTACAGGAGAGCTTGGAACTGCCATTCCTGGAGCATGGCTTCTTTCTCCAGTGTTGCCAGAGAACTCTGGTTTCAAGTTATGACGATCCCCTTAGCTGGCTCTGTGATCTTGAGTAAGTAGTTATGCCTTCTGACTCTCATTTCTGCAAAACAGGACGAACACTGCCTATTGTACTTGCTTATTGTGGATGATATAAAAGAATGTTTTTAAAAGTGTTTGGCAAATGGTAGGTTCTCAGTAGTGATAACTATATTTATTCTGACTTCCACAGCTTGCCTTACTCCTGGTACTGCATTTATGTCCTCCGCTTATTTTGTGGTTTATGGAAGAATGCACGTGTGTTTTCCCCAACTCTCTCAGAGACTCTGTCTTTAACACTTTCACTGTGTGGATTCCTAGTCTGAAATGCTTGCTCAAAGAGCAGTCTTTCTAAGACTAAAGGAAAGGTAGTAAGGCCAGCTTGTAACTCTTAGTGGCTTTGCTTCTCTGTTCCTAGGTTGTGTGTGAGATCTCTCCCAACAGGGAACATTTTCTACTTCATCTTTAATTGTTCCTTTTTGGCGTGACCTGTCAGTTGAGACTGCTTTCTGTCACTTGATACCACATCCCTTCCTAATTCAGTCAGCCAATCAGAGACATTTATTTGGTTGTGAGTCTGATTTTATGGCAAACACTGTGCCAGATGTGAATGTGCCTTGTAAGGTATTCCATCAGACTTTCTGCCTCCATGACACCCAAGGTCTGTACAGTTCTAAATGGCCATGCTGTGGTCCCACATAGGATGGGTAGAAAAGGGGCATGTATACCTGAATCGTTGGTGGGGAGGGGAGAAGGAAGCAATAATGTAGTTTCTTTGTTGGCTATCACTCAGGACCCTAGTCCTCTTTCCCTTCTTCTTGATAGAAGACCCTCTACAGAACCTCAGTTCAGATCAATTTCAAACAACATCCAATAATGATGGAGGTGAAGATATATGGTTATTTCTTCCTACATTTGTGTACTCATTTGGAGTCCGGTGTGCTGTAGGGTAAGCAGTGGGTTGCTAACTACAAACAAGTTTGGCAGTTCACAGCCACCTACTGCTCCTCAGAAGTCCTATGTTGGAATTGAAACTGACTCAAATGCACTTAACAACATGTATACCCACTTTGAAGGTCCTAACATATATACCATCCCATTTATCCTGGCAACTGCCCTAGAGAAATAAGGGAGGGGAGCAATTAATAAAATAAATACTAAGACTAAAGAGGTAGTAAGACTCCCAGCTTTACAAATGAGTAAAATGAGTCTCTGTGAGGTACCCAACTGACAGAAATTGTTAGCTGTTTTTTTCCATAGTGACAACTCACCATTGTTGTTATTAAATGCCATTGAGTCTGTTCCAACTCACAGCAACACTGTACAGCGTTTCCAAGGAGCAGCTGGTGAGTTTGAACCACCGACCTTGCTGTTCAGTCTGACTTTACAGTCCAGCACATTAACTAATAATGCCACATCACGACTCAGTATGTTGTTGTTGTTTTTGTTGTTTAGTGCCAGCAAGTCAGTTCCAACCTATAACAACTCTGTATAGAATTTCTGAGGAGTAGCTGGTGAGCTTGAACTGCCGACCTTGTAGTTCAAACGGTTTTGCAGTCTGATGCATTAACCCACAGCGCCACACCAGGGCTCACCATTTATTGTTATTGATGTTAAGTACTGCGGAGTCAGTTCCAACTCATAGTGACCCTGCACAGGGTTTCTGAGGCTGCAGATCTTTACGGGAGCAGAAAGCCTCATCTTTCTCTCATGGAACAACTGGTAGTTTTGAACTGCTGACCTTAAGGTCATAGCCACTACGCTACCAGAGCTCCTTGGACTCACCATAGTGGTAGGTAATTTCAGGGATCCAGAGTAGATAGAGAATGCATCTTTAACCAGCCTTTGAGAGAAGCCTGATTATATATCTCTGTCTGCCATGTTCTTGGCCTTGAGTCTCCTGCACCTCAGATATCTGTGTTCAACTCACTTGCCCAGTCTCAGCTAAGTAGCCTCATCAAGGCACCAGCATCCCTATGAAAGACCTGGTTTGTTTTTTTTAACCTTCTGCCCTTGGCCTCCCATAGGAATGCCTGAGCTCTTTTCATTTACTGTTCAATGGAGCTCAGACTCTGTCTGTTTGGCATGAGCTATTGTTATACATTAATAATTAACCTTTACAAGGAGTTTGAGTATTGGCATTGAACCCAAATGCAGGGAAAAATCAAAGTTTGGTTATGACAGAGATCTCACTTGCTGAGGCATAAAAATGGGAGTTAGAAATAGAAGAGTTACCAGTCACAAAACATTTATTGTTTCTTTCTGGTTCACTTACTTGACTGATTACCTAAGGATCTTGCAGCTTTTCCCCTTGTCATGTGGTCAGCCCAGTAAAGTGAGAAATTCAGCTTTTGAATTGGAACTTGGGAAGATGAACATGCATGATTTCTCACATAATATTAGGGGTGCACTTCCTGGATGCTGCTACTGGGGTGTGGTTAAAGGCACCTATCATAGTGCCTGGGTTCAAGTCTTTCTCTGCCATTTACCAGCTGTGTGCCTATGGGCAGGTGTCATAACTTCTCTCTGTGTCTTTCTGTTTCAGTAACATGGAGGAATGATTGCTGTTGTTAGGTGCCATTGAGTAGGTACTGGCTCACAGTGACCCTGTGCACAACAAAATGAAACACTGCTTGGTCATAACTCACAATCATTGCTACATTTGAGCCCATCACTGCTGTCACTGTGCCAATCCATGTCATTGGGGGGTCTTCCTCCTATTCTCTGACCTTCCATTTTACCAAACATGATATCTTTCTGCAGGGACTGATCCTTCCTGACAGTATGTCCAAAATATGAAAGACAAAGTCTGGCTGTCCTGGCTTCCAGGGAGCATTCTCAATGTACTTCTTCCAATACAAATTAATTTGTTCTTTTGGCAATCCATGGTACTTTTAATACTCTCCTCCTACACCATAGCCGAAATATATCAGTTATTCCTTATTCGCTGTCCAACTATCATATGCATATGAGGTTATTGAAAATACCATGGCTTGGGTCAGGTGCACCTTATTCCTCAAAGTAACATCTTTGCTCTTCAACTCTTTAAAGATGTCTTGTATGACAGATTTCCTTACTGCAATACATTGCTTGATTTCTTGACTGCTACTTTCATGACTGTTGATGGCTAATCTGAACAAAATGAAGTCATTGACAGCTTCAATCTTTTCTCTATTTATATGGATTTTATTTATTGGTCCAGTGGTAAGGAGTTTTGATTTCTTTACATTGAAGTGCAACCCATACCAAAGATTGTGGTCTTTTATCTTCATCAGTAAGTATTTCAAGTCCTCCTCACTTTCAGCAAGCAAGTTTCTATCATCTGCATATTGCAGATTGTTAATGAGTTTTCCTCCAATCCTGATGCTGTGATTTTCATCATATATTCCAGCCTCTCGGATTATTTGCTCAGCATACAGACTGAATAAGTATGGTGAAAGAATGCAACCCTGATGCAGAACTGCCTAATTTGAAACCATTCAGTGTTCCTTTGTACTGTTCAAACAACTGCTTCTTGGTACAGGTTCCTCATGAGTGTAATTAAGTGTTCTGGAATACTCATTCTTCACAATGCTGTCTGTAGCTTGTCTTGATCCACACAATTGAAAGCCTGTGCATAGTCTTTGAAGCACAGGTAAACATCTTTCTGGTATTCTCTACTTTAAACCAAGATTGATCTAATGTCAACAATGATATACCTTGTTCCACATCCTCTTCTGAATCTGACTTGAACCTTTGGAATTTCTGTCAATGTGTGAATACAGCCATTTAAAAATTATCTTTAATAATATTTTGCTTGCATGGGATATTAATGATATTGTCAGATGATTTCCACATTCCGCTGGGTCACCTCTCTTTGGAATGGGCACAAATATAGATCTCTTCTAGTCAGTTGGCCAGGTATCAGGTAGCTGTCTTCCAAATTTCTTGACATAAATGAGTGAGGACCTTCAGTGCTGCAGCAGTTTGATGAAAGGTTTTGATTTGTATTCATTCCATCAATTCCCACAGCCTTGCTCTTTGCTAATGTCTTCAATTCACCTTGGACTTCTTCCTTCAGTATCATTGGCTCTTGATCATATGCTACCTCTTCAAATGGTTGAATAGCCATCATCTCTTTCTGGTACTGTGACTGTGTATTCCTTCCATCTTATTTAGAATAATGCTTCCTGTATTATTCAATATTATGCCCACAGAATCCTTCAATATTGCAAGTTGAGGCTTGAACTTTTTCTTCAGCTTCCTCAGCTTGAGTAGAGCTAAGTGTATTCCCCCTTTTGGTTTTCTAACTCCAGGTCTTTGCACATTTAGTTATAATGGAATGTTATAATGGGGAATGATGGTAGCTATTTTAAATGAGTGTTGTTGGGTTTAATGGGGGTGATGGGGATCTAGTATTCTGCACAGTGTCTGGCACATAGACAGTGCTCAGTGCAGTTAGTATTTTCAGTGTTATTGATTATTCTTAGGCCAGTGGTCAAGGTCATATAGAAGTTGGGACATTTCTAATACTGAATCATTAGGTATATGTAATTACTCTTGTAATTACTATTAAAAGGCAATTAGCTCTACTTGACTCTATCCTAGTGGTGGTATAGAAAGGGAAGTTAGTTCCACAGTTAGATGTTTAATCTACAGGAATTAGATGCTATAAACTGGAATGTTCCATCCAACTACCTTTCTGACTGAGAAGGATTATAAGGCCTATTTTAGCACTGAAGTCTTGTTGTATGGTTGAAGATGGAGCTGGTAATACATTTGGAGAAAAATGAAAGAAGATTGATAACAACAACCCACAACATAGCTGAGGCTGGTTTTGCCCTTGCTGTGTGCCTTATCTAAGTGAGTCACATCTAATTGACCCATTTAATCCTTATTAAATGTTCCTGCTATTCTCATTTTCAAAGGAGAAAGTAATCCCAGAGAAGTTAAATAACTTTGGCTTGGTTGTGGGATTCAAATCTAAATCTGAGTCCTGTTGTTGTTAGGTGCCATCGAGTCAGTACTGACTCATAGTGACCCTATGCACAACAGAACAAAACACTGCTCAATCCTGGGCCAACCTCACAATCGTTGCTATGCTTGAGCCCATTGATGCTGCCACTTTGCCAATCCATCTCTCTGGGGTCTTCCTCTTTTTCCCTGACCCTCCATCTTACCAAACAATGTATCCTTCTCCAGAGACTGGTCCCTCCTTACAATATGTCTGAAGTTTAAGAGACAAAGTTTGGCCATCCTGGCCTCCAAGGAGCACTCTGACTGCAGTTCTTCCAACACAAACCTGTCCTAGCCTTGACAAAATTTGAGTACAGTAAGATAAAGGATGTTGTAAATTGGTTGGCATAAACAGTTCCCAAATGCTGTTAGCTCCTTTTCTACTCTTCTTCTTCTTCTTCTTTCTTCTTCTTCTTCTTCTTTCTTCTTCTTCTTCATCTGTTTACTCTTTCTGTGTGGATGCAACATCTCCTAAAGATCAGAAGACTGAGATCCATCCCAGGACACTACATCAAAGTTCAGTTCTAATAACAGCAAAACCTTTTGAAATTCTAATTTTGAGGGGCAAAATTAACCTCTAGTTTTATAAGAATTATATCATATTGCTACCACCACCTTGCTTATGGTGTCTTGGAGGGGCACTGTGGTTTAATGTAAGGTCATCGGTTCAAATTCACCATCCTCTTCTCGGAAGCCCTATACAGGGTCTGTATGAATCAGAACTGACTCAACAGCACTTCATAACAACAACAATGTATTTTAATAGTTTAGTGTGTCTCATTCTATCATGCTGTGTATATAGAGGGCACAAGCAACATGCCAAAAAAATTGTTCACTTCCCCACCAGTTCTTAATAAGCAGTGTTTTTTTGTTTTTTTTTAAGTAATATAACTATATTAATAAAAGCAAACCAAACACTATGATGACAGAGTACTGTGCAACTTAAGTTTCCCTTCCACTCCTGAATATTAAATACACAAATCCACTCCCCAGTGCAAATTTCTTTGATATGTGCGTACCACTCCCCAGCTAGCCTTTCACACGAGGATGGAATTATGCGCACTCTGTTGTTCCTTGCTAATTTCACTTCATGTGCCTTGTGGAGCATTGTTTTTTGTTGTGAGCTACCCTTGAGTTCATCCCCTACTCATGGAGACCCTGTGTGTTACAGAGTAAAACTGCTGCATAAGTTTTTCTTGGCTGTAATCGTAACAGAAGCAGTTCACCTGGTTGTTTCTTCTTTGAAGCTATTGGTGGATTAGCAACCAATCACAAACCACTTGGGCTACTGTCCAGTCAGAACCCAGAGCATTACCTCATTGTAATGGCCCCATAATAGTCCATCATTAGCACATAGTAATCTGGCAGTTTGGTTGATCTAGTCTTTTTTTGGAATCCTGGTGTGGCACTGTAGTATAAGCACTGTACTGCTAACCACAAGATCAGTGATTGAAACCCAACAGCCATTCCTTGGAAACCCTGACTCTGTGAGTCAGAACCAGCCCAATGGCCTTAAACCACAGCAACAACTGTCCTTTACTAACTAAAGATACTTTAATAGCTATCTTTGCACCTATGTATTTGCATGTTATACAACTCAATCTGTATTGAATTTTATTTCTAAGTTCATATTGTGTAACATTTTGGTAACACAAGGAATATAACAGAAATGAAAAGTTGTGGTGGTGTGGTGGGCTATGCATTCGGCTTGTTGTTGTTATTGTTAAGTGCCGTCGAGTCGGTTCCAATCCATAGCGACCCTGAACAGGGTTTCCGAGGCTGTAAATCTTTGCGGGATCAGAAAGCCTCATCTTTCTCCTGCGGAGCAGCTGGTAGTTTCGAACTGCTGACCTTGTGGTTCGCAGCCCGATTCGTAACCACTACGCTACCAGAGCTCCTTATGTGTTCAGCTACTAGCCACAAATTCAGAACTTTGAATCCACCAGCTGCTGCATTGGAGAAAGAGGGGCTCGACATAAGGTAAACCCTACATAGGGTTGCTATGAGTCAGAATTGCTGTGGGTTAGTTTGGATGTACCCCAGAAATCTCCTCTAATGATTTTTACGTGCTATATTTCTCCTATTGCTTTAGACCACTGTGTCCGGAAGCCTCTTCTTGGACCTTTTTCCTGGGTGACCCAGTGAACGATGGATGGTTACTGTTTGCAAGATTGATTCACATGGCACTTTTATTTGGCTTTTGACAGGTTGTTTATAAGAATAATGACATCCGTCTGGAACTGTCTCGCCTGGCCCGGATTGGGGACACCAAGATGAAAATCTATGGCGAGGTTGTATTCAAATGTGAGAATGTGGCTACGCTGGACCCCATCAACTTTGAGACCCCAGAGGCTTATATCAGTTTGCCCAAGTGGAACACGAAGCGTATGGGCTCTATCTCCTTCGACTTCCGCACGACCGAGCCTAATGGCCTGATCCTCTTTACTCACGGCAAGCCCCAAGAGAGGAAGGATGCTAGGAGCCAGAAGAACACAAAAGTGGATTTCTTTGCTGTGGAACTTCTTGATGGCAACCTGTATTTGCTGCTTGACATGGGCTCAGGCACCATCAAAGTGAAGGCCACTCAAAAGAAAGCCAATGATGGGGAATGGTACCATGTGGACATCCAACGAGATGGCAGATCAGGTAGGAAGATGCATCGAGTGTGACAGAGACCATGAAAGCTGTAGATTTTCTATTTTTGTTTTCTGGGCTGATAGGTTTTATTTTTAAAGGTTTGCACCTGCATGCTTATTGATTCTTTTGCCCCTCTCTTCAATAGTCATTGTGAGATTTTGTTTCTGAACAAGACACCTAGCTAAGCAACACTCATAGTCTCGTCCTCGCTCCAGCCCCTCACCAAAGTCTTCTCAATGTGAAGTCTCCGTGACCCTGGATCTAAAGATGACTATGCAAGTTGCATTTCCACCGCTTACAAAGCGATTGTCATGTCTCTCCTATGAAGGTGTTTTGTCCTCTCTTGCTTCTTCTTCCCCTTTTTCTCATTGTTATGGAAACCACTGTGACATCACAGATGCTGCACTGTGTGATTAGGCTAAGCTTCACTGTCTAAGACTTTATGCAAGTATACCCCTTTCAGTAATGGGCAAGAGTCATAGGACATAGAAATTAGGACACGAAAGAGAAAGGCACACTGATTTTTCCTGAAGTCATGTTCAATTGTAAGCCTTCCTCTGGCGTGAAAGCCTGTATTTCATTCTTTGCTCAGACCTAAGCCTCCCTTCCTCTTCATAACCTTTTACATTTGGTTTAAATGGCTTTGTTTGTTTCTGCAGCCTCAGATCAAACAACCTAGCCCCAGGCAGTACATAGCCACTCTGGAATAGTAACAAAGAGTAAGGAGTGAGGGGAGAAAACATAAAAACAAAACAACAACCCACACATAGAGAGAGTCTGGTGGTTTTGAATGCCTGAATAGTCTGCCTAGCTTTCTCTGGATCTTGTGGCAAAGAAGGTCACATGCTATGCCATCCGAAAGGTCATGTCTCTAAAAGGTGTAATTAGAACATTTGAATTTCAGGTTTATTTTCTGAATCTCCATTTTGGAGATTTAGTCTATTTGCCATCTTTGTGAAGATCTCACCTGGTGAAGGCACAAAAGCCTTCTAGTTGTACATTGTATTTCTAGGTGCATTTTGGTCAGTAAGAGAAAGAAGTAGGGCCCCCCAAAAAAAGCTGCAGAGTAGCTGTGCTTCAGTGGGATGATTTTCTGCATGAGTCCAGAGCTAGAGGGATGATGGTAATGATCACGTTGCCCTTAGGAATAGATAAGTGCCCTGTGCAGAGGGCAGACAGTGGCAGATTGCAGCCTTGGATACTTTATTGCTCTGCAAGAAGCTGTATCGACTGCCTGCAATCTGATACGAAGAAAGAGGCTTCAAATTCAGTGTGCTTGTTGAGCAAGAATGAACAGTTTGTGCTTTTTTTAAAACAGAAAAACACACACACACAATTAATTTCTCTGAAGCCTAAATCAATCTGCTTCTCTGTCCTTCTAGCTCTCTCTCTCTCTTTAATCTTTCTCTCACCATCCTTCTCTCCCTGCCTATCATCACCTCCTGCCCTAAATTAATCCATAAAATGTAGTGGCAGAGCCAGAAAGCAGTCCCAGAATTCCAAAGGAAATACTCCTTGGGTTGCCATAATACCATGTGCTCTGGGTCTTTGGGATTGGATCATAGTTGTTGGCTTGTGTCTGACTAATTCTGACTGGTGTGACTTGAACCCTTGACCCAGCTTAAAAGTCTGTGCCACAGACTGAAACACATGCCATTAACAGCTTTCTATTTCTGTGGTTTGGGGGTTTGTGTTTCTCCTGCACTAATTGCTGTTTCAAGTAGGGTAGTTCTTTTATTGTAGCTACTAAATATGTTTGGATTTCAGGGGCCTTGAAGTTCTTACCTGGAAGATATAGCATTTGGGTAATACTTTGAAGTGCTGGTGAATGTAATCAAAGCCTATAAAAAATGTGCTTGTTTCCAGGAAAACAGTATAACTTGAGTTTTTAAGATAATCTATTCAAATTTGTTCCCTCCATAGATAGTCATAGAAATATGAGTGTTTCTAAGTATGGTACATCCTCCTTGCGTGTGACTGACTGAGGAGCTAGGAAACCTTTTTTGACCATAACCCAGCTGGGAAACTGCTGCTTCAAACTTGCTATATACATTCAAAATGAACTCTGGTCTCTCACCCGCAAGACAGATTCTTTTCAGGAAGTACTGGAGGCTTCAAAATTGAAATCTGTTCTAGTACTACCTTTAGTTGGCAGTGGGTGTTCACCCCTTTAGTTGGTGACCAGATAGCTCTGTGGACACAGCAGATGGTGAAGAAAGAATCTGTGCAAGAGAGAAGATAGTAAGAGACATAACTCTCAACTTCCTCATGTGTTATGTAGAGAAAATAATAACTCCTCTCATGAGATTCTTGTGAAGAGCGCACAAAGTACTTAAAATGGTTTCTAGGGTATTATTTGAGTCCTGGTGTGGTGCTGTATGACAAATAGTAGACCACAAAGTCGATTTAAACTGCAAGATGGTGGTTCAAACCCACCACTTGCTCCTCGGGAACCCTGTACAATGTCATCGTGAGTCAGAACTGAATCTAAGGCACTTAAAAAAAAGATTATTATTTTTATGTAGGTTGTGTATCTGGTAAAATATATATAAAGTAAAACACTTGCCATTTCAACCATTTCTACTAGTATGGCTCCATGACATTAATCGTGATCACCATGTTGTACAACCATCACTAGTATCTGTTTCTAAGTTTTTCATCACCTCAAACAGAAAGTCAGCACCCCTTGAATAGTAACTTCCTATTCCCCCTACCCTCCAGGCCTGGTAAGTAAATGTGGTCTCTGTGCATTTGACTATTCTAGATATCTCAAGTAAGTGGGATCACATCATATTTGTCCTTTGATGTCTGACATATTTCCCTTAGCATAATGTTTTCAAAGTTTATCCATGTGTGTGGCATGTATCAGGACTTTTTTCTCCTTATGGCTGAGTAATATGTCATTGTATGTAAATACCATATTTTGTTTATCCATTCATCTGTCGATTACATTATGCAGTTTTGTTTCTTTGATGATTAAAACAAGAAAGAGAAGAAGGGGAGTAAAATGAATTTTTTTAGGAGCAAACTAGGAATGAGTCACGCCAGGCATGCTTGGTAGTTTAACACTCACAGAGGCCGCTCTGATGTCGTCGGCATCATCCTTTACATAGATGGTGCTTCGTGTTCCTGATCTCATTTGATCTCGTCAGCCCTCTGGGTTATACCCTTCATAGCTGAAGGGGTTGAGACTTAGACAACAGTGAAGGCTTAATGATGGATAGCAGAGCCCATTTCCTTGGGGACAAATAAAGCACCTTAGGAATAATAAATATTTATATTTTAAATTTCTGGCATGCTGTGTAGATGTCAGTTAATCCAATTCTTTGATTTTGTAGTTTAAGAAATGGAACCATGAAGTATTTCATGATCTGGCCTAGGGTCAGAAATCCATTTAGGACCAGAGCCCCTATTCTCAAATTGTCAGGTCAGGCTAGGGGGTTCCATCTTCTATAATATCATTTGATGGTGCCATGATGCAAATCTACCTTCAACTCATTTGATCATTGCCTATACTCTTTCTCCATTTTACCTCCTCCATCCTCCCTCAGGGCCTTCCCCCATCCTTGCATGCCTGTGTCCTTCTTAGCTTTCTGGTTCATCTTAACTGTTAGACACTTAGAAAGGTATGTGATGCTTTAAGTAGAACCCCTGGGCTGCTACCACAGCACCTGCCATGAGCAAATTCCTCTTATTTATCAGTGTGACTATTTTCTGTCCCTCGGCTCTGGGATGTCAGCTCTGTAGGAACAGGGATATGGCTGTCACATGCACTTCTGAATCTTTAGTGCTGAGAATGACATCAGAGACATAGTAAGTATTCAATACATATTTGCTAAATAATAAAGAAATATGCATGTTCTAGTTACAATTTATCAATGACAGTGCTAAATGAAATTCACTGGGAAAGCAAACAGTTTATGCCCATTCCAGCCAGAGGATATCAGAGTATGATAGGAGGGAGAGACAGAACAGGAAGTCCATGTCCATTCCTGCCAGAGGATATCAGAGCATGATGGGAGGAAGAGACAGAACAGGAAGTCCATGTCCATTCCCGCCAGAGGATACCAGAGCATGATGGGAGGGAGAGACAGAACAGGAAGTCCGTGTCCATTCCAGCCAGAGGATAGCAGAGCATGATGGGTGGAGAAATAGAAGTAGAAGTCACAGCCTTCAGAGGATGGCTTCCCATGCATGAAGCAGATTCAGGTGGACAAAGAATCCATACTCTGTCCTGGGCAGTGTTAGAAACAGTGAGAGAAATGAAATGATAATAGTATTGTTCCACAAACTTTTGAAGTTCCTTCATGTATGTATATATGTATGTACTTATGAAATGCCATTGAGCCATTTCCAATACAAAGCAACCCTGTATAGGGTTTCCAAGGAGTGGCTGCTGGGTTTGAACCACTGACCTTGCTGTTATTAGTATATAGTGCTTTATTGCACAGCACCAAATCAGGTCTCCTGATATGGTGCTGTGGGTTAAAGCACTAGATTGCAAGGTCAGTTAGAACCACATGGTTAATGGTTCAAACTCACCAGCTACTCCTTGCAAACCCTATACAGAGTCGCTATGAGTTGGAACCTACTTGGCAATACTTACAACAACAGCAACATATATATATACACACATACATACAGGGTGGTGGTGGTGGTTATGTGCCATGGTATCGGTTCTGACTCATAGCGACCCTGTACAGGATTTCCAAGGCTGTAAACTTTACAGGAGCAGAAAGCCTTATCTTTTTCCTGTGGAACAGCTGGTAGTTTCGAACTGCTGACCTTAAGGTTCGCAGCCCAATTAGTTACCGCTACGATACCAGAACTCCTTATACATACATACATACATACATACATACACACACACACACACACACACACGTATATATATACCTATCATTGGAAGTCTTCCTCTGTTTCACCGGCTCTCCACTTTACCAAGTATGATGTCCTTCTGCAGGGATTAGAACCTTACAATAACATGTCCAAAGTATGAGAGACTAAATCTCACCATCCTCTTGCTTTACTTCTTGTTTTTTTCTTTTTCCATTTTTAATCTCATTAATTTGGAAATCAATAAATGATTCCTCAGTGTCATTAGCATTTTACATCCTTTCTTTCTTTTGCAATTAATTGTAAAAAAAAAAAAAAAATGCTTATTGCTACAATTCTGGAAATTGCAGAAAAGTATAAAGAAGAAAAGAACCCAAAATCCTATCCTCCAAGTAAATCTATTGCTTACATTGCTGTATTTTTCTAACATTTTTCTGGGCATATTTTAAACATATTTAAAGGTTTATTATATATAACATTTTGAATCATGTTTTTCTTAAGGTTTTTATTATGAAATGAGTGCAACTTTACAGGGAAGATTATCAGTTTTACTTTCAATAAATCAAATTTTGCTTCATTGCAATGATTGCAATCCACTCCATGTACCATCAGTCAACAGTATTTACCTCTGTTCCCCCCCACCCCACCCCGCTTTTTTTCTGATGTATACATACAAAATAGAAGATGTGTATTTGTTTAAATGTCTAACGGGCACTCTTTGCAATCCAACCTCCTGTCTGCAGGCACACAGCCTTTTTCAGTCCATGGGCCTACAATGGGCAGCTGTGCTATCTCTCTGTGCCATCACCTCTGCCACTGTCTCTGCTGTTGCTCCATTTCTGGTTAGGATCCCACACTCCATTCTTGTTCTTCCTTCTTGCTGGTCCTGGGGTCCTCTGTTCCTGAAATGGAAGATTAACTACTCCCCTCTTTTAGTTATACACAAGAGTGCTGATAACAATTACTCACAATTGAATTGCAAAATCCTATCCCCATCTACTCCCATCCCCTTTCACTAGATCCATCTGGTAAAGAGGAAAACTATTCAGTGGGGATTCTACCTTGCCCCACCCCTCATGTTCTGAAACTAAGCACACTTATGAAAGCTTGTAGGCCAGCTACTTTGTGCCTTTATAGCCCCATGTTTATGATAGCCAATGTCTAAGTTGTCCATCTGTATCAACCCAGTGTACTTAGGAGACAAACTTGATATGAAGCATCCTTCCTTTCAGCTAGAATCTTGAGCAACTACATCCCTAAGCAGAGATCCAGTTCATTGAATTGTGGCAATTTATGCTTGCTTCCTATGTCAAACATTTTTATCTTCTTCTGGTTGAGTTCTAGTCAGCTAGCCATCCAAGCTATGCCAAATGGGTACTATCTGCGAGTGTTGGAGTTCTTGCATACCTGCTCCCACTTCAGATTATCTGGCCACTTCACACTCAGCTGTAGCCTCCATTGGCTAGGTCCATGTCCATGGGCTCAGGAGTTCACACTCTTCCCTATACTTCAGACCAGCCAATCCTTCCTCTTCTCGCTCTCATTTCAAGATCAATGGGTGTCTATGGAACATGGCCAAACTCACTGGTTGTGCTTCTTACAACACAGATTTGTTTGTTCTTCTGGAATTCCAGGGTACTTTTAATAATCTCAACACCATAATTCAAATGCATCAATTCTTTTACTCTCTTCCTTAGTCACTGTCCAACTTGCGTATTTATATCAGGTTATTGAAAATACTGTGGCTTGTGACAGGCGCACTTGAGTTCTCAAACTGACACCTCTGCTCTTGAACACTTTAAATAGTTTTGTTTAGCAGATTTGCCTAAGGCAATACATCATTTGGTTTCTTGACTGCTGCTTCCCTAAATGTTGATTGTTCATCCATGAAGTCTTTGACAACTTTAATATTTTCTCTATTTATCAGGATGTTATTTATTGATCTGGTGTTGAGTAATTTTTGTTTTCTTTACACTGAGGTGCAATCCATTATTGAAGGCTGTGGTCTTCGATCTTCATCAGTTAGTATTTTTAGTTATCTTCACTTCCAACAAGCAAGGTTGTAGCATCTTCTTGTTGATGAATCTTCATCTAGTCCTGATGCCACATTATTCTTCATATAATCCATCTTTTTGGATTATTTGCTCAGCATAAAGATTGGATAAGTATGGTAAAAGAATACAGCCATAATACACACCTTTCCTGATTTTGTTTAAAAGTTGTGTAAGTCGTTGGTCTTTCACAATTCTGTCATGTGGTCTTCAGCATCATTTCTATCACCAAGATCACATTTTCTAACTATTGCTCCTTTCTTTTTGTTTCCAACCTTTGCATTCCAGTCAGCAGTAGTTACTAATACATTTCGATTGCATGTTTGATCAATTCAGATGGAAGAAGTTGGTAGAAGTCTTCAATTGCACCATCACTGGCTTTAGTGGTTGGTGCATAAATCTTAATTATAGTAGTATGAACTGGTCATTCTTGTAGGCATATGGATATTATCATGTCATAGACAGCATTGTACTTCAAG
>NW_006408588.1:12402451-12410327 GCF_000296735.1 Chrysochloris asiatica | reverse complement strand
TTTTTTTTTTGGGTAGCCAATGTCCAAGTTGCCCATCCCTGTCTACTGTGTGTGTGGATTCAAGATAGATTTTAAATGTTCTTTTTGACAATGAATATTAAGCAATTCCTCTTGAATGTGTCATTCCCAGTATAGTATACCATATGATTGTCCAATTCAAAATGGTCAATACCATTCCATGTCAGCTTACTAATGCCTGAATTATCAGTCTTTATGTGTCCCATTTATTTATTTTTTTTTTCATTTAATTTTTGACAGCTTCCAGTTTTCCAAGATTCACACTTCATACATTCCATGGTTATTAATGGATATTTGTAACTGTTTCTTCTCTTTTTGAGTTGTACCCCACCAGCAAATGATGGTCCCAAAGCTTTACTCCATTCTCATCATTATGGTCTAGTTTAAGGAGGTTGCTTTTCCCCAGTCATATTCTGAATGCCTTCAAACCTCTGGACAACATCTTCTGGCACTAGATCAGGCAAAGTTCTGTTGCTATTCATAATGTTTTCATTTTCTTGTAATATACCTTACAATGTTCTCCTGTCATTCATAAAGTTTTCAGTGTCTTAGCATTCAGTAGTTCCCTTCTCCTTCCTAGTCTGTCTTAGTCTGAAAGCTCAGCTGAAATCCTACATCATGGTAACCCTGCTGGTATTTAAAACACAAGTGGTATAATTTCTAGCATCACAGCAACACACAAGTCACCACAGTATGACAAACTGCAGGAGAGTGGTGGTTGAAACTGACCTTATGGTCCAGTGCTTTATCATACAGCATCACGCCAGGACTCCCTCAAGGTTGGTTTGAACTGCAAGATCAGTGGTTCAAACTCACCAGCCACTCTTTGGAAACTGTGTACAGGGTCACTGTAAGTCAGAATCAACTCCATGGTATTTAATAACAACAACAACCAAATACATATAATCATATTATACTCATATAATTTGTCATATTTATTTTGTCTCTCTCCACAAACACTGAAAAGGAGCATCAACAAGTTGGAGGGGAAAAATGCAATGGAAAGATAAGGGAATTTTCCCACAAACTTTTTAAGCTTCCTCATACATATTATTTTATATTGTTGTTAAGTGCCTTTGAGTCGGTTCCGACTAATAGTGACCCTGTATAAGATTTCTGGGGAGCAGATGGTGGGCTTGAACCTTCTAATTTGCAGTGCTGTGGTAATCCTACAGTGCAACACCAGGAGTCCATATATACTCCTTTAACTATCACACCAACTTGTGAGGTTGGTACAATTTTTATAGGTGTTTTTACCTATAAAATCCCTATTTTATAGGTAAGGAACTTGAGGTGCAGAAGTGTGAGTCACTTTCTTAAGGTTATACAGGGAGATCATGATAGGTAGTTAGCTAGATTTATACACCGCATCAAGTAACCACCTTAAATACAATATAGTAAACATTGCCCGATTCTGTGTCATACTTCACCCAACCTTATATCTTAGTACAGCAATTGATCTCTCTTGATGGTATGTCCAAAGTGAGTGAGTCAGGCAGCATTGAAGGAACAAGAAAGCTAGAACTTTCTTCCTAGTCTGTCTTAGTCTAGAAGCTTCACTGCAACATATTCACCATGGGTGACCCTGCTGGTATTTGAAATATTAGTGGCATTGCTCCAGCATCGTAGCAACACCAAGCCACTACAGTGTGACACACTGACAGACGAATGAATGAATGGTGGAGATCAGATAGAGCTGGGATTTAAACACAGATTGGTATCGTGGTGTCAAGCTGTATGGCACACTTCTAGACTTTTAGAGTGAGTTCCAAGACTTTTTAGGCAATGAAAGGGCAGATTAGATGCTGGACCACTGAATTTTTCTGGGTCCTCCTCTCAATCATAGAGCCTAGTTGGCAGTGCTTGGAAGCAAATGGCTCATGTGGTCCTTCTTTCTGTTGCAGCTTTTGTTCCATTGCTTGCACTATCCTTTCCTAGCCAGGCACAGCTGGTCTCAGAGCTCGCGTGCTGGGCCTCTTTTGTTGTATTCCTTGGCTGGCAGACTCACCTAGGAAGATAAGAGGACCCTTTGCTCATTCTGTTTTGTCTTTTCTCCCCAGGTACCATATCAGTGAACAGCAGGCGCACACCATTCACGGCTAGTGGGGAGAGTGAAATCCTGGACCTGGAGGGAGACATGTACCTGGGTGGGCTCCCGGAAAACCGAGCTGGCCTTATCCTCCCCACGGAGCTCTGGACCGCCATGCTCAACTATGGCTATGTGGGCTGCATTCGTGACTTGTTCATCGATGGGCGTAGCAAGAACATCCGACAGCTGGCCGAGATGCAGAATGCGGCAGGAGTCAAATCCTCCTGTTCCCGAATGAGTGCCAAGCAGTGTGACAGCTACCCCTGCAAGAATAATGCTGTGTGCAAAGATGGCTGGAACCGCTTCATCTGCGACTGCACAGGCACCGGTTACTGGGGGAGAACTTGTGAAAGGGGTGAGTCCTGGCCTCATGGCATGCTAGAAGACCGACTGGCAATGCGTACGGTGATTATGTTTTTAGACAGCTCAAATCTTTGCACCTACCCAGACTGCTTTTCTTTAGAGAAAAGTTTTCTTGGGCTCACGACCATACTGTCCTTTCTGGTTCTGAATTATTCAATTTGGTTGGTTCAAGTTGCATTGCAGGAAGGCAAACTGAATATTTAGAATAAATACTACCATGATCATGATATGATATTCTTTTTGAGTAAGTATCCGTCATATTCTGTTTAGAAATGGCCACTGATTCCTTTTTGGGATTCTGGGTGGGCTAACCAATGGGCAGCCTCATTGATTCATTTAACACAATGTTTCTAGTGCTTTTTGCTTGCCATCTATTAGTTTTAGGAAGCCTAGCCCTGTCCATAGGGAGCTCTGGTAGCGTAGTGGTTACGAATCGGGCTGCGAACCTTAAGGTCAGCGGTTCGAAACTACCAGCTGCTCCGTGGGAGAAAGATGAGGCTTTCTACTCCCGTAAAGATTTACACCCTCGGAAACCCTGTACAGGGTCGCTATGGGTCGGAACCGACTCGACGGCACTTAACAACAACAACAACAAGCCCTGTCCATAGAGTTTGCTTCCTAGTGGAATATTTGTTCACTAAATAAATACAAACGTGGGGTGTTTAATAAGCAGTAGTGTAATGTATTATTTAAGAGCATTAACTCAGCGACCAGACTGGATAAGAAAGCTAGTCCTCATGGAGTAATGTGAATGCCATCACATCAGTATCCTTGAGACTTTACTTCCTCACATGCTAAATGGGGATAATCAGGAAATAACCGCAAGAATATAATAAGGAATACATGAGCTAATAGGCTGGTCTATGGTGAGCATTTACTATATACTGAAATCTCTGGGTGGTTCAGATGGCTAGTGCACTTTACTGTTCACTGAAAGACCAGAAGTTTGAGTCCATCCAGGGGCTGCTCAGAAGAAAGGCCTGACGATCAATTTCAGTTGAGGAACTAAGCAGTATCCACAGTGGACTGGAGTGTGCAGTTAGGTGAAGAAAGGGTAGAGAGATGGCTGAAGAGGTGGGGACCAACCTGTGGGGAATGGCCCTTTAGAACAGGCCAGAATGCTGATGAAATCACTTTACATTTACCACTTTAGCATCTTATATTTATACTGAATTTAAAGTTTGGGCAAATATCAAAGAAAAAGGTAAGCAAAGTGACCCAATCAAGAGATGGAGTTGCTAGTCTTAAGAGTTATGTAAGGTTTGAGGCTTGGTCTATTTTTATACATGTCAAACAGACCGAATCAAACTGGTTGTTTATGAGTTGTCAATTCTTTTTTACAGTAGGATAAGTTACATTGTTGTCAGGGGTTTTCTGGGTATGTAGCTCTAGCATAGGCTTTGAGGCTACTCTGCCTGTAACAGGTACAGTTCCTGCCCTCAAGAAGCTTATTATTCATTCAGCTGAGAAGTTGAGCTCTCTACACTGGAAGCAGTGATAGGAAGACACAAGATGGCAGCATGGGCTCTGTTGGTGAGCCACACTAGGAGAACAAGGAAATTTAGAGAACAGAAGAGTTTCTTGAGGAGAGATATATAGGGTCTTATCCCTAGAGGCCACCTGTGTCCAGAATGTTCCAGTTTCAGAATCCTGGGGCTGGGGAGTGTCCAGGGCCAGGCATGAAGCAGACACTGGATGGCCAGCCAGAATGTGTTTTCAAGGAGTAGTGTTTTTGAGGTCATCTGTTTTACGAGTTAAGGTGTATTTCAAAAGAACTGGAACCTTCTTTAAACCAGACCAAGCATAGGAGGAAGATAGTTTTCTTGAAGTGTATGGAATTCAAATTCAGACACGCTGATTTTTCAAAGAAGCAACAACCAGAGCATGGACTAACATAACAAGGCAACCAGCTAGACCAGAAAGAGATCTCATGAGACTGGTCCGTCCGTCATTTCCTGGACTCTTTCCAGATCTCTGTAGAGTAGTAGCCTACAGTTTGGAAAGATAGAAAGGTCATTTGACCTCTGAGATACCTGAGGCAGCTTTGGTGTAAGCTAAGGTATTTCATATCTTCTGCTCTCTGCAAAGTCAGTGTATGAACCAAAGGTCACTTCAAATACCTCACTTCTTCTTTGTGGGTCTCTTTCCAACTCAAGGACCTTGTGGTTGCTGGAGACTGGCAGCAGTTCTTGTAGACAGCTGTGCAACGTGTCTCTGAGCTAACCTATTCCAAGGACATATCAATGGGAGTTGGTCCAAGATTTGCCAAGTACAATGAAAGTCACTGCAGCTTTTACATTGTCACTTCTGACTAGTCATTAAAAGGCAGCTGATTGGGGATATATGAGGGACAATTATTCCTGATACAGTGTAGCCAAGAGCCATCCATTCTGGACCAAATGAGAAGGAGCCTAGCAAATTTAAGACATTTGATCTGCACATCGCTCAAATCCCAGACGGTTCAGCTGATTGTTTTGTTCCCCTGCTAATTGTTTTTTTGCCCCTGTATTGTTCCTGACATCATGTTCAGAATGAATCAGTGGAGTGTAAAAATGATAGGACTCTACTCTGCTAGTGAAGGGAATAGAGCCTCCCAATGACGTTGGTTTTCTTTATTGAAAATGACTCCTTAGTGTAGACACTTTTGGCTATTTCTTATTCCTTTTTTCATACCTGCAGCACACATTTATTGAGGTCCTGATATGTACCGGGAAGTCCTGGTGTGGCACTGCAGGATAAGCACTGAGCTGTGAACCACAAGGTCAGAAGTTCAAATCTACCAGCTGCTCCAGGGTTGCTGCTATGAGTCAGAACTGATTTGATGGCACTTAACAACAAGAATGTGTATCAGGCACTGTGTTAGGTGCTAGGACTACAAAAAGTACAACACAACCTCTATTTTTGATCAATTTATAGTCCTCCAGGAGTCCAAAGGGAAATGGGACATGTACTAAGGTATGCCAAATGTTATGCTAGATGTCTCTAGAGGAACAAAGGTACAAAAAGGTAGGAATGGTCTCTTCTTTGTGTTGCAGTGATGGTTGGGGGGAGATGCCAGGTTTCTTGGATATTTTTGGCTCCTACTTTTAACAGCACAGGACTGCTAACCACAAGGTCGGTGGTTCAAACCTACCACCTGCTCTTCAGAAACCCTATACAGGATCACTATGAGTCAGAACTGACTCAAGGGTACGTAACAACAACTTTTAATAAAACTATGGTCTTTATCTACTCTCTGATCCTTAGTATTCACTGTAGACACTTCTGAATGCTGGTTAAAGAAAGGTGTATGAGTGCTTTTATCTGCTTTGGATTAAGGAGTGCTGCTCTACCCATTATAACATCAACCTGGGGACTCAGTTTACCATTCTGTCTCTCTCTCTCTTATTTACTTATTTTTTTACTAGAAGTATTAGCTCAAAACTTGGACTTGATGATTTGTATTAAATGTGAAAAGCCAAAGACAATTCCTAAGGCTATGTGTTCATCTTGCCCCAATTTTGCCCTATCCTTAGGGTTCATAGTGGGGTGGGTCCTTTGATACTGTTAGCTCTACAACAAGAATGGTAGTGTTAGAAAGCGGCAAGTGTTTACATAAAATGGAGAAAGGTGGGATGCTGAAAACTCATGTTCAGAGCAAAAGTGTAGTTGTGGAAGGCCCAGGTCACTAGACCCAAAGTCCAAGGATCCCAAATAAAGTAAATAAATAGGTCAGTCAAAGGGAAGGTTCCCATTGTTTGGAGTTGTCTGTCAAAAATATATTTTATTATAAAATTTTTTAGTAAAATCTTATTATAAAATTAATTTATTATTAATAAAAGAAAGGGAACCAGGAAACACATGAGTATATGAGACTGTTGTTGTTAAGTGCTGTCTAGTTAGTTCCTACTCATAGCGATCCTATATAGGGTTTCCAAGGAGCAACTGGTGAGTTCAAACCACAAACCTTGTGCTTCAAAATCATTTTTACGGGCATCTTTCTCTGATAGTAAAAATGGATGACTTCTAACCTCTCAGAAGTGCTTCAACTGTCTGTGGAGATGAGCAACTGTAAACCTTAATATCTGATAAGACTTGATATAGTATATTTATACTTTTTCAACATGATCTGTTGCTGTATTAAGAAGATGTAGATTCTGTACCCATCTCAATTGTTATTCTCTATTTTTGTCTGTGATTTATAGTGATGTAGAAAACATACCTATGATCTAAAAAGCAAAGGCCTGTTATAACTGCTAACTGCCATTCACTTTGGCTTAAATGGAAAACCAGCTGTTACCCTGTGAGGTCTTGTACAGAGGAGAACATTAGAATCTGTTTTTAATCTGCTATGGAGCTCTTTCTTATTAAGAAGATATGATCAGTTGACCTGGGACAACACAAGCAGCTTTTTCTTGTCAATGTAGCCAAATTGTTTAATTTCTTTGGTGAGATTCAATTGCCAGTAAAGCAAGGCTGAATACTTGATTTATTTGTGGACCATTTAGCTTCAGTTTGATACCACTATGGATTCTATTCTCTTCCCTGGATTTTTTTTTTTTTTTTCTAGGAATAGGCTGAATTTTTTTTTTTTAAGCAAGAATGTAAGGTTCTTGCACAAGTATAAGGTTCAGAATAAGTATATCCCAATAACAAGAAAAATCACATACAATGTGGTGCTTAGAAGCAGGATTGTCTGATGGTTAATGATATTATTTTTAGGGTTAGATGTTAGATGACCCTTGAATCCAGTCTTGGTTCTGCCACATACTATCTAAATGATGTAAAACCAGCACTTAAGTCTTCTTATTTCATTTTCCTGTATGTAAAATGGGGATGTAGCACTGCAGGATAATGCACTGGACCACAAGGCTGATTTAAACTGCAAGGTCAGTGGCTCAAACTCACCAGCTGCTCCTTGGAAACCCAAATCATAGGATTGCTCTGAATTTGAACCAACTGGACAGCATTTCACAACAACAACAATCCCTACTAATGCTGTTTCCTTTGGCTGCAAATTACAAAATTGACTGTGGTTTATAGAGTCAAGAAAGAGGGTTTGCAGAGTGATTACCTGGAAAGTTATTGATCAGATGAAGATCTCATTAGGAGCATTTCAGAACAGGAAACAGAGCGGCTCTAGGGATCCCAAGACATTGCCATTGAAATGATTCACTTCTCTTGACCTCCAGATTCTGAATTTTCCCATTCCCATTTTACCTTGTCCAAAGAAAGACTGTGGTTGAAGTTTGTCCATCTGTCTGTCTAATAATCACCTCTGGCCAGGTGAGCAGTATCACCTAGAATAGCTAAAGGGACTCACCTTTGTGTATCTTTTGGAGTGATTCCTTAAAATGAGATACAAGGTACATCCCTCCCTCCCAACAAAACAAAAAACATAGGGAATGGAAGCAAATACTGCTGAAT
>NW_006408588.1:12388339-12402294 GCF_000296735.1 Chrysochloris asiatica | reverse complement strand
TGTGGAATGAAATGAAAAGATAATGAACATTTTCCATTTACTTTTTGAAGATAATGCTCCGAAACCAGACTCTCACTTCTCCTCCTCCTAGGGCTTTTGAAAGGTTAAATAAGAAAATGGATTTTAAGTGTGAAACACAGTGGCTGTCATATACTATGTATATGACATTCTTTCTTATTACTCCTTGGGAAGTAGAGGTCCACAGCAGATTTTTCATAAGAAAGAACAAACTTCAGTGTCTACCACAACCCCATCCCAGTGGGGTTGTATCCATCCTGTGCTGCATCTGGGGCCTTCTCCTCATACAGGTGTGTCTTGTTTGCTAAGTGTACATATCCCTGGTAGGTCTGGCACCTTTTAAGAAATCAGTTGGAAGCCAGTTGTTTCTGAATGTACTCTGGAAAAAGGTCTGAGTTTCCTTGGAAATGCCTGTGTAATGGAACTGCGTGGGTCCTTTTACAGTACAAATGGTGCCTTCGATTTTTAATCTCACTTTGGGGCCTAGGATAGCAGTCAGTTTACAGCACTGGTGGCTATGGTAAGAGATCAGACTATTTTAAGACTTTTAGCTTTATTAATTAGAAAAAAATATATTATACAAGAATTACATACACTTTATGTAGAATTAAAAAGTTCAGAAAAGTAACAAGCATTTTTTAAGAAATTACTCAATGTTCAAACAAAATAACAAACACAGTTTTTTTTCCCCTATTATACATGAGGCTTTTGTTTCTTGTATATAGCTGTAATAATGCTACAAGTAATAATAATGTGTGTTTTACTTTTCCCTACTTAGTAACATAACACAATCTACAATCTCTCTCCTTGTCATAATGTGCTCCGTATATGTGTGTGGTGTATATGTTTGTACATGTATTTCCTCACCGAATCATTTCCATAGTGTGATTTGTGGGTAAATTTAAGGTACCCTGACTCAGAAGGTCATTTTTTGTTACCACACCCAGGCATGTGAAACAAGTTCACTTTTTTACATTAACCCTTTTTTGTTTTTTGCACTCCTGTCTGCTACAAGAAAAATATTTCCAGAGTTCATAAAGATAGGATGCCTTTGAAAACATTAATTTACAGAACCAAGAAAATATATGGTGGAGAGGGTGATTCTTCAGTTCTCACTGATCCCTGAGATACCATTTATCTGACTTACACCAGCTGAAAACCAAGAATAGAAACACTTGGAGTTCTCTCACATGGCTGTGGTTCCAACAGGAAAGGAATACAAGCAGCCATTCAGAGGCTGCTCTGAGTGCTGGTGTGTGTTCTTGGGGCTGTGAGAGCAGATGCTGCATGAGAAAGATGAGACACTGCCCTTGGACCAGGCTGGAATGTGTCATTTGGACATCACATGCAAATCATAGCATCAGAAAATAGTAGTGTTGATGTTGTTTGTGCCTAATTCCTGATTTAACAGGTCAGTAATCCCTACAAAACCGATATCACCTTAGCTGGAATATCCATAAATGGCTAGAACACATGATTTCTGACTCCTAATCCTTTGCATAATTTTCTGGTATTCCAAAACACTTCATTGTGCTCATGAGGAACCTGTATATAGACCAAGAGGCAGTTGTTAGAACAAAAGGGTTCTGAATAGTTGAAAATCAAAATAGGTGTGTACCAGGGCTATATTGTTTCACCATACTTATTCAATCTGTATGATGAGCAAATAATCTGAGAAATTGGATTATATGAAGAACGTGGCATCATGATTGGAGGAAGACTCATTAACAACTTGCAAAATTCAGATGACACAATATTACTTACTGGAAGCAAAGAGGACTTAAATACTTATTGATTAAGATTAAAGATCACAGCCTACAGTATGGATTGCACCGGAATTTAAAGAAAACAAAAAATAATCACATCATGATAAATGGAGAAAAGATTGAAGTTTTCAAAGACTTCATTTTGCTTGGATCTACAATCAACACTCATGGAAGTAGCAGTCAAAAAATCAAACCACATGGTACACAGGGTAGACATGGATGGGCAACTTGAACATTGGCTACCCAAAATGGGGGTGCCTACAAAGGCAAGAAGTGACTGGCTTACAAGCTTTCAAAAGGGAACCTAGACCTAGAGGGTGTGAAAGAAGGTAGAATCTCCACTGAGTAGTAGCCAGTCTGTCTGGGCAGGGCTGATAAAAGGAGATGGGGTTAGTACTCTTGTGGTACAATAGTGAATAATTGCTATCAGCACTGAATGTGCAGGTTGGAAATGTAAAGGTAGACGTTTTGTAGCAAAAGGACAGGAATGGTTGACTTTATAGTCCAGGAGGTTCCTGGGACCATCAAGGGAAAAGAGCAGAGTGCAGGACCCTACGCAGAGTAACAGTGACACCAGAGATGGAGGCAGGGACAATGATGTATATAGATGGACCGGCTGGGGACTCTAGACCCAGAGAGGTAGAGGGGCTGTGTGCTCACCACTGAGGAACAGGTTTGTGGGGTATACTGTTTGGTTGTTTGATGATACATGGAGGGGATTGTAATCATGGCAATGAAACGATATTCGATAGTATAAATGTAAAACTAATGTTCTCCCGTATAAACTATCACATAATTCACAATAAAAACTTAAAAAAAACAACAAAAAAAACCACCAATTGCAATTGCGTTAGACTTACCAGCTACAAAAGACCTCTTTAAAGGGTTTTGTTGTTGTTGTTTTTCAAATTTTTAAGCTCTTCTTTTGTATGAGAAGATAAATATGCATTGTTCCCCTTCCAGTACATGAAGAAAAAAAAAAGGAAAGCTATTTCCTTTTCTTTTTTTCACTTCCTTTTTCTTTCTTTTCTTTTTAACTGCCTCCCCATTATCCAAATTAGCACATGTTTACAGTCTACTCAGTGAATAATTCTCCAGTTCCTCCCACCTCTCGTAACCATAATGGAAAATGTATTATAAAAGGAAAATCTTTTCTTGAATTTTTAAAGTAATGGTTTCATATAATATCTGTCCCTTTTCAATTGACTAATTTCACTCAGCATAAAGTTTTAAAGAACAAAGCCATCAGTTTGAGGACTAAGCTGAAACTGGCCCAAGCCATAATATTTTCAGTCACCTCATATTAATGTGGAAGTTAGGCAATTAATAAGGAAGACCATAAAGGAATTGATGCATTTGAGTTATGGTATTAGAGAAGAATATAAAAGTTACCATGGACTGCCAGAAGAACAAACAAATGTGTGTTGCAAGAGGTACAGCCGGAATGTTCCTCAGAAGCCAGGATTACAAGACTTTGTCTCTCACACTTGGACCATGTTATTAGGAGGGACCAGTCCCTGGAGATGAACATCATGCTTGGTATAGGGACAACAAGAAAGAGGAAGATACCCAATAAGATGGAATGACATAGTGTCAGCAGAAATGGGCTCAAATGTTACAATAATTGTGAGGATACCATAGGACTGGGCATTGTTTCGTTCTGTTGTGCATAGGGTCACTATGAATCAGAACCTAAGAAAATAACAACAATCCATTGCATTGAGAAGTCTTTTCTTCTTATATATCTTTAAAAAAAAAAAAAAGTTAGACTGTAATGTCATTGAGGGGAGAAAAAAATAATGCATTAAAAATCTAAAACCTGTGGGAAAACAAAGATTCTTAATTACGTATTTTATGATTAAATAAATGTCAGACGTCCCAGAGATGACTTTGGCTATATCCTCTCTTTGATGCCCTAGTCCACTGATCTGATGTCAAGTTCATCTATGTATTCATGGCCCCAAATTTTGGATCTCAAGTCTGGAGATATATCTCTGGCATCCCAGATTTCTATATTTAGTTGTCTACTTGAATCTCCATTTAGATGTCTGGTATGTGTCTCAACCATCTTCATTTCATTTTTCAGGGGGATAAATGAAACCTTGTGTTTCTCCTCCACCTCCTGTCTTAGGCCAGGCTTTCTAGGGAAGCAAAACCAGTGATATATATATATATATGGTTAATGCACTGGACTTCAGGGTCAGTTTGAACTGCAAACACATATGTATGTATATATTTTGTTGTTAAGTACCATCGAGTCAGTGATGACTCATAGCGACTCATAGAAACCCTGAATAGGGTTTCCAAGGAGTGATGAGTAAATTTGAACCATCAAAATTATGGTTCAAACCAACCTTGTGGTCCAGTTCATTATCCCACAGCACCACACTAGTTTGAAACTACCAGCTATTCTGTGGGAGAAAGATGAGGCTTTCTGCTCCCAAAAAAATTTACATACAGCCTTGGAAGCCCTATACAGAATCTCCTCAGGTTGGAAGGCTCTCAAAATATGACTGGGGAAGAGTTGATTCTTCCAAATAGCATTGACCATGATGATGTGAATAGAGTAAAGCTTTCAGGACCTTCATTTACAGATGGGACACAACTTAAATTAAGAAGAAAGAACTGGAAACCTCCACTAATAATTGCAACATAGAATGTATAAACTATGAATCTAGGAAAATTGGAAGTTGTTAAAAATGAAACTGAATGCATAAAGATCAGTATCCTAGGCATTAATGAACATAAATGGGCAGGAATTAGCCATTTTGAATCTGATAATCATATGGTTTACTGTGCTGGGAGCAGCAAATCCCAGATGAATGCTCGAAAAGAACATTTCAAGATCTATCTTAAAGTACAGTGCTGTACTTGTACGCCTGCAAGGAAAACCAGTTAATACTACTATTATTCACATTTACATACCAGTCACTAAAGCCAGTTATCATGAATTCTACCAATTTCTTCAGTCTAAAATTGATCAAACATGCAATCAAGATGCATTGATAATTACTGGTAATTGGAATGCGAAGGCTGGGGGAAAAAAAGGAAGGACCAGTAGCTGGAAAATATGACCTTGGTGAGAGAAATTATGCTGGAGATCAGATACAGAATTTTGTAAGACCAATAATTTATCTATTTCAAATACCTTTTTAAAACAAAATAAAGGCTGATATACACATGGACCTCACCAGATTGAATACACAGGAATCAAACTATATATATCTGTAAGAAAAGAGTGGAAAAGCTGCATATCATCAGGCAAAATATGCCAGAGGCCAGCTCTGAAACAGACCATCTATTTCTCATATGCAAGTTCAGACTGAAGCTGAAGAAAATTAAAACAAATTCATGAGAGCCAAAGGTAAGTATTATAATGAACTGTGCAAAGACCTGGAGTTAGAAAAGCAAAAAGGAAGAGCAGGCTCAGCATCAAGCTGAGAAATTGAGAAAAACATTCAAGCCTTGACTTTCTGTATGTCTTAGACATATCCCACTTGTATTTGTGACCATCTTAAGAACAGATGGGATACATTAGGTGCTAATGACCAAAAACCAGAAGAGCTGTGGGATGACATCAAGACTATCATACAGGAAGAATGCAAAAGGTCATTAAAAAGACAAGAAAGAAAGAAAAGTCCAAAATAGATATCAGAAGAGATGCTGAAACTTGCTCTTCAGCATAGAGATGCTAAAGAAAATGGGAGAAATGATAAAGTCAAAAGGCTGAACAGAAAATTTCAAAGGGCAATCGAGAAGACAAAGACAAGTATTATCATGAACTGTGCAAAGACCTGGAGTTAGAAAACCAAAAGAGAAAAGCAGTTTTAGCAATTCTCAAGCTGAAAAATTGAGAAAATCATTCAAGTCTTGACTTTCAGTATTGAAAAATTCTATAGGCAAAATATTAAATGATGTAGAAAGCATGAAAAGAAGATGGAAGATATATACAGAGTCCCTGTACCCAGAAGAAATGCTTGATGTTCCACCATTTCAAAAGGTCAGTTATCAATAACCGATGCTACTTAAAGAAGAAATACAAGCTACATAGAAGACACCGGTCAAAAACAGGGATCCAGAAATTAGCAGCATGCACACTGAAATCTTTCAATAAACGGATACAGTCACAAAAGCATGCAACTTCAAGGTTGGTTTGAACCACAAGGTCGGCAAGTCAACCTCACCAACTGCTTCTTGGAGACCCTGTACAGGGTCTCTGTGAGCTTGAACCAACTCAATGGCGCTTAGCAAAAACAACAACTACGTATGTATATGAAAGTTGTACAATGTGTCAGGAAGAACATAGAAGAATTGATGCATTTAAGTTACGGTATTGAAGAAGAATATTGAATGTACTGTGGATTGCCAGAAAAACAAATCTGTGTTGGAAGAAATACAGCCAGAATGCTCCTTGGAGTCAAGGATGGTGAAACTTCATATTTCGTACTTGGGACATGTTATCAGGAGGGACCAGTTCCTGGAGAAGGACATCATGCTTGGTAAAGTGGCAAGTCGGAGAAAAAGAGGAAAACCACTAACAAGCTGGATTAGCACAGTGCCAGCAGCAATGGCCTCAGGAGTGACAATAGTTGTGAGGATGGCCCAGGATGGAGCAGTGTTTCATTCTGATAGACACAGGGTTGCTGTAACTGACTCGATGGCACCTAACAAACAACATCATAGTATTATAAAAGGCCCACATTTAAACTATGCTTTTCTTAGAGTAGTAAATTTTTATTATTAAAATGCCTACCTACAGAACACATTTGTTAAATAAATCCAGTTTCAAAGGATTTTAGTCCAGAAAGTTGTAGCAAAGGAAGTTATGGTGCTTCTTTTTTTCTTTTTTTAAAGCTTTTATTGTGCATTGAGTGATCGTTTACATGGGAGGACATCGGTTTTTGCACTTACTCTGTCATATTTTGTTTCATAACAATGAGAACAATCCCCTCCATGCATCACCATTCCACAATATTTGCTTCTATTCCCTCTGTTTTTTGTTATTGTTGTTTTTGATGTACACAAAAACACTCAGGAATATATAAATCATTTAAGCAATATGTTGCATCTTTTTAATTGACATAAATATTCAAGTAGGGATCTGGTAAGCCGTTTTCCAGGTCTCTGTGTGAGAAGCTTGGTGGGCTAAATTATGAAAATGCAAATGTGCAGAAGACATTGTTTCTGTCTTCAATATGGCCATAGTCTAGCAGAAGGGATATAGAAGTATTTTGCAAACTGCAGCGTAATCTGCCAAGGACAGTAGTTCAGGAATTAATTAAAGGAGAGTAAAGGAGAACAATTTTGGAAGAAGTGCAGACAGAGTGCTCCTTGGAGGCCAAGATAGACAAACTTTGTCTCTTCAGACATATTGTCAGGAGGGAAATGTTGCTGTAGAAGGATATCATGTTTGGTAAAGTGAATGGTCAGAGAAAAAGAGGAAGACCCCCAACGAGATGGATTGACTAAGTGGCAGCATCGATGGACTCAAGTGTAGCAACAGTAGTGATGTTGGCCCAGGATCGGGCAGTGTTTCCTTCTGCTGTGCATAAGGTTGCTATGGGTCAGTACCTACTCGATGGCACCTCACAACAACAACAAGGGAGAACAATGAGAAAACAAAATATATTCTACTTATATACTACTTTATAACTATTTCCAGGCCCTCTAGAGTTTGCTTTGGCAGACTCACTGGTATAAGGAATAGAACCCCTGACTTCCAAGATGAAATATAATAATAATGCTGAATGCTTTCACTGGCTCCAGTACCATTGAGAAGGAGTTTTGCATTGTGATTGTCCATGTCCCCCTGAGTATCTTGTTGTTAAGTATCATTGAGTTGGTTCCAACTCATAGCAACCTTGTATAGGGATTCTGAGGAGCAGCTGGTGGGTTTGAAATGTTGACCTTGTGATTAGCAGTCCAGTGCTTATCTTACAGTGCCACAGCAGGACTCTATATCTTGGCCTTTTGTTTAAATATGTGACCTCGAGATAGGTACTTGGCTTTTCTGAACTCTCGGTTCTGCTGAATAAAATGAGATTTCATGCTCTCAAAGGGACGTTTCAATTCTAGAATTCTGGAATTATCAAATGTCATGAATTTGGTAATGTCTTCCTTTATCCTGTGCAGAAGGATAAAGGTGAGTGAAGAGCAGAACAGGTATGCAAGGCCCTGTTCCTGATAGACTGCAGATCAGTCTGGATTAGGAGGCTAAATAAAGTTAGCTCTATTAACATTACAATGAAAATTTTCACGTTTAATACCTTGATGTGCTAGATATACTCCAGATCCATGAGAATTAAGTTTTAGTTAATGGAGTGATGACTGACACCTTTGATTTCTTTGTTTAAAACAAATTTATTGTAAATTTGAGTGAAAGTTTACAGAGCAGATCATCAGTTTTACATCCAACAAATCATCGGTTTACTATTATCTCAACTGCAATCCATCAGTTTAAAATCACTTATACCACTTCCTCCCTGTGTTTCTTGTGTCCATTCTTCCTCCTTTCTTCTGAATTTTGTCCTTACATGGATGCTGATCTCTTGATCCCAAATTGTTGACAATTCTATGGTGTGCGTGCCTCGCTAGTATTATTGCTCCACTTATATACCTGTCTATTTCTGGTCCAAAAATTCCTGAAGGGTGACCAGTGGCCATAGTCTTTGGGTTCCACCAGTCTTTATCTGACTATTAAGTCTTATCTTTTTTTGTGATTTTGAGTTTCGTTCCACATTTTTCTCTCACTCTAATGTGATCCTTTTTTCAGAGTTGTTGGCTGTGATAGGTAGACACCATTTATTTACTTCTTCTGGTCTCAGAGCCATAGAGACTGATATTCCCATGGTTCATTAGTCCATTGGGCTACTTGTTTCCCTCTTTCTTCAGTTTTCATCACTTTTCTTTCCTCTGGATAGGGACAGACCACCTTAGATGACGTTCATAAGCTTTTAAGTTCCCAGTCACTATTTACCGAAGTAGGCTTTAGAACACTGTCTTTGTTGAGTATGTGATGCCAGCTGACCATAAGTTTTGCATTTCTTAAGGACTGTCTTCTTTTAAATCCATGATTTACTCCTTTTTGATTAGCAATGACATATCAGAGAAAGAAATGTTTACGAGACCTGCAGTTCATTGACATGAATCAACCATTGGTGCCTAAGTCATACGAATGTATGTCTGACAGTGACCATGGGAATGCTCCAATTCAGCTTTTTTTCCTTCTTTCAGTTCTGTAAGTTTCCTTTTCAACAGACACAGGCTTGTATTAGCCCAGGAAATTGTGTCCATGATTTCTGCCTAAGGTGTCATCCAACCTGATCAAAACCTGAGATCCCCATGACCACACCTGTTAATGCTATTCCAACAAGAGGGTCAGGGAAAGTAGACTATAGGTTATTCTGGAGATTTCACACTCTAAGGGTTTTAGAAGGGCAGATTGAAAGTCTTGGAAATCTTTAAAAACCATATTATAGTCTAGCATTCAGCATGAGAATGTGAGGGTCAGCACGTGGCAACTGCTTGTGAACAGCATCTCACCTTCTGCAGGTTGTGGTGCTGTCCCAGTGGAGACACAGTGGTCATTTACATGGCCGATTTTACCTATTACTGCATTTGCAGAAAGCTGCTTTGCTGCCAGCAGACATCTGCCCATTATGGATGTAATCAACTGAAATGCTGCTAAATTACGAGAAGCAAGTACTTTAGAACACAACACAAGGGGATTATCTCAGACTTTTTGAATGTCTCTGGCATCATGTTTCGTTTCACAGACAGATCAGTCTTTACTCACTCTGCTTTGGATTAAGAAGAGAGATGAGTTAAGAGACCTTTTATTTATTGAGAGGAGTTTTCAAAGTCCACTCTGTGTTAAGTTCTTAATGTGCATGCACCATTTTACCTTCACATCACTCTGCAGATTGGATATTATCTCTTCATTTTCTAGATGAAGAAATCAATGGCCAATTTAATCATTCCAAAGCATCTATTGAGCATTAGTAGTCTTCCAAGGATTGTGCTGGGCACCAGGACTGAAAAGGCATTTGCTGTGATGTTCCTAATCATTGCTTTGTAAATATATCATCACAGCCTGGTATCTGAGGAGTTGTTGTTGTTATTAAGTGCTGTCGAGTCAGTTCCGACCCATAGCGATCCTGTATAGGGTTTCTTAGGAGCGACTGGTGAGCTTGAACCACGGACCTTGCAGTTCAAACGGCTTTGCAATCTGGCGCATTAACCCACAGCACCACACCAGGACTCCATGGGTGACCCTGCTGGTACTTAAAATATCAGTGGCATAGCTTCCAGAATTTCAGCAACATACAAGCCACCACAGTACATCAAACTGACCAGTTCGATATAAACACAATGAAATATTCTGGAATTCCCATTCTTCACAATGTTATCCATAACTGGTTATGATCCACACAATTGCATGTCTTTGCATAATCAATGAAACACAGGTCAGCATCTTTATGATATTCTGTACTTTCAGTCAAGATCCATCTGACATCAGCAATGATAGCCTTCATTTCAGAGCTCTCAAAATCCTACTTGCATTCTAACAATTCCTTGTTGATGTTCTGCTATAATTATTTTTGAATTATCTCCAGCAAAATTTTATTTGCGCTTGATATTAAAGATATTGTTTGATCATTTCCACATTTTACTGGATTACTCTTCTATGGTATCGGCACAAATATGGATAACTTTTTGTCAGTTAACCAGTTAACTGTCTATGAAATGTTTTGGCAAAGGTCAGTGAGCATTTTTCAGCTTTGCATCTGTTTGTTAAAACATCCTAATTGTTATTGTGTGAATTCCTGGAGCCTTGTTTTTCACCAGTGTTTTCAGTACAATTTAGATTTTTTCCTCAAAAATCATTGCTACCTCCTGAAATGACGATGGCTACCACTTTGGTAGTAATTATATGAATTGTTATCTCCATGTCTTTTCTCAGTGCTTCCTCTGTCATTCAGTAGTTTGTCCATAAAATCTTTCAGTATTATAACTAGAGACTTGATTTTTTTATTCCGTTATTTCAACTTGAGAAATGCTGACTGTGTTCTTCTCTTTGAGGGCTTTGTTTTTTTTTTAATGTTTTATTGAGAATTATGTGATAGTTTACATGGGAGAACAATAGCTTTACATTCATCCTATCGGATATCATTTCATTGCCATGGTTACAATCCCCTCCATGTATCATCAATCAATCAAAGGGTATATCCTGCAAGCCTGCCCCCCTGGCCATCAGCACACAGCCCCTCTCTGTCAGGCATTCCATCTCCCTATGTCATCATCCCTGCCTCCATTCCCAGTGTCACTGCTTCTCTGGGTAAGGTCCTGCACTCAGCTCTTTTCCCTTGATGGTCCCAGGGACCTCCGCTCCTAGGCTGCAAAGTCAACCACTCCTGTCCTTTTGTTACAAAACATCTACCTTTATATTTCCAACACTTGCAGTCAGTCCGGATAGCAATTATTCACTATTGTACCATAAGAGTCCCATCCGTATCTCCTTTCATCAGTCCCGCCCAGACAGATTGGATACTTACTACTCAGTGGAGAGTCTACCTTCCTCTGTACTCCATCTGGAAAGCTTGTAAGCCAGTCACTTCTTATCTTTGTAGCTTCCCCATTTTGGGTAGCCAATGTCTAAGTTGCCCATCCCCATCTAGCCTGTGTACCGAGGGGGTGGGAATGATCCTCTCTGTAAAGATTTTTTCCCTCTTTTGAGCTACTGCATCCATAGGTATAGGTCAAGTTCATCAAATTGTATCAGATCACTCTTTTTTTTCCCCCTCTTCTTTCTTCTTCTGGTTGAGCTCTGATCATCCAGTCATTGAAGATAGGTCAAGTGGGTATTATCTGCAAGTGTGGGTGTTCTTATGGCCTCTCTTCTTATCAACTGGATGCTTCTCTCTCACTCTAGTCCTCTGTGGCTATGTCACTGTCTCTGGGCCCACGAGTCCCCTAGGCCTTGCCATACTGCTGGCCAACCCGGTCTCCACCCAGGTTCACAGGAGTCTATTGAACCTTGTAGGGCTTAGCTCGCAGCTTTATTGCTGTTTTCTCCTCACTTCCCCTTATTGGTGACCAGTGTGGTCATCAATCCGAACGCATGTCTGCTCATATACTCTCATTGAGTCTTAGTCTTGGAAGTGGGTTTGCCCTGAGGGGACCCGACCACTTGCCTTGTTGTCTCCTGGGTGAGCAACTTGCTTGTTCTTGTAGTAATCAGTCTGTCTGCCTATATTGTTTTGTATTTTTCCTGTGGGTCTTTCTTTTAAGAAGTATCTTCTGTTCTTCTAGATGCTCTAGACTGGTCTGCTTGTCCTTTCAAGTGGAAATTTCCCACCTCAGAAAATTCTGAATGGGGTTCAGGATTCTACCTATGGTCTTATGTAATGCAGAGGCTCCTCAGGAAGCCTCCTTCACTGGGCATGTTGTATCCCCATTTTAGGTATTCGAATCAGTTATAGGCAGAAGACAGACTAACACGCTTTCTATGGTGATATTTCTGGCTATTCCTTTCTCTCCCCCTCAAGTGTCTATTTTATAATGGTATGCCAGGGAAACCAAGATTCAAAAGACAGCCAAGCATCTTAACATTATTTCCCCCCTTTTTCCCATTCTAACCATGTTTCAATGCCTGTATCCCAGAGCCCTGTTGTTCCAAGGTTGTACATACAACATTATCTACCTCTGTGCCACTTAACCATGCAAACCTGCCTAATTGTTTTCCCAACTGCGTTGTACTTCCATTTCTCTTCCCCTTCTTGTGTATTTCCCCCCTCCCCAGCAACCAAACTATCCTGTGTCTATTCCCTACCCTGTGTTCCACCTTTCCCTCCCTCCTTCACCCCATCCCCCACATCCCGGTAACCAGCTTTAGTATGGTTTCGTTTTCTTAGTCTTTTACAGTAGTGGTCCTATGCAGTGTTTCTCTTTTTGTGACTGACTAATTTCACTCAACATAATGTCCTCAAAGTTCACCCATGTTATGTGGTAGCTTACAGCTTCCTTGTTGTTCTTCAAGGTAGCATAATATTCCATTGTGTATGTACCACAGTTTGTTTATCCATTCTTCAGTTGATGGGCACTTAGGTTGTCTCCATCTTTTTGCTATTGTAAATGGTACTGCTATGATCATTGGTGTGCATATATCTGCTCATGTACCAAGTAGAGGATTGCTTAGACCATAAGGTATTTATATGTCCAACCTTCTGAGGAAGCACCATATTGCTTTGCATAGAGGTTGGACCATTTTGCAATCCCACCAGCAATGCAGGAGCATCCCAGTTTCTCCACATCCTCACCAGCATTTATTGTCCTCTACTTTTTTGATCTTTTCTGTTATTGCTGTTGTGAGATGATATCTCATTGTTGTTTTGATTTGTATCTCTCTAATGGCTAGTGTTTATCTGCTATTCATAAGGTTTTCAGTGACTAAATATTTGGAAGTAGTTCATCACTCCTTCTTCCTAACCTGTCTTTGTCTGGAAGCTCATCTGAAACCTGTCCACCATGGGTGACCCTGCTGGCATTTAAAATACTGGTGGCATAGTTTTCAGATTACAGCAACTCACAAGCCACCGCAGTACGACAAACTGACAGATGAGTGGTATGGATTACACTTGGTATGGATTACATCTCAATGTAAAGAAAACAAGAATCCTCACCACTGGACCAATAAACAACATTCTTATCAATGGAGAAAAAATTGAAGTTGTCGAGGACTTCATTCTTCTTGGATCAGCTATCAACACCCATGGAAGCAGCAGTCAAGAAATCAAATGGTGTATTGCATTAAGCAAATCTGCTGCACAATACCTTTTTAAAGTATTGAAGAGCAAAGAAGTCAGCTTGAGGATAAGGTGTGCCTGACCCAAGCCATGGTATTTTCAGTAATGTCATATGCATGCAAACGTGAATAATAAATACCGTAGAAGAACTGATGCTTTTGAATTATGGTGTTGGAGGAGAGTATTGAAAGTGCCATGGGGTGCCTAAAAAACAATAGACCTGTTTTGGAAAAAGTGCAGCCAGAGTGCTCCTTGGAGGTCAAGATGGCCAAACTTTGTCTTTCATACTTTGGACATATTGTCATGAGGGACCAGTCGCTGGAGAAGGATATCATGTTTGGTAAGGTGGAGGGTCAGAGAAAAAGAG
>NW_006408588.1:12363219-12387396 GCF_000296735.1 Chrysochloris asiatica | reverse complement strand
TTGCATTATATGTGTAAATTGTTTTGGGCAGTATTGGCATTTTCAAAATACTTCCTATCCAGGAGCATGATACAATCTTCCATTTTTGTAGGTCTCTGGTTTCTTATAGTAGTGTTTTGTAGTTTTCTTTGTATAGGTCCTTTGTTTCTCTGGTTACATTTATTCCTAGATATTACAACCTTTGGGCAGTGACTGTAAATGGTATTGCTTTCCTAAAGTCCTTTTCAGTGCTGTTGTTGTTGGTATAGAGGAATCCAACTTATTTTTGTATGTTGATCTTATATCCTGCCACTTTGCTGAATCTTCCAATGAGGTCTAGTAGGATTTTTACTGAGTCTTTGGGGTTTTCTATACATAGGATCATATCGTCTGCAAATAGAGTTTTACTTTTTTTCTTCCAATTTGGATGCCTTTAATTTCCCTGTCTTGCCATATAGTTCTTGCTAAGACTTCCAGCAAAATGTTGAACCAGGTCACAAAGGGCCTGGTTCCTGTTTGCAAATGGAAGACTTTCAGTTTCTCTCCACTGAGAGTAATGTAGGTTGTTGGTTTTATATATATGCTCTTAATTATGTTGAGGTATTTCCTTTCAATTCCTACTTTGTTGAGAGTTTTTATCAGGAATGGATGTTGAATTTTGTCAAATGCCTTTTCTGCATCAATCGATATGATCATGTGGTTCTTTTATTTTTTTCTTATTTATATGGTGGCTAACGTTGATCGGTTTTCTAATGTTGAACCATCCTTGCATACCTGATATGAATCCCACTTGATCATGATGTATTTATTGTCTTTTTGATGTGCTGCTGGATTCTGTTGGCTAGGATTTTGTTGAGAATTTTTGCATCTATGTTCATGAGGGATATTGGTGTATAATTTTCTTTCTTAGTGATGTCCTTCCCTGGTTTTGGTATGAAGGTTATGCTTGCTTCATAAAAAGTATTAGGAAGTTTTCCATCCACTTCTATATTCTGGAATAATTTGAGTAGAATTGGTGACAGCTCTTCCCTGAGCATTTGGTAGAACTTACCAGTGAAGCCATCTGGGTCTATACTTCTTTTGGTTGGGAGTTTTTTGATGACCTGATCAATTTCTTCTGTTATGGGTCTGTTCAGGTTTTCTACTTCACTGTGTGTAAGTTCACGTAGGTCATGTTTTTGTAAAAGTATATCCATCTGTTTTAAGTTTTCAAATGTGTTGTAGTACAACTTTTCATATTATTCTGTTATTATCCTTTTGATATCCTTTGGTTCCATTGTGACCTTGCCTGTGAAGTTTTTAATGTGTGCTATTTGTGTCTTCTCCCTCTTTTCTCTTCTTAGGTGTGCCAGTGGTCTGTCAATTTTGTTAATTCTTTCAATGAGCCAGCTTCTTGTCCTGTTGATTGTTTCTATAGTTTTTCTGTTTTCTATCTCATTTATTTTTGCTCTAAACTTTATTATTTTTTTTCTTTTGGTGGCTGTAGGTTTCCTCTCTTGGTCTGTTTCTTATTGTGGGAGATGTTGTGTTAATGTGTTGATTATAGTTCTTTCTTCTTTTTGGATGTGTGCATTTATTGCAATAAATTATCCTCTCAGCACTGCTTTCTCCGTGTCCCAAAGATTTTGGTATGTTTTATTTTCATTCTCGTTTGTTTCTAGGAACTTTGTGAGTTCACATTTTATCTCTTCTACTACCCACTCACTTTTCAGCAGGATGTTATTCCGTTTCCATGTATTTGACTTGATTTCCTTGGTCTTTCTATTGTTGATTTCTAATTTGATTGCATTGCGGTCTGAGAAGATGTTTTGTAGTATTTTGATCTTTGTAAATTTATGGAGGCTTGTTTTGTGGCCTAACACATGGTCTATTCTGGAGAATGTTCCATGTGCACTGGAAAAGAATGTGTATTGTGCAGTTGTTGGGTTGAATTCTCTGTACACATCTATGAGGTCCAGTTGGCTGATTGTGTTGTTTACTTCTTCTTTATCTTTGTCAAGTTTCTTTCTGGTTGTTCTATCCAATTTTGAAAGTGGTATAATAAAATCATCCACTATTTTTGTAGATTTGTCTATTTCTTTCTTCAAATCTATTATTGTTTACTTTATATATATTTTGGAGCTCTTTCTTTGGGAGCATAGATATTTACTATGGTTATGTCATCTTGTTCAAATGTCCCTTTAATCATGACATAATGTCCATCTTTATATGCTATGCTGGATTTTACCTTGAAGTTTATTTTATCAGAGATTGGTATTGCCACTGCTGTTATTGTTTTATTGCAATTAGCTTGGCATATATTTTTTTCCATTTGACTTTTAGTCTGTTTTTGTTTCTGTATCTTGCAGACAGGCTATTGAAGAATCTTGTTTTCTTATCCATTCTGCCACTTTCCATCTCTTAACTGGTGCATTTAATCCATTTACATTCACTGTAATTATAGATAGGTATGGAATAATTGCTGCCATTATGTTAGTTTTTGTGTGTGTGTGGTGTTGCTCCTTTCTTTGTTCTGTGTGTCTTCCTGTGCTGAGTTCATGGTTTATGTGGTCTTTCCTGTGAGATTCCTCATAGTTTTAAGTATCCATGTTCTTCTTGGATTTTCATTATCTTGGTATGTTGTAAAGTGTTTATTTTCTTTGAGATTATCTCATATTCTGTTAGCTTTTCTCTCCATTTAGTGCAGTCTATTTTATCCTGTAATGTACTTGACCTTCTCACCATCTGGATCTCTGTTCCTACATGTTTACCTTCTGTCACATTGCAATTGTTTTGATCAGAGACTGACTCCCAGATTCTCTGAGTTTGTTCTTATATTTTTGTTCTGTTCTCAACTCTTCCATCTGTTGATTTAGTTCTGAGAGGTGCTGCCATGTATGTCAATCTCTGGTTGTTGTATGTTCTTGTTGGTTCTTGGTCCACAGAACTCCCTTTAGGATGTTTTGTAGTGCAGGGTTGGCTTTGGCAAAATCCCTTCACTTCTGTTTATCCTGGAATGTTTTTGATTACACTGTCATATTTGATTGATAGCTTTGCTGGATAAAGGATTCTTGGTTGACAGTTTTTTTCTTTCAGGGTTTTATATGTCTCCCCATTACCTTCTTGCCTGAATGGTTTCTGCTGAGAGATCCAATCTTAGTCTGACTTGCTTGCCTTTGTATGTAATGCTTCTCTTTTCTCTAGCTGATTTCAGGATTGTCTCCTTATCTTTGATTTTAGAGAGCTTGATTATGATATGTCTTGGTGATTTTCTTTTGGGGTCTAGCATTCCTGGGATTCGTTGAGCTTCTTGAATGTTTCCTTTAACTTTTCAGGATGTTAGAAAAAATTTTTTCTAGAATCTCCTCAACTATCTCTTCTGTGGACTTGTGTGATTCTTCCTCTTCTGGAATGCCAATAATACTTAAGTTATTCCTCTTCTGTTGTCCAACATGAATCTTAGACCTTCTTCAGATTCTTTCATCCTTTTTTTCTCTTTGCTCTTCTATCTTAGTGGTATTAAGAGATTTGTCCTCCAGTTCACTAGTTCTGCCTTCCATCTCTTCTATTCTACTCCTTTGTCCTTTGTGTGTATTGTCTATTTTTGGTATTCTATTATAAATTGTTTGAATCTTTTTCTGTAGGTTTTGAATTGTTTCCAATGCTATATCTTATTTGATTACTCCTGTAGCACTTTCCTGTCTTCTTCCTTATTTTTCTCGACTCCATTGTAAAGTGTTTTGAAACATTTTATAATCATTTTTCTGAATTCCCTCTCAGACATTTCCAAGGCTTGCCCTCCTTCCGTACTGAGCCCAGGTCTACCTCTAGGTCATTTGTCACAGACATTTTGTCTTGTTTCTGGATGTGTGCTGATATGGTCATCTCTTTTTGCTTTTTTAGACATGTTTAGTGTTTTAACTGTGGTCTTAATACTTAAGTGAGTGTGTGTTTTGGTATTTTTTATGCTTTCTGATTGCCTCCACATAGATGTGATCAGGAGGTGGGCTACTCTTTTCACTCTTCTTATTAGTTAACTCAAGGAGCTCTGGTAGCGTAGTGGTTACGACTTGGGCTGTGAACCGCAAGGTCAGCAGTTCGAAACTACCAGCTGCTCTGCGGGAGAAAGATGAGGCTTTCTACTCCCGTAAAGATTTACACCCTCGGAAACCCTGTACAGGGTCGCTATGAGTCGGTTCCGACTCCATGGCACATAACAACAAACAACAACAACATTAGTTAACTCAGAGTAACTTTCATAGGTGTTGTCTGCCTCCCTGGTGTATGGCAGTTGGCATTGATTCTTGCCTGTATTGTGAGACTTTATAGCGTGTGATTGTATCTTAACTATATGGCAGCAATTGCTGTCTCTTCTTGGGTAGTGTAAGGAGAGAAAGAGCCCCCTAGAGGTATAAGGAGGAACAAAACCAAATCACAACAGAATTAAAAAAAAAACAAAAACCCAAGAAAGCAGCAACAGCAAAAATGCAAGGGGAAAAAAAAAAAAAACCACCCCAAAAACAAACAAAAACCAGACCAAAACAAAACAAAACAAAAAACAGATTGGATACTGTAGTCTATAATCGTGGGAAAAAGAGAGGAGAGAGAGAAGAAAGAAAGAAAAAATCTATAGCCTAATATGAGTATGACGTTAATGTCCTCTTGCAGCTTCTTGCCTTCAAGGCCATCTGATAAATTTCAAAATGTCACTGTTCGTTGTTATGCTGTACCTCAGGGTTTAATATTCAGCCTGCTTTGTTTTTAAACTCTTTCCCTCTCCTCACCCCATTCTGGCCTTTTCTCTATTAATAAACAGTTCAGGGCTGGCTGTAGACATTTTAAGCTGCCTGTTTGTGCATAGTGGTTACGAATCAGGCTGCCAATCCCAAGGCCAGCAGTTCAAAACCACCAGCTGTTCTGCAGGAGAAAGACCATGTCCCTGCTCTTGCAAAGATTCACAGCCTTGGAAATCCTGTGTAGGGCCTCTATGAGCTGGAACTGACTCCCAGGCACTCAAGTAGCAATAAAGGCAAGTGCCTCTAAATGCTGAGAGGATCTGTGTGCATGCGTGGTGGAAGAAGCCTCCAGTGGTGGTGGAGAGGGTATCCACTCCCTCAGGTACCCCCTCTAGTCAGCAGAATGGAGGTGCACAGACAGCCAATGAACAGATACCAAAAAAAAAAAAAAAAAAAAAAATCAGAGTGAAGCAAAACCAAACAGACAATATTGTCACCTTTGCTCGGAGGTTACTTCAATTGTTAATTCCCCGCTGGTCTGCTTGCTTTCCTGTCTGGTCCCATTGTTTGGTCTCACTGAAGTTGCTGGTTCCTGGCCACTGAGCCCGGCAGATTCTAAAGTACGGATTTCTTACTTCTGCTACAAGTTCCACTAGCTATTTTTAAATATTCCTACCAATGTGGTTCAGAATTTTGGAGATCTTTCCTGAACCCACTTTGTCTGATATTCTGTGGTATTGGTGACTGAAACGTCTCTACACTCTACCCTATCCACCATCAAGCCCTGCCTCTTCCCTTTGGGTGTTATATCTAGGCCTTTGAATGTTTCATTTTAATATGTTAACTTCTTGAGCATCCATTTGGAATTTTCTTTCCTGCTGTTTTACTTTATGGTTTGTTCCATTTGCTTATGCTAGTGTACATTCAAAAACAAGTTTCAGAGTTTATTTTGCTATCCACTTTGGTCTCTCTCTCGTGCTCTCTTTTTTTTTTTTTTCTTGGTAAAATAATTGTATTTGCAATGAATTAATAGGCTATTGGTCTTGCAAAATTCTCACCATGGTTACCGACTACTTATTATTGGAGGAGAATATTGAAAGTACCATGGACTTCCAAAAGAACAAATACAGCTGTGTTGAATGAAGTACAGTCAGAATGCTCCTCGGAAGCCAGGATGGCCAGACTTGTCTTTCATACTTCCGACATATTGTCAGGAAGGACCTGTCCCTGGAGAAGAATATTGTGTTTGGTTCAGTGGAGGGTCAAAGAAAAAGTGGACGATCCCCATCGGGATAGATTGGCACAATGGCAGCATCAGTGGGCTCAGATGTAGCAACAGTTGTTCGGTTGGCCCAGAACTGGACAATGTTGCCTTCTGTTGTGCATATGGTCCCTTTGAATCAATACCAATTCAGTGGCACCTTACAACAATAATTCCTGAGTTCTGGTGTGGCACTGTGTGTTAATGCACTGGACTGCAAGATTGGTGTGAACCGCAAGGTCAGTGGTTCAAGCTTACCAGCCACTCCTCAGAAACCATACATGGGGTCACTGTAAGTGGGAACCAACTTGATGACACTTAACAACACCATTCTTTGACAATTTATGCATTACAATCACAAGTCATTATCATTGCATCTTGATTGCATGTTTGATCAATTTCAGATTGTAGAAGTTGGATAAAAAATCTTTCATTTCTTCATCTTTGGCATTAGCTGTTTTGTTATTAAGTTCTATTGAGTTGGTTCCAACTCATAGCGACTCTGTATAGGGTTTCCGAGGAGTGGCTGGTGAAACAGACTGTGTAGTCCAACACATTAACCTACAGCGCCACACCAGGACTCTGTTCTTCCTTATAGGCATATGGTTATTATTATCCTCTATCACTGACAGTGTTGGATAACAGGTTAGATCTTGATATGTTGCAATGAATAGGATGCCATTCCTTTTCAATTTGTCATTCCTGGCATAGTGTACCATATGATTGTCCATTCCAAATAGCCAATGCCAGTCTATTTCAGCTTATTAAGTCTTAAGATGGTATCCTGGTGTGATGTGGTTTAAGCACTGGACTGCTAACCGCAAGGTCAGACCCACCAGTTGAAATTCACAGAAACAGGGTCTCTGTGAGGCAGAACAGACTCAACAGCACTTAACAACACCAACAACAATGCTTAGGAAAGCTATCTCCAAATGTGGGGTATAGAACATCTATTTGCCTAGCAAGTAGATGCCACCTTTTTTTTTGAGAAGATTATCTCTTGCTTCTTAGCATGTTTAACCTTTATAGCAAGGCATTCTTACTGAAATGACAAACCCCAACAGAGTCTTTTGAGAGACCAGTCAATCAGAAACCTTATGAAATCTGTGGGATTAGCAAACTCCCTGTCTTTATTCACCCAGGGAAAGAAAGCTCTGTGCCTTTTAGAATTCTATCTTCCCCATGCTTTCTCTGAAGCTTCCTGCTGTGGCCCACTGTTATTTAAATATTGTTTTCATACAGTAGCTTGGGACCACTTACTGACACTAGCTAAGGTTGATAGCTCTTTATCTCCATCACACATGTTGTAAAGGGAAGATAAATAAGTGCTCTGATATGCACTTAGTTGAATTCTCCACCTCCCTGAAGACTGTTTCTGCATCTGACTATGTGGGTTGGCTCTTAATGTTACCACATATGAGAGGGAAAGCTGTTTCTCATGGGGACTTCATCTCCGGCCAACTGTCTCTGTTCCCCCTGTCACACTGCTAGGTCAGCTGTGGGACTTCTTCCATAGCAACCCAAGGTCTCCAGTCACTGTCAAATGGAGCTCCTCCTGTGGAAAGCTAAGTCAAGGCCATATTAAAGGTAGTTGTTGTTGTTGTTGTTGTTAAGTGCTGTCAAGTTGGTTCTGACCCATAGCGACCCTGAACAGGATTTCCGAGGCTGTAAATCTTTATGGGAGCAGAAAGCCTCATCTTTCTCCCATGGAGCAGCTGGTAGTTTCGAACTGCTGACCTTGCGGTTCGCAGCCCGATTCGTAACCACTACACTAGGAAACCAGAGGAGACTGAAGAGTAACAGATTTGCTAACTCTGTAGTTAGCTTCTGTGGAGTTAGCCCCTGATGTGATGCATAGCAACCCCATGCACAAGGGAGAAAATGCAGCCCCGTTGTCCACTATTCCCACTGAGTTTGCATCAGCTCACTTTTAGAAGTATATCACCAGCAATTTCTTGGTAGTGTATCTTAGTCTTGATGCTTTGTTGAAAGCTGTGTTATAACATAGCCGTATACGAGCCTCCCGTTTCATGCATGAGATCTGGGTTTGCATCCCAGCCAGTGCTCCATAGGCACAGCCACCACCATCTGTCAACTGGGGTCTGTGTCACTGTCACTGACACATTAACACCCTTGACAAGCTATCTAAGTGGTTGTATGGACTTCATGCTGTTGTTTTGATGTTCACTGCCATGTTGTTAAGTGCACATTACGTGTACAAACTTTATTGCAGATTAGGGTAGGGATGACCCTTTTATCAGATTTTACATATTCTTCACTGCAATTCTAGGAATTCCAGTAGTGTGGTGGTTATGAGTCAGGCTGCTACTCTCACAGTCAGCAGTTCGAAGCTACCAGCGATTTCACTGGGGACGGTGAAGCTTTCTGCTTCCGTAAATATTTACAGCCTTGGAAATGCTATGCAGGGTCACTGTGAGTGGGAGCCGACTCCATGGCACATAACCACCACCACCACCATTACAATTGGAAAGGGCCTCTGTCTAACCCAGTAATTGATGAATCAACACCCTTGACACAATAGCCTAAGTTGTTATATGAACTTCATGCTGTTGTTATTTTGTTGTTAACTGCCATCTAGTTGGTTCCAACTCATAGTGACTCTGTATAAAGTTTCGGAGGAGCAGCTAGTGAGTTTGACTGCCAAATTTGCAGTTAGCAGTCCAGTGCTTATCCTACAGCACCACAAGAACATTTATTCTGATTCTACTGCCTGTACTAAATACTTAGTTGTTGTTGTTAAGTGCCATCAAGTCATTTCAAATTCATAGCAACCATGTATAAGGTTTCCAAAGAGTGGCTGGTGAGTTTGAACCACTAACCTTTCAGTTCAAACTGATCTTGTGGTTGAGTGCTTATCTTACAGTGCCACACTGGGACTCCTGTATAGATAGAAGCTGTTTTCATCCTTCACTTACAGCTAAGGAATAGGGTTCACAGGTAGGTTAAGTAACTTGCCCATCTAGAATGTCCAGCTAATCTTCTGGGCCTTTGACTCCTATACCCATACTGTTGATCAATAGCCTCTGCTACTCACAGTAGGAAGGGAACATACTTCTTCATGAATCAGCCATTCCAGTTTAAATAGCACCAAGCATTATAAAACTCTCCTTTTTACTGTGAACTAACATTCCTATTCTTCTAGCATTTTTCTTTTGGTTCTCGTTCAAGCTTTTGGAGGCGTAGAGGATTTATTCAAACAGTAAACATTTACTAAGTATGCACTATGCCATGGGCACTGGGGAGATACAGAATAGATCAAACCAAAACTCTCTGCCACAATAAACCTTCAGTTATTTAAAAACAGCTATCATTTTCCACTGAAACATTATCAACATCGATCATTTTTTTAACCACTCCTTACTTTTCATGGTTTCTGTTATTGTAAAGTGCCATTGAGCCAGTTCTAACCCATAGTGATCCTGTATAGGGTTTCAGAGGAGCAATTAGTAAGCTTGAACTGCCAACCTTGCAGTTCAAATTGACTTTTCAGTCCAGCTTATTAGCCCACAATGTCACACCAGGACTGTTGTTGTTATTGTTAAGTGTTGTTGAGTTGGTTCTGACCCATAGTGACCCTGTATAGGGTTTCCAAGGAGTGGTTGGTGAGCTTGAACTGCTGGTGAGCTTGCTGTTCAAACTGACTTTGCAGTCTAACATATGATCCCACAGTGCCACATCAGGGACAAGTTCCTTCATAATCTTGCAGCATTGAAAGGGATGGGGAAACATGAGGAAGGGATTCTAGATGTAGTGAATGGAAGGATGGGTCCCAGTATCCGGGACTTTTGTAAAGGAGGCTGTGCCTGTCTAAGCAACAGACATGTGTGTTTAATGCCACAGCCCATGTCATTATTGGACATTGTAGTAACATCATAGGGACCATGCACAGGTGTTCTGGTATAGTGCTGTAGGATAAACACTGGACTGCTAACCACAAGGTCATCAGTTCAAACTTACTAGCTGCTCCTAGCAAACCCTAATGCAGGATTGGTATGAGTCAGAAGCAACTCCATGGTACTTAACAACCACAACAATTTGGATCATCTTGGCTTTATGTGGCCAGTGGTATTCACTGACATATTTATGGGGGTAAGTGCCTTTGTTAGTTTTTCATGTTGGAAAAAACACCTCGGGCCCATGGTAGGTAGGAATGCATTGACTGTTTGGTCTTGTTTCAAAACAAACCTCAATTAAATATAATTTGATCAAACATTTTAAAAGTAAAGCTAATTTTATGTGTAGTCATCTGCCCATCTCAGAGTATCACTAGACAAGAAAACCACAGTTTCCACAAGTATCATCCCAGGTAGAAGCTTTAGATGCTTGAGCTGATAAGGACCTCGTTGTTGTAAAGTACCATTGAGTTGGGTCTGACTCAGTGACCCTACATAGGGTTTCTGAGGAGCAGCTAGTGGGTTTGAACCACTAATCATGTGGTTAGCAGTCTAGTGTGTATTCTACAGCGCCACACCAGGACTCCTAGAAACCATTTATTCCAGAGTTAAGAGTTTCCAAATAAGAAACAGCAATTCAGAGTGTTTATGGAACTTGCCCACAGTCACACAGTCACTAATAGCTCCAGTGGAACTTGTCACTCTGTATTGTGAATTCTACACCATTGCTTTACCCTCAAGCAAAGTCTGGAATGATCCTACGTTGTGTTTGGGCAGGTCTTCCTGTGTAGCTGGTCACAGATGCTTGTGCGGTGCAGCTGAGAACCTTTCTGTACAAGCTCAGTGGGTCCTTGTGGGTTTGTTTTTTTTTTCTTTTTTGGTACATGTAATAGTCCCCTTATTTATTGCAAATAAGTTAGGCAATTAATTCACAGTTAGCAACTTATGGCCTGGAAAATCTCATTATCCAATCCTTACATTATCAACACATCTGTTTAAATAGGGATGCTTAAGGAAGTTAACTGAATATCCAGATTCCTGATCAGTTTCACGAAGGAGAGTTCCAAAAAAGGTGACTTATAAGGGAGTCACTTTTTCCAGCTCCAAAGTCAGTAAAAACTCTGAAATTCACACAAAAGAAATTCACATTTATGAGTTCTTATTATGTGCTAGATGGTATTTTCAATAGCCTCATATGCATGTGAAAGTTGAATAGTGAATAAGGAGGACCATAGAAAAATGGACACATTTGAGTTATAGCGTTGGAGGAGAAAATTAAAAATACCCTGGACTGTCAAAAGAACAAATCAATCTATGTTGGAAGAAGTACAGCCAGAATGCTCCTTGAAAGCCAAGATGGCCAGACTTCATCTCTCATACCTTGGACATATTATCAGGAGGGACCAGTCACTGGGGAAGGATATCATGTTTGGTAAGGTGGAGGTCAGAGAAAAAGAGGACGATCCCAATGAGATGGACTAACACAGCAACAGTGGCAGCATCACTGGGCTCAAATGTAGCAACAATTGTGAGGTTGGCACAGAACCGGGCAGTGTTTCATTCTGTTGTACATAGGGTCACTATGAGTCTGAACTGACTCGATGATACCTAACAACAATGAGATGGATGCTTAAGATCACAAATTTAAAACCCAGTACTGAAAAACAAATGGGAAGAACACACTCTGCTTTTCTCAGGCTGAAAGAACTGAAGAAAAAATTCAAATTTTACCTTGCAGTATTAAAGGATTCCATGGGCAAATATTAAGGTGCTCTGGTTGCATAGTGGTTGCAAATCAGTCTGCTAACCTCAAGGTCAGCAGTTCAAAACTACCAGCTGTTCTGCGGGAGAAAGATGAGGCTTTCTGTAAATCATAAAGATTTACAGCCTCAGAAACCCTGTACAGGGTCGCTATGAGTTGGAATATAACCACCTCCATGGTATATAACCACCACCACCATGGGCAAATATTGAAAGATGCAAAAAGCAACAAAAGGAAATGGAAGATATATGCAGAGTCACTGTACCAAAAATAGATGGTCAGTATTCAGCCATTTCAAGAGGTAGCATATGATCAAGAACTGATGGTACTGCAGGAAGAAGTCCAATCTGTACTGAAGATATTGATGAAAAGCAAGGCTCCAGGAATTGATGGAATACAAATTGAAATCTTTCAACAGAATGATGCAGCACTGGAGGCACTCACTTATCTATACCAAGAAATCTGGAAGACAGTGAGCTACCTGGTCAACTGATTGGAAGAGATCCATATTTGTGCCCATTCCAAAGAGAAGTGACCCAATGGAATGTGAAAAATCTTGAACAATATTATTAATATCACATGCAAGTAAAAGTTTTCTGAAGATATTTCACAAATAACTGCAACAGTACATCGACAAGGAACTGCCAGAAACTCATTCTGGATTCAGAAAAGAATGTGGATATCTGAGGATAGCATTGCTGATATCAGATGGATCTTGGCTGAAAGTAGAGAATATGAGAAAGAAGTTTACCTGTGCTTCATTGACTATGCAAAGGCTTTTTACTGTGCAGATCATGACAAGCTATGGATAACATTTTGAAGAATGGGTATTCCAGAACACTTGATTGCGCTCATCAGGAACATGTTCATAGATTAAGAGGCAGTCATTCAAACAGAAAAAAAGAGATACTCAATTGTTTAAAATCAGGAAAGGTGTGTATTAGGGCTATATTCTTTCACCATACTTATTCAGTCTGTATTCTGAGCAGATAATTTAAGACGCTGGATTATATGAAGAAAAGCGTACATTGGGACTGGAAGAAAACTCATTAACAACCTGAGATATGCAAATGATACAACCGTGTTTGTTGAAAGCTAAGAGGGTTTAAAATACTTAATGACGAAGATCTTGGGCCGCATCATTCAGTATGGATTGCACCTCAATGTAATGAAAACAAAAATCCTCAACTCTGGACCAATAGATAGCATCATGATGAAAGGAAACTGAAGTTATCAAAGACAACTTGGATCCACAATCAACACTCATGGAACCAGCAGTCAAGAAATCAAAAGATGTATTGCACTAAGTAAATTTATTTCAGAAGACCTCTTTAAAGTGCTCAAGAGCAAATACATCAGTTTTAAGACTAAGGTGCTCCTGACCCAAACCATGGTATTTTCAGTTGCATCATATACATGTGAAAGTTGGACAGTGGATAAGGAAGACTGTAGAATAATTGATATATTTGAGGTATGGTTTTGGAGAAGGATGTTGAAAGTACCATGGACTTTAAATAGAACAAACAAATCTGTGTTGGAAGAAATACAACCAGTATGCTCCTTAGAGGCAAGGATGGAGAGATTTCGTCTCTTATGCTTCAGACATGTTGTCAGAAGGGACCAGTCCCTGGAGAAGGACATTATGATTGGTAAATGTAGGGTTAGCAAAATAGAGGAAGACTTCCAAGAAGATGGATTGACATCATGGCAGCAGCAATTGTCTCAAGTATAACAACAATGTAAGGATGTTGCAGGGCCAGGCAGTGTTTCATTCTGTTGTGCATAGGGTAGCTGTGAGTTGGAACCAGTTCAATGGTATGTAACAGCAACAACTGGATAGAAATCCCAATTCCATCGCTAACTGCTGTGTGATCTTGGATATGTTGTTACCTTCTCTGAGCCTCTGTTTTCTGATCTATAAAACAACTTTTTTTTTTGAGGTTGTTGAGTCTTAACTGGATGATTATGCAAAAATGCTGTCACTTTGCTAGTGGTCAGTAAATCAAAGAATGTTATTATTCTTCCGTAATCTTTAGAACAAGCTAATATAGTTTGTGTTATTGATATTTCTGAGATAATGAAAACAAGGCTCAAAGAGGTCAAATAACTTTTCTGTGGTCACACATTAAGCAAGTTTTGTTGTTTTTTTGTTGTTAAGTTGCTGTTAAGTCAGTTCCTAGAAATCTCAGGACTTTTGAGGAGTAGGTGCTACATTTGAACTGCTGACCTTGACATGAGCAATCCAGTGCTTATCCTACAGTGCCACACCAGAACACCCCAGCAGGTATGGGAGGTAGCACATTTTTCAGATTATATATTATACTTTGCTATTTCTTAAGTGAGAGTCTTAAAAATAGGATCCAATACTTTAGAAGGGTGAAAGAGCTGTGAGAATGAAAAGGGCCTTTTCTTTTTATATTTCATCCCTAACCATCATCTTTTCTTAACTTTCATGAGACAAACCTGAGGAATAAGTAGAGATGGCAGCTGTCTATCTATTTAAAGTAAATTCAGGGCTTAAAGAAGCCGTCTGGATTTTCCATATCACCTTGCCCTGTTGATTCCCAACTCAAGGAGAGGAACTCTAAGATCCAAAAGATTCTGAAATGGACTCAATCTGGTCACCACAAACCCTGATTCATATCTGTGCTCATATGCTCTGGTATATACATACAGATACACATGCGCAAGTACATATACATGCATGTACAAACACACACACATACATATTCTTTACCCATAAACCTGGATGGCTATAATTTTGCTTTTCATTTGTCTGTTTCTTATGCTAGACTGTGAGCCAGTCAGTTTGTTTGTGTATGTGTCCCCAGTGCTATGGTTAGAAATGGAATTCAAGCCATGTTTGTAGAAGAAACACTGAAAGCCTAAATAAATGGGACTAACCCCAAAGACTGAGTCTACCCAGAGGGTTCTCTGAAGAAAATCCCAGCAATCTTCCTTTGAAAAATAAGCTGTTGATAATCCTGTGTAGCACAATTCTACTGTAAAGCACATGGGGTCACTGTGAGTTGGAACAGACTCAACTAAAGCTGGCTAATGCCAGTTTACTCTTTATCCCTTCCTTCTGCACTATCTCTTCCTTCCCAGCCCCACAACGTCATCCTTTCTTCTCTTCTCATTCATCTATTAGATTTAACACAAAGTTAGAATTCTGATGTACTATCTGAGAAAGTGTAAGAAAACAAACTTGGTTTGGCAGTCAGAGGGAGAACACCTGCTGGAAATGGGTCAAGATTTTCTGTAGAGCAGAAGTAGGGATGTGCCTGGAGGCGAATCATCTAGGAGCTCACCTGGGCTGTAGACTGCCCTCTTGGGCTGGTGGCTCTATTCCTATACTGGTCATCCAGTATTAGCTGTAGAGAGACAAGATTCAGTGTTGCTTAAAGTAAACAGATGGACAGGCATTGATGGAATAGAGCTCAGATAGAAGAAGCAGGCATGCGCTTCAAGGACAGTCATTTATTTCTACCATTTGAAACAATGGTGTCCTTGCAGTTCTCTTTCATGAGAGGGGCTCTCAGGGAGTGATACTCTTTTGCTTCCTTATTCCCCTCATTTTTTTGCCACTCTGATTCATTTTCCCCTTCTCTGTACTTACACTTCCCCCTGTTTCCTGTTTATCCTTTCCTTCTTCATTATCTCTCCCAACCCAGGCCCACAGAGTCTTTTCTCCTCCTCACTATTCATCTTTTAAATTTGACGCAGCAACACTGTCTATCTTTTAATGGACTCATTCGATCCAGAGGGATGGAATTGACCCTTGCTTATTCAGTGTGATTGGTCTGGGTGCTGCTATGAAGTGGTGTGCTGCCAAAGGCACTGCGGTGGCTGGTGTCCAGAGGCTACCAAGATAAGTGGCAGCTGGTGAAGGAGAAAGGCTAGCCCCCAAGGGCTCCACAAACACATTAACTACCCTGGAAGCTATCTCCTTTTGAGCTATCATAAATGAGGAAGGGTCTTGGCTAAAGGATGAAATGACTCTGTAAAACCAGTTAGCAACAGTAGAGGTGGGGAGTATAGAATTGTGCGCCGGGATATCAACCCCTCCTGTAGAAATGACTGGGCTGCTGCAGAGAATGCTGTCTTTGCACTTGTTGGACTTGCCCCTTGGCCCTTGTGTCAAAGGAGATTGATGGCGGTGGTGTGATGGTGAGAGCATGGGTCCTGTGGATGGTGCTGAGCAGAATTAATTGATGCATTTGAATTGTGGTGCTGGAGGAGAATTTGAAAGTGCCATGGACCGCCATAAGAACAAACAAGTCCTTCCTCATCTTTCTTTCAAATTCTTCCTTGATAGTCTTCTCTCTACTAAGTACATGTTTGACCCATTCCATGTCTTTTCACTACCAAGCTCCATTCCTTAGAGCTTTGATGTAGCAGTTGATTTAATGAATCTAGACTTTGGTAGAATTTTTATTCTGCCTTCATAAAATGTTACCCAATAAACCTATCTCTAAATTATAGTTCTATTAGGAGTGATTATCACTGTTGGAGAGTTGCCACATAAAGAATTGTCATCTGTGGATAAGTGTCAATGCTGTAGGTCATAGACCTCTATTAAAAAAAATAAAACAGAACATTGGTTTTATGATTAAAAAAGCTCTGTGTGTTTTCTATGGAGTCCTGGTAGGGTGCTGTAGAATAAGCACTGGTCAGCAATTCAAACCCACCAGCAGTTCCTGGAAAACTCTATTCAGGGTTGCTACGAAACCAACTCTGTGGCACCTAACAATAACAACAGCATATATTTACTATAGAAACTGTGGACCATATGCTAAGTTATTAATTTGAAATTTTATTCAGCCAGTACCAACAGGAAACAATGTTTTTATGGCAGACAAAATAATAAAGAAAAAAATAAAATTGAGCATAAATTTATAAACTCAAGTCATTTTTAATTTATTGATAAACTTTGTTCTATTCTTTTTGTCAATGTAAGTTTATGTTTCAATATCATTTATAATCAATTTTCTGTCTTGAAATTTCCAGTTAGAATATGCATTTTCATTCATATCATGATTTCATTATACTTTAGTTTCAGTTTAGCACTATACTGTAACTTTTGTCTGAACTCATAAGCAAATCTTCAAAATAAAATATTTAAAAAAATTTTAAAGTGTGTGAGCAGTAACTACATTTGTCAGCTATTGCTTTAATACCATTGTTAACAAACTACCCTAAAATATAGTGGCTTCCAACAAGTTGTACTGATACTTTTAGACTCACATTTGTACTTTTATAGATGTGTGGATAGGTTGGTGTGGCCCTGCTTCAAGTGTGAGGTGATTGGACTTGGTTGGTGTAGTTAGTGTTACCAGGAACTCCCTAAGTAATAAATTTTCTCTTGGTAAATGGCAAGAGTACAAGAGGGAATATGGGAACATTTGTTGTCATTGTTGTCATGTGCCATCATGTTCATTTTGCCTCATAGTGACCCTGAATAGGGTTTCCTAGAAGCAGCTGGCAAGTTTGAACTGCCAACATTGTGGTTCAAGTGAACCTTGCCATCCAGCACATTAACCCACAGTGCCACACCAGGACTCCATGCCTTTCTAGCGCCCCCATATTGGATAGCCAATGTCTAAATTGCTCATCCCTATCAACCCAGTGGTGCCGTGTATTAATGCAGTGGACTGCAAAGTCGTTTGAACACCAAGGTCGGTGGTTCAGGCTCACCAGCCTCTCTGCAGAAACCCTATACAGGGTCGCTATGGGTCAGAACTGACTTGACAGCACTTAACAACACCAACAAAATCAACCCAGAACATTGAGGCCAGAAGCATGTTCCTTGAATGGAAGTATCTTCCATTCCAATTGGAATTTTGAGCAACTGCATTCATAAGTGAAAGTTCAGTCCAACAAATTATAGCAATTGACACTTGCTTAGAGTATCAGATATCTTGATCTTTATCTGGTCATCTGCAGGTTTGGGAGTTCACACAACTCCCTGCACTTCAAACCAGCCAATCTTCCAGCTCCTCTTATCTCAAGGTCATTGGGTGCCAGTGGAACATGTGCAAACTCAGCCTGTCTTCATTGCTGCAATTCCCCCAATCCTACTCACACATAGCTCCAGGTGGTCCCGGTGAGCATATGACTCACTGGTTCCCTTTAACTTCCAGTCCTAGAAGGAGGTTTTCACTGATGGGTGGACTTTCCTTGCTTTGATTCCTCCCAAACTCAAAACACCAAACTATCTGCTTTTTTTTCTGTTTGAATCTCCTGTTCTCCCAGCAGTTCTGGGTTGGTCTGCATGTCTTTTCAAATGCAAATGTCCCAACTGTGAAGGTTCTAAGTGGGGATCAGGATTCTATCTAAAGCCTCATGCTTTACAAAAGCTTAAAGCAAAAAAAGTTTCTTTTGTGGGGCAAATTCTAACTTCTCTTTTAGTAAATCCAATCAAGTATAATCTGAAGGCAGGCTTACAAACTCTCTGTAATCATAATTCTCAATATTCCTATCACACATGAATGTCTTTATTACAGTAATGGGCAGGAGAAACCAATATCCATAATGCAGTCAAACCTTTTAAAACACTCGAGTTCAATCTTTTTTTCTCCCTTGGACTGACCCAATTCATATGCATAAGGCCTTGGGCTTCTGGTAGAGTAGATTCCAGTAGGCCCAGGCCCAGTATAAAAGTTCAATCTTTTCTTCTCCCTTGGACTGACCCAATTCATATGCATAAGGTGTTGGGCTTCTGGTAGGGTAGATTCCAGTAGGCCCAGGCCCAGTATAAACCCTGTTTAATCACATGTCATGAGCTTCACACAACTTCAGAAGTTTCTGCTCTTTCCTCTGCTGAAATATTTTATCCCATACCACTTCATTTTCTGTTACAAAATCTCATAATTTCGTAGGTCTGAAGCACTGAATCCTGCTCCTGACACCAGGTATTTAAACCAAGTGGGGACCATGTCTTATTTACTCTGTCTCCACCAGAGGGAAAGAGAACCAAAGTCAAACTCAATCCAATGCCGATTCCTATGAGGTGGAGACATGCCTCCACCCTCATCAGTGCCTTTTAAATTACTCAGACTTGAGAACCAATTAAGAAAACTCACCCTTGTGATTTTGTTTCTCTAGAACCACACTCCTGGTGCCACATGTCTTAGGCTGGATATTCTAGAAAAGCAAAACCAGTGAAACATGTATATCTGTAAAAAGAAGTTTATTATCTTATAACTGTAGACCTTAATCTGCATGTAACACATGGTCACTTCAGTCTGTTTTACATTGGTCAAAGTAAGTCACTTGTGTGAATTCAATGGTGAGTTAAATAATACTCAACACCCCACCAGTGGGAGTTACTACAAAATCATAGGAAAAGATGTGGGAGTATACTCAAAAATATATATGAAGAATTGTAAACCATTATTCAGTCTAACATAGAGGACTACCTGATTAAATTTTTTTTAAATTGCTATTTGAGTGAAAGTTTAGTGAGTAAATTGGCTTTCTATTCAAGAATTCATATACATTGTGTTTTGTGACATTGATTGCAATCTCCATAATGTAACAGCACTCCACCCACCACCTCCCAGTGTCTTTTGTTTTCATTCCCCCTTCCTTCCTATCCCTTCATGCTTTCTAAGATCTTTCCCTGCGCAAAAATTACCCTCTTATGATTGATTACTCTGACGAGTGTGCTGTTGCCCACCTTATCTGTTGTTTGTCTGAAAACTGAGCCAGGGGAATGGGTTCAGTTCCAGGCATGCAGGATGACTAAGGGTCATAGTCTTGGGGATTCCACCAGTCTCTGTCAGACCAGTAAACCTGGCCTTTCTTATAATTTTAAAGTTGATTTCCCATTTTTTCTTCAACTCTATCCAGGACTTTTTATTGTCATTCTTTTCAAAGTGGTTGGTAGTGGTAGCCAGGTGTCATCTAGCTGCTCTGGTCTCAGAGTCATAGAGACTGGGGTCCCTTAATCTTTTGGACTATTTGCTCCTATGGGTCTTTGGTTTTCTACACTCTCTTTGCTTCAGAGAGGGAGAGGCCAATAGCAAGATGGCTGCTTGCTAACTTGTAAATCTCAAGTCACTGCTCACTATAGTAGTATGTAAAACATTGTATATATACACTGTTATGCCAGTTTGCTTAGTTGTCCCCAGAGCTGTGTTCCTAAACTCCCAACTCCAGTGACTCATTACTTAAAGGTGTTTGGTTATAGTTTAGAAGCTTTAATAACTTTGTCCCTGCTAGTTCTATTATATACATGGATACATTTACAACACATCCATACATTGTTTAATTTGACTGCAGCTACTATGAGCGTTAATTGTGAAGTGAAGCAAAATGAAGTCTTTGACAACTTCAATCTTTTCTCCATTTATCAAGATGTTATTTGTTGGTCCAGTTGTAAGGATTTTTTTTTTTTTTTTTCCTTTCCACTGAGACACAATCCACACTAAAGACTGGGGTCTTTGATCTTCATCAGTCTTTTAAGTTCTCTTGGCTTTAATCAGGGAAGGATGTTTCATCTGCATATCACAGGTTGTCAATGACTCAAGACAAGATGCCATGTTCTTCTTTATATAATTCATCTTCTCAAATCATTTGCTCAGCATATAGATTGAGTAAGTATTCTAAATGGATAAAACCTTGGTGTATGCCATTCCTGATTCTAAACCATTCAGTATCCCCTAGTTCTGTTGTAACTACTGCTTCTTGTTCTGATGTACTGGTACCTCATGTGCACAATAAATGTTCTAGAATATCTATTCTTTGAAAATGTTATTCATAGCTTGTCATGATCCACACAGTCAAAAGCCTTTGCACAGTCAACAAAGCACAAGTAAACATCTTTCTGGTATTCTCTGCTTTTAACCAAGATCGATCTGATGTCAGAAATGATAACCCTTATTTCACATCCTCTTCTGAATCCAGTTTGAATTATTAGGAGTTCCCTGTTGATATATTCTTAGAATAATTTTAATTATCTTCAACAAAATTTTATTTGCATATGATATTAATGATGTTGTTCGATGATTTCCAAACTCTGTTGGGTCACTTATCTTGGAATGTGAACAAATATGGATCTCTTCCAATCAGTTGGCCAGGTAATGTTATTTTTGTTGTTGTTGTTAGGTGCCATCGAGTCAGTACTGACTCATAGCGACCCTATGCACAACAGAACAAAACATTGCCCTAATTCTGGGCCAACCTCACAATTGTTGTCACACTTGAGCCCACTGATACTGCCACTTTGCCAATCCATCTCATTGGAGGGGGGCCTTCTCTTTTTCTCTGACCCTCCACCTTACCAAACATGTTATCCTTCTCCAGCAACTGGTCCCTCCTGACAATATGTCTGAAGTATGAGAGATGAAGTTTGGCCATCTTGGCCTCCAAGGAGCTCTCTGGCTGCACTTCTTCCAACACAGATCTGTTGGCTCTTTTGGCAGCCCATTGTTGTTGTTGTTAAGTACTATGGAGTCGGTTCTGACTCATAGTGACCCTGCACAGGGTTTCTGAGGCTGCAAATCTTTACAGGAGCAGATAGCCTCATCTATCTTTTGCAGAACAGCTGGTAGTTTCAAACTGCCGACCTATAGGTTAACAGCCCGATTCCTAACCACTACGCTACCATTGTCAATATTCTCCTCCAACACCATAACTCAGAAGCATCAATTCTTCTACAGTCTTCCTTATTCATTGTCCAGCCTTCACATGCATATGAGGTTACTGAAAATGCCATAGCTTGGGTCAGGTGCACCTTAGTCCTCAAGCTGACATCTTTGTTCTTCAACACTTTAAAAAGGTCTTATACAGGAGATTTGCCAAATGCAATATGTCCTTGGATTTCTTGACTGCTGCTTCCATGAGTGTTGACAGTTGATCCAAGAAGAATGAAGTCCTTCACGATGTCTATCTTTTCTCAGTTGATAAGAATATTGTTTATTGGTCTAGTTGTGAGGACTTTTGTTTTCTTTACATTGAGATGCAATCCATACCAAAGGCTGTGGTCTTTGATTTTCATCAGTAAATATTTCAAGTCCTCTTTATTCTCAGAAAGCAAGATTGTATCATCTGCATATTGCAGGTTGTTAATGAATCTTCCTCCAATCCTGATGTCACATTTTTCTTCATAGAACCCAGCTTCTCAGATTATTTGCTCAGCATACAGGTTGAATAACTATGGTGAAATACTACAATCCTATTGCACATCTTTCTTAATTTTAAACAATTCAATGTCCCCATGTGCTGTTCGAACAACTGCCTCTTGGTCCATGTACAGATTCCTCATAAGCACAATTAAGTGTTCATGAATACTTATATTTCACAATGTTATCCATAGCTTGTCATGATCCACATAATTGAAAGCCTTTGCATAGTCAACAAAGCACAAGTAAACATCTTTCTGGTATTCTCTGCTTCCAGCCAAGATCCATCAGACATCAGCAATGGTATCACTCATTCTACAGCCTCTTCTGAATCCAGCTTGAACCTCTGGAAATTCTCTGTCAATGTATGCTTTTGGGTAGCCAATGTCTAAGTTTCCCATCCCTGTCAACCCTGTGTACCGAGGGGGTAGGAATGATCCTCACTGTAAAGATTTGTTCCCTCTTTTGAACTACTACACCCATAAGTACAGGTCAAATTCATCAAATTGTAGAAGATTACTCTTTTTTTCCTCTTCTTTCTTCTTCTAGTCAAGTTCTGATCATCCAACCATTGAAGCTATGTTAAATGGGTACTATCAGCCTGTGTGAGTGTTTTTGTGCATCTCCCCTCACTTCATATCAGCTGGATGCTTTATTCTCTGCCCTAGTCCTCTGTGACTATGTCCCTGTCCCTGGTCTCAGGAGTCCCCAGGTCTCACTATACTGCTGGACAACCAGGTTTCAATCCAGGTTGACAGGAGTCTATTGAATGTAGTTGGACTTAGCTCACAGCTTCATTGCTGTTTTTCCCTCACTTCTCCTTATCAGTAGACCAATGTGGTCACCAGCAAGATTACATGCCTGCTTGTGTATTCCCTTTGAGTTTCAGTCTTGGAAGGGGATTTGCCCTGGGGGGACTTAATTGTTTGCCTTGATGGCTCCCAGAAGTGTCATTGTTCTTGATCACATTCTATCCCTTGAAATGGTTGAACATTGACCATTTCTCTTTGTTTTAGTGACTGTGCATTGTTTCCATCTTCTTTTGGTGCTTTCTGCATCATTCATGGCTACTGGATTGTTCTGGGATTTGGAAGCTGAACTGTTCCATGGTGACCCTGGGTTCAGCACAGGTTCTAACTGTACTATAGGAAATTGTGCTTGAATTGGCACTATGGTACCTTAGCCTGCACTCCTAGGATGAGCCCTGAAAATCTACTCAGCCTATCAAGGAGTTACCCAGCAGGGATGTTCCAGCCTGTGCTCTTCATGTGGCAGAAGCCCTCATTTAAGCTGTAGGTAGGTCTTGAAGGCAAGGAGCTGCAGTTGTCCCCAGGGAGAGCTTGACTACCCAACCCCATTCATACCCATTCCACCTCACCCCACCCTGTTCCACCCTATCTCACACTCCTCTACCCTACTCCACCATATCCCACCCCACCCCTCCCCATGTCACCCCATCCTGTTCCATCCCACCTTACTTGCCTCTACCTCAATCACCCCCTCTACCCCACCAATCCAGTTCTAACCCCTCAATCCCACTTCACCTCATTCCATCCCATCTCACCCAGCCCAGCCCACCCCCCTCTACCTCACTCCACTCCACCTGACTCCTCCCCAACCCACCCACTTGCCTTCACCTGATATGGGCAGGGCAAGAATTTACCAGGAAACAGCAGAAAAGAGAGTAGAGATAGGAACATTTTCAAATTCATTTCAGAAATCCAGTCTTGGCTATAAACGACAGCTGTGGATTTAATCACTGAAACTCTTTCCATTCAAAGGCAGCATGTGTCCCCTGAGGAGGGAGACATTATCAAGCAGTTAAATCCTTAGAAGCTGCTTAGGTGTTGTTAGAGAGCCCATAGGGAAAGAGGGAGAATGGATCCCTTTGTGGCAGTGGCCAGAGGACTGCCATGGCAGTTATGAAAAGTGATGATTTAGCATTGGCTTGAGAAATTGTGGACTTCTGGATTTTGAGGGTTTGGGGATTCTGGAGGAAATTGCCCTTTTCTATCTGCCAACACCACTGCAACTGCCACAGTGATAGCAGAACAGCAGCTGGAAAACTGCAACCATAACACACCCCAACAATGACAATAGCAAATGCTTATGCTGTTTTGATGCTGTGAGGTGCCATTGAATTGGTTCCAACCAAGAGATGCTACGTACAACAGAACAAAACACTACCTGCTCCCGAACCAGCCTTAAATGTGTTACTATGTCTGAGTTCATTCTTACAGCCACTGTGTCAGTCAATCTGGTTGGGGGTTTTCCTCTTTGTCACTGACTTTCTCTAGGAACGAGTCTCTCCTGATAACATATTCAAAGAGCATAGATTGAAGTCTCACTCTCCTTCCTTCTAAGGAGCGTTCTGGCTGTATTTATAAGATAGATTTGTTCATAATTAATTTATTCAGAT
>NW_006408588.1:12357391-12362539 GCF_000296735.1 Chrysochloris asiatica | reverse complement strand
AAAGCACAGATAACCATCTGATATTCTCTGCTTTCAATCAAGATTCATCTCACATTAGTAATATATCCCGTGTTCCACGCCCTCTTCTGAATCCAACTTGAATTTCTGGAAGTTCCCTCTTGATGCACTGCTATAACCACTTTTGAATTATGTTCAGCAGAATTTTACTTGTCTGTGATGTTAATAGTACTGTTTGATAACTTCTACATTCTGTTGCATTACTTTCCTTTGGAATGGGCACAAATATGAATTTCTTCCAGTTGGTTGGTCAGGTAGGTGTCCTCCGAATTTCTTAGCATAGAAGATTGACCACTTCCAATGTTGCATCCATATGCTTATGTAGTGCTTTTGAATTCCCAAATCATTCATTTCATTGTTGATTCACTTTTTATTTAGCATCTAAGGTCAGCGGTTCTAAACTACCAGCCGCTCCATGGGAGAAAGATGAGGCTTTCTACTCCCATAAAGATTTACACCCTCGGAAACCCTGTACAGGGTTGCTATGGGTCGGAACCGACTCCACGGCACTTAACAACAACAACAACAACTAAGTGAGCAGCTATGCTGAGCACTGAGAAGACAGCAGAATCTATGGGAGGCATAGTCCTTCCCCTGACAAAGTTTGTAGTCTAGTAGAAATGTTAGAATGGAACATCTGATGAATCCAAATTCAATGTCCAAAAATGTCAGCTGACCTGTTACAGAAATTAACCTCCACTTTCTCTCAACAGTTAGGTGATGTGCAAGCCGTGCCCCTTCCATCTTGCCCTCAGACCCCAGAAGTGGAGTTTGTCCTTGGCTTCCCTCTATGTGTTGCTGTCCAGTACTTTACAGAGCCCGAGATTACCTGCTAAAAATCTGTGCATCATCAGCTATGAGACTTTCTACTGTTCCATTTGTTTCCTTAACCTAATTTAGAGACACACTCTGAACATGAAAAACGAGATTGGAAAAAAGCAGACCAACAGTCACCCTGCCTCATTCTTTCTTCTCTTTTATGATTGTATTCCTTCTTTTTCTTTTGTTTCATCTGTGTGTTATGTTTTTGTTTTAACATGAGTGGACTTTTAAATCAGAGCCAGAAGCAACCAGGAATTGTATTAGGGGAGTGATAAGAAGGTAGGTGAAGTAAGGAACCATGAGTAAAGCAAAGTACTGGTCAAGTCTGCATTGACAGTCAAGTGCTCAGGGGCCACTGGGTCCACGAAGAAATGAGAACATTGTAGCCAGAAAAGCCCTGTTGACTAAGAATGCAGATTAGACCAGACATGTTCCTTTAGCAGCAACCATCACAGAATGTACTTGTCAGATTAACTCCATCTCTCATTTAGAGCCTATCTGGGAACACCAAGTCTCCATTTCCTTCCCATATCGCAGTGTAAGAAATTCTCTGTCCCTAACTCTCTATTGTTCTGGTATGGCACTATAAGATGAGCACTGGATTACAAACCACAATGTCGGCAGTTGAAACCCACCAACTGCTCCTTGGAGATCCTATAGAGGATCGCTATGGGTCGGAATGGACTCAAAAGCATTTAACAACAGCAAGATTTCTCTATTCAGGTCTGAGTTAACACAGTCGGTGCACTGCTTTTTTTCTGTTCAGCTTTTGCCATAACCCATTCCTTCATCTGTTTTTCTTCTATACCATTGAGGAATACCTCCAGCTAAAGGTGATAAAAAATTTTTCAAGAACAGTAGTTGTATTGTTAGGTGCTGTCGAGTCAGTTCCAACTCATTGCGACCCTATGCACAACAGAATAAACACTGTCTGGTCTTGTGCCATCCTCACAATGCATGTTAGTTTTGAGTCCTTTGTTGCTGCCACTGAGTTAATTCATCTTGTTGAGAGTCTTCCTCTTTTTTATTGATTCTCCACTAAGAACAGTAGTTTACACAAATAAGAATGCTCTTTTCTTATACTACAAGAAAGCCAGAGCTATTCAGGGCCACAGCTCAACCATGCCATTAGGGAATTTATTCTATTTTTTCACATCCATAGCATGTTGGCTCCATCCTTAGATTTGTTGACTCCTGGTTTGGTGCTATAGGATCAGCACTGGACTGTGAACCACAAGTGAGCAGTTCAAACCCACCAGCTGCTCCTCAGAAACCCTATTCAGGGTCACTGTGCATCAGAACTGATTCGACAGCATTTAGCAATAACAGTTACATATGGCTTCTGGGCATCTGGGAATCAAACCTTTATTCTAATCTGGAGGAAGAGGGAAGGACAAAAGATTTTATGCAAATGAGGATTTAACAGAAGCAAACTTCTCTCTTTAATTAGCCCACACTGAGCCATGTGCTCATCCTATGACCATCATTGGACAGGGAAATGATTTAGAACAATTATGCTTTGTCTTCTGGGGTTGAAGTGGAAGCCTATGCTCTCTGAGAACAAGGGTTTATCAACTCTACCTAATAAACCAGAACTCTGGTGTCAGGGAAGAAGGGAAGAGTAAGCAATGTATAATATCTGACATACTTTCTTCTTTGAGGTTGGTGTTCTTGTTATTTTTGTTGTTGTTGTTAAGTGCTGTCAAGTTGGTTCCAATTTATAGTGACCATGTATATGGTTTCCAGGGAGTGACTGGCGAACATGAGCCACCAACATTATTCAAACTGACCTTGGGGGCCAGTGCTTTATCCAACAGTGCAACACCAGAACTACACCCTGGTGTCCTTGTTGTTGTTGTTATGTGCCATCGAGTCGGTTCTGACCCATAGCAACCCTGAACAGCGTTTCCAAAGCTGTACATTTTTATGAGAGCAGAAAGCCTCATCTTTCTCCCGCGGAGCAGTTGGTAGTTTCGAACTGCTGACCTTGTGGTTCGCAGCCCGATTCATAACCACTACACTACCAGAGCTAGAGGCTATTAATTTGGGGTTGGGCATAGGGGTGTCTGTTTATGCCAAGTATTTTTGAAGTCCATTGTAGTCATTAATGTACCATTACACTTTCAAACCCTGCACTGATCTTTGAATTAGAATTTTAGTTTGGGATGCTTTTCCAGACTTGCTTCAACATAGAAATCACATGGTTTTGTGTCTGATTGACTACTGCTTATTGCTAGATATGACTCTGTTTGCCTGAATGAATATTACTCAGATGTCTTGAGGCTTCAGAGCTCAAGAGAGTTTGTTCTTTTCTCCTAACTAGTAGTGGCAATACGTTTGTTTCCTTGTCGTGTTTTTTTTTCTCTCTTTCTCTCTCCTTCTACTCTTCAATCCACTATCTTTCCATTTATAGTCATCTAGTAGTAAAATTCTCTTAAAAGATCCCCAAGTAAACCACCGATGCGTATGTCTGCAGCATCCATATGTAGTTGTTAGTTGCTGTTGAGTAAGTTCTAACTCATGGAAATCTAAGGTAAACAGAACAAAGCATTGCCTGACTCCGTGCCATCTTCAGCATCACTGATAGATTTGAGCCTACGTTTTATACTTGTTTTATAGTGCCTTCCAACCTACTGTGTTGATCTTCCAGCACAATGACTATTTTGTTGTGATGCATAAGGCTGCATTGGCTAATTTTTTTAAGTAGGTAACCGGGCTTTTCTCCCTAGTCTTTCTTAGTCTGGAATCTCTCATACAACAAGAGTTTTGAATTGGTTATATCATGGTCAACAAAGCCCAACCAGAACAGATTTGAATTTTTTTAATTGGGTGATTAGAACACTAATAGGAATGTATTGAAGCCCTGAAATGGGGGACTCAGAAAAGGTATAGTGAGCCCTTTAGGAGCCTGATGCAGGAGACTGGATTATTGCAAAGACTGTGGAACACGGAACATGACACACATTCAAAGCAATGCAATTGGCCACCATCTTTGAGCTTGCCACTGCTGTATTTAAATCAGCTTATCAATCAATATGGTCACTGTACAATGTACATGTTGACCTTGATTTGTAAAAGAGAGGGAGATTAAGTTACGAGCTAGGCTTCAATCCATAGTTGTTCTCAATCTACTTCTCTTTTCTGTTTTACCCTCATTTTAAAAATGTAAAAAATTTTAAAATTTAAAAAATTTTTAAAATGTGAGTCAGTTCCAATATTGCTTTGTCAATCATGACTGAACTGAGCTAAAACTAGTTTGAAGCCCTGGCCGAAGCCTATCCACCGTAGGTGACCTTGCTGATATTTGAAACACTGATGGCATGGCTTCAAGCATCACAGTAACATGTAGCCACCACAATATGACAAACTGATTGGAGACCATGCAAGGGGGCTTCAAAAGGAAACATGGAATTTTCCCTTAATTCTATTTTTTCATAAACTTTTTGATATATATAGGAACTCTAGTAGCGTAGTGATTACGAGTTGGGCTTCTAACCTCAAGGTGAGCAGTTCGAAACTACCACCTGTCCAGTGGGAGATATATGAGGTTTTCTGCTCCTGTAAAGATTGACAACCTCGGAAACTCTATACAGGGTCACTGTGAGTTGGACCTGATTCTGTGGCATACAACCACCACCATTACATATAGTATAAATCTTTTATTTCTAAGGAATTTTCACATACTCATATATTGCATTTCACATTTGAGGAAGCTTCAAAAAGTTCTAGGGAAATTTTCATTATCTTTTCATTTCATTTTTCCACAAATTTTTGAAGTCCCTTCATCTCTTACAAAATGTTTTCATTAATCATTATGATCACTAATCAAAATGATAAATCATCATATAATCAATCCTGCAAGTTCTGGCCTCCACATCTCTGTATCCTTTTCATGAAGCCCCTTGTGAGCAATTTATTAGCACCTAGTCTTCTTTCATACTTCGTACATTCTATGTTCTGATTATTAATGGATGTTTACAACTGTTTCTCTTCATTATGAGTTGCGCCCCATCAGTAAGTGAAGGTCCCACAGGATTTTCTCCCATTTGCATCATCATGGTCAACTCTACTTTGAGGAGGCAGATCTTTCCCAGTCCCGTTTTGAGTGCCTTCCAACCTGAAGGGCTCATTTTCCAGCGCTATCTCTGACAGTGTTTCTCTGCTATTCGTAAGGTTTTCAGTGACTAAATATTCAGAAGTAGTTCATCACTCCTTCTTCCTAGTCTGTCTTTGTCTGGAAGCTCATCTAAAACTTGTCCACCATGGGTGACTCTGCTGGTATTTAAAATACTGGTGGCGTAACTTCCA
>NW_006408588.1:12351767-12356296 GCF_000296735.1 Chrysochloris asiatica | reverse complement strand
ACATGCAAGTAAAGTTTTACTAAAGGTAATACAGAAATGGCTGCAAGCATACATTGACAGAGAACTTTAGAGGTTCAAGCCAGATTCAGAAGAGGATATGGTATCAGGGATATCATTGTTGATGTCTGATGGATCTTGGCTGAAAGGAGAGAATACCAGAAAGGTGTTTATCTGTGCTTTATTGACTATGCAAATGCTTTCAGTTGGGTAGATCATGACAAGCTATGGACAACATTGCAAAGTATGAGTGATTCTGAACACTTAATTGTGCTCATGAAGAATCTGTACATGGACCAAGAGGCAGCTGTACAAACAGAACATGGGAACACTGAATGGTTTAAAATTAAGAAAGGTACGCAACACAGTTGTATTCTTTCACCATACTTATTCAACCTGTATGCTGAGCAAATAATCTGAGAAGCTGGGTTCTATGAAAAAAAAAAAACATGGCATCAGGGTTGGAGGAAGATTCATTAACAACCTGCGACAGGCAGATGATAGTAAAGAGAACTTAAAATACTTACTGATGAAGATCAAAGACTACAGCCTTTGGTATGGATTACATCTCAATGTAAAGAAAACAAAAATCCTCACCACTCGACCAATAAACAACATTCTTATTAATGGAGAAAAGATTGAAGTTGCCAAGGTCTTCATTCTTCTTGGATCAACTATCAACACTCACAGAAATAGCAGTCAAGTAATCAAATGACGCATTGCATTAGGCAAATCTGCTGTGCAAGACCTTTTTAAAGTGTTGAAGAACAAAGATATTAGCTTGAGGATTAAGGTGCGCCTGACCCAAGTCATGGTATTTTCAATAACCTCATATGAATGTGAAATCTGGACAGTGAATGAGGAAGACCATAGAAGAATTGATGCTTTTGAGTTACAGTGTTGGAGAATATTGAAAGTGCCATGGGCTGCCAAAAGAACCAACAGATCTGTGCAGAAAAAAGTGCAGCCAGAGTGCACCTAGGAGGCCAGGATGGCTAAACTTCATCTCTCATACTTGGGACATATTGTCAGGAGGGACTAGTCTCTATAGAAGAATATCATATTTGGTGGAGGGTCAGAGAAAAAGAGGAAGACCCCCAGCGAGATAGACTGGCACAATGGCAGCATCAATGGGTTCAAACATGGCAACAATTTTGAGGTTGGCCCAGGACTGGGCAGTGTTTCATTCTGTTGTGCATAGGGTCACTATGAGTTGGTACCAACTCAGTGGCACCTAACAATAACAGTCTTCTTTCAGGAGTCCTGGTGTGGTGCTGTGAGTTAATGTGCTGGACTGTAAAGTCATTTGAACTGCATGGTCACTGGCTCAAGCTTACCAGCCATTCCTTGGAAACCCTATACAGGGCTGCTGTTGATTGGAATTGACTTGACAGCACTTAATAATAACAACAACAACAAAGTCTTCTTTCATGAGTAATGAGAACAAACAAGAGTCTAGCTTTTCTTTGCACATTGGCTACCAGTAGATCCAGATTAATTGTATAAACTGCTAATTCCTAATTATTTATGATAATTTCCTTTCTCCAGAATACACCTTACTTTTTTTTAAAGCTTGTATTGTGAATTGAGTGATACTTTACATGGGAGAACATCGTAGTTTTACTCAGCCTATCGTATTTTGTTTCATTACAATGATTACCATCCCTTCCGTGCTTCATCAGTTAACTGTATTTGCTTCTGCACCCTCTGATTTGTTTGTTCGTTTGTTTTGATGTACACAAAACCACTCAGGGATATGTAATCATTTAAACAACCAAAGGGCATATTCTACAAGTCTGCTTCCTGGCCATCAGCATACAGCCTTTTTCTCTTTCATGAGTCTAGTTTTCTCAGTTGTTCAATCTCTCCATGCCATCACCTCTGCTTCCATGTCTGGTGTTGCTCTTCTCTGGTTAGGGTCCCAAGTTCCACTCATGCTTTTCTCTCTTGATGGTTTTAGGGTCCTCTGTTCCTGGAATGTAAGATTAATTACTCCCCACTTTATGTTACAAAACTTCTACCTTTACAGTTGTGACCATCGCAATTAGTCATGGTAACAATTACTATTGAATCCACTGATTCCTATCTCCATATCATTTCACCAGACCCTTATAGATAAGATGAAAACTATTCAGTGGGGAGTCTACCTTCCGCTGCACACTCTGAAACTAAATTCCCTCTTGAAAACTTGTAAGAAAGCCACTCATGCCTTTATAGTATCCTCCTCCCCCATTAGCTCTTATATTTTAATTTGTATTTTTGTCTGATTATATTTTTTCCTCTAGTTTGCTCCAACATTTTAATTTTAAGTGTTTGTTTTTTATTTGTACTCATTTTGATACTTTGTTGAATGACTCTGCATATTAAAAAGAAAATATTTCTTCTAATTAAGCATTATTGTCCTTGATTCTCAGATGAGGATACTAAGGACCTGAAAAGTTAAGTCTGAGGTGGCTAAGATGTTTCCTGGAAGCAGATGGGCAAATTTCTGCCTGGAGTGCTGTGTTGAGAAGCATTGTGATTTCCTCTCCTTCAGGAGGGTAGAGACGACAGTTATCAGTTGTTGTTGGCTACCATCAAGTCACTTTTGATGCACAGTGACCTTATTTTTGTACAACAGGATGAAACATTACCTGGTCCTGTGCCACCTTCACGGCTGTTGGTATGTCAAAGTCCATTATTGTAACTAGTGTTTCATTTCATCTAATTGAGGGTTTCTTTCCTTTTCACTGATCTCTACTTTACCAAAACTGATATACTTCTCTAGTAACTCGTCTTTCCTGATGATATATCTAAAGTAAATGAGTGGACATCTCAATGTTCTCACTTTTAAGGAGCGTTATGGTTGAATTTTGTCTAAGATGTATTTGTATATTCTTCTGGAGGAATATAGTGTATTCCATATTGTTCACCAGTGTTACATTTTGAATGCATCTATACTCTTTTTCTGTCTTCCTTTTTGATTGTCCAGCTTTTACATGTATATGAGGTGATTGAAAAGACCCAGTGCAGCTTAGTCACAAATATTCAATTAGCAACAACCAGTGTAGGTTTCATGGCAGGAGGGACAAGATGTGCTATTTCTCCAAAGAAATCCAAGAATCCTGATTTTTAACTCTATGTATGCTAAGCACTGCACTGAAAACCATAAGGGCTGTGGTTTAAGCCCATCAACCACTTCACAGTAGAAAGATGAGGTTCTCTGTTCCCTTGAAGGTTTAAGGCCTTGGGAACCCTATACAGTATTGCTAAGAGTCAGAACTGATTTGATTACACTTAACACCAAATACAGTGATTACAGAGTTCTAACACAGAATTCTTTTTACCCATCTCCTCTAAGAACCAGTGGATAGACACAATGGAAGAAAGGAAGTAAAGCTTTTTCTGTGTTTCTTTCAGTTTTGTCTATATACCCTCCACTTTGTTTTGGAAGCTGGAGAAGCAGAGGGCTGAAAAGTTGACTGATATTATAAAGAAGTAATATAAGTGTCTTGCAACCCTTGCCTGAAGCCCCTCGATATAGTACACACTTGTTTTAACAAATCATCAAATATTCTAATTGCTTCCTGGTTATGATCTCTTTCTTATGTGACTTCCTGGAGGAAATGATAATATCTGGCTAGTGTTTACTTTTAAATCTTTACCTAGAATGATGCAGTAGTATGTGTAAGTACAACATTTTTGGACAGATCCAGGTATCAGGGGAGGAAACACACATACACAAGTTGGTGGGCATGTATCCCAAACTGAAGTACTTTCTCCAGGACTGGACTCTGAAACTGGTCGTACTGCAGTCATCCCCTGTTCAATAAATTGGTTCATGTTGGGTTTTGGCAGGTTTACTATTTGCCCCCAAGAGCTTGCATTAGACCCTACGTAATAATAAGTAATCCAATTAGAAACTATTCCAAAGCCATAGAAGGTAATGACTATAAATAAGAATGAGAATAAGACCTGTCACCTACTGCACATACATTATGTAAATTGCTTGTTTTGCTTAACCATTAGCTAAGCAACATTAAATTTAAAGAGTGCTTCCATTAGCTAAAGGTACATAGTGTGTGATATAGGCTGATTATTGTGACTTTGACCAGCTTTTCTGTTTTGGGTAAATTGAAATCTGTACTGGGTGTGGTTGACTTGTTGCTCACAAATTCCTATGTCTGTAAAGAAAGGAATTAAGACTTTTGGTGTGGTGCTGTGGGTTAATGTGCTGGACTGCAAGGTTGGTTTGAACCACAAGGTCAGCGATTTAAGTTCACCAATCACTCCTCAGAAATCCTAGACAGGGTCGCTATGAGTCAGAACCAAGTGGATGGCATTTACCAACAACAGCAATGAAGCTATGTCTTTAACTATGAGGAGCCTGGTGGTTCCATGGTTAAGCACCTGACTGCTAACCAAAACACCAATGATTTGAACCCACCACCCAACCACTCCACAGGAGTTCTAGGAAATGGAATGGGGCAGTGTTACTCTAAACTAGGGAGTCCTAATATGGTGCTATAGGGTAAGGATTAGATGGCTAACCA
>NW_006408588.1:12349490-12350933 GCF_000296735.1 Chrysochloris asiatica | reverse complement strand
AACCATTCATATGACTTGTTTCATTACATTGATTATAATCCCCTCCATACATCATCAGTTAACAGTGTTTCTCTCCACCCTTGACTTTTGTTTTGTAAGACTGAAAGCATTTGTTGAAACAAGGCTATACCACATCCAGGGATATGATAGATTAATTGTGTTGTAAATATATGCTGTAACTACTAAGTGACACTGGAAGATAAGCACTGGACTGCTAAGAAGATGGTTGGTGGTTCAAGCCCACTAGCCTCTCCTTGGAAACCCTGTACAGGGTTTCTGTAAGTCAGAATTGACTCAATGGCACATAAAAACAGTAATAACACCTGTGGTTCTGGTGTTGCACTGTAGGATAAGCACTTGACTGCTAACCTCAAAGATGGAGAATCAATTCTCAGAGCTCACGAACCTTCTGACTCTGGAACTCGGGAAGTGTCAATCTGATGAGTATGATTTGCCTGGAAAACGTGAATGGGCGTCATCCAGTCTTCCAGAGGTGGAACAGAGCCATCCTAAAGCCACGCCCCATACTAGCACACTTGCTGACACATGCAGAGGGGAAGGCCATCTCTGTCCTTTTCCATTGCAAAACTTTTCAAGTTCTTCCACTGCCAGCTTCTCCCCTGCTAAGAGAACACATTGGGGAAAGTACACTGGGCCAAAAAGGGGAGACCTAAGTTCTAGTGTGACTCCTGCCACTAACTGGCAATTACAAACAAGTCCTGTCACCTCCCTGAGTATCAGTTTCCAATCTGTGAAATGAGAACTGGGCAAGAAGATCTCTAAGAGTCCTTCCAACTATAATGGGCTGTTTTTTCTGTGGCAAATTGTTGCTTTGCTTTCTCCTATTGTTGTTAAGTGCTGTTGACTTGGTTCTGACTCATAACAAAACTGTATGGGGTTTCCAAGGAGTAGCTGGTGAATTTGAACTGCCATGGTCATGGTTCAAACCGACCTTGTGGCATAGCTCCACACCAGGACTCCTAGACCTGCTTAATGTTACACAGACAATGCTTGAGCCATTCTAGCTCCTCTCCCAAACCTGGATCTTCTCTTACTGTGCAAGGTGGCCCCAGGGACAGGCAGCAGTGAAATCTCTCCCCACACAGGGGGTTGCTATGGTTCAAAATTGGCTGGAAGGTAGTTAACAACATACCTGTGGTTATAATCCCATTTGGAATGGATTTTCTTTGTTACGTTAATGATGCAGTATTCATATAAGGTGTGTCTTAAATCTGTCTCTTGAGAAATGAAAGAGAAGATTAGGCAAGTAAGCAAGCAAACACAAATAGAGAGGAAGATACATGCCAAGTGATCCTCAGGAGAGTTTGGAACAGAAACTGAAAAGAGACAAGGATCTTCCCCCAAGCAAACAGAGAAAGCCTTTCCCTAGAGTCTAGAGCCAGAGCCCTGAATTCAAACTTTTAGCCTTCTAAGCGAGAGAAA
>NW_006408588.1:12344146-12345645 GCF_000296735.1 Chrysochloris asiatica | reverse complement strand
AGCCTGAGGACTCAGGTGCACCTGACCCAAGCCATGGTATTTTCAATAACCTCATATGCATGCGAAAGCTGGACAGTGAATAAGGAAGATCGTAGAGAAGTTGATACTTTTGAGTTATGGTTTTGGAGGAGAATATTGAAAGTGCCATGGGCTGCCAAAAGAACCAGCAGATCTGTGTTGGAAGAAGTCCAGCCAGAGTGCACATTGGAGGCCAGGATGGCCAAACTTCGTCTCTCATACTTCGGACATACTGTTAGGAGAGAGCAGTCGCTGCATAAGAATATCATGTTTTGTAAGGTCAGAGAAAAAGAGGAAGACCCTCAGCAAGATTGATTGGCAAAATGGCAGCATCAATGGGTTCAAGCATGGCAACAATTATGAGGTTGGCTCAGGGCCAGGAATTGTTCCTTTTGTTGTAAATAGAGTTGCTATGAGTAGATACCAACTCAATGGTACCTAAGAACAACAACAACAGGAAGAAGAGATGCCCTAAAAGTTTCTCAACTTGCCTACAGTCATTCTGCTGTTGATGGGAAACTAAAGACTAGAGGAATCTTAAGTACAATTTTGTGAATTTACGTGGGAGCGATATAAGAATTGTTAATACGTTTTTATACAGCAGTTTCCTTGGAAGGAACAAATCTTGAAAAACTTTACTTGGTACCTTTATTTTCCCCCATTCTATTGGTATATTTTTTCAGGTTTGAGCAGATGGTGACTTTTGAAGTCACACAATTAATGAGTGGCAAAGCTGTTATTTTAATTCTCACATATCTTAATTCCAACTCCCACACATTTCCCATGATACCACACTGAGGTAAGCCCCTTTCTAGGACAGATAGTGTTCTTGTCCACTGTTATGAGCACACAGAAGCCTGTGGTTTCAGTGGAAAGGGCACACAGTAATATTGAAACATCTGGCAAGTGGGTTCCAACTCACAGTAACTGCATATAGGGTTTCCATCAGCAACTGGTGCGTTTGAACTACCCACCTTGTGGTTAGTGTGGTTAGCAGTTCAGTGCTCACCTTACAGAGCAGGAACTCTGAGTTTGATCAGCAATGTTTTACCAAAATTGCCTTCCAAGGTATTGATCCACATTACTCAAACCCCCCAAGAGACTGATGAGTAAAACTATAATGCCAATTTACTAGTCTACAATAAGAAGCAAAATGTCAGACAGACCTAAGTTTTCCTATCACTGCGGCTTACGCTTTTCTCTTTATCTAGACATATCAAATTAGAATTAGCAAGTTGCTTGATGAGCTTAAAATCAGAACAAAAGACAACGAGTTTAGATAATTTAGGGCAGTGTTGCTTAGCTTGTTGCTATCTTTTTTTATATACAAAGCCTGGCATGCTACTTGACTACTTGTCTTTATTTTCTGAAGAGAGAAACCCAAACAAAAGTTGCCTTACTTTGAGGGCGGGGCTGATGGCGGTTAGGGTGGAGGTGCAGTGAAGTTCACTGTCAGGAATACCACAGAATACCAGGCAAAG
>NW_006408588.1:12333353-12342246 GCF_000296735.1 Chrysochloris asiatica | reverse complement strand
AGATTCATGAATACTCTCCATCAAATTATTATAAGGTTGTTTTGGACTGGAAAATATTTTATTTCTTCTATCTACTCTGTTCATCGCTGTATTAGCCCTAATGTGTAGGTTTATTTCTTCACAAGTTAATCTAATTTCCATTACAGATATGTTTTTTAGGGTCCCTCTGTTGTTTCCTCCTTGTTCTAGACCAAGGTTAGGGAACATACAGCTTGCAGGCCATACAAAGCCACCAAAATCATTTGGTTTGGCCCTGCCAAGGCAACCACAGGTCCAGCCATATTAGGGGTGAGTTAATTAAATGTTGGCCAAATATAGCAGGCTGATTTGTGTGAGTGATAGTTTACATGGGAGAACATTGCTTTACACCCTCATTCCATTGCAATGAAAACAGTCTCCTCTGTGCATCGTCAGTCAACAGTATTTGTTTCCATTCTCTCTGTTGTTATTTTTTTGGTAGTGGGGATGTACACAAAAACACTCAAGAATATATAATAATTTAAACAACCAAAGGTCACATTCTGCAAGCCCATCTCCTGGCCACCAGCAGCCAGTCCTTCTCTCCATGTCTTCTTCTCTGCCTCCATCTCTGATGTTGCTGCTTCACTGGATAGAATCCCACATTCCACCTGTGCTCTTCTCCCTCAATGGTTCTAGGGTCCTTTGCTTCTGGACTGTAAGATTAACTACTCCCCCATTTTTGTTATGAAACCTCTACCTTTATAGGTTTGACAGTCACATTAGTTATGATAATAATTACTCACTATTGAATCACAAATATCCTATTGCCATCTCCTTGCACCAGACCCATCTAGACAATATGAAAACTATTCAGTGGGGAGTCTACCTTTCTCTGCACATTCTTAAACTAAACTCCCTTTTGAAAACTTGTAAGCTAGTCACTTCGTACCTCTAGCACCCCCTCATTTTTGGTAGCCAATGTCTAAGTTGCCTGTCCTTATCTACCTGTATACAGAGGGGAGCAGCCTGATTTTTAACTTGATAACTTTGTATGTCCTACCAATGATGTTATAAATTTTGCAGAAAAAAGGTTCCCAACTCCTTTTCTTAAAATTTTTTCTTCAGTTCCCTCAGCTTGAGAAATGCTCTTCCCTTTTGGTTTTCTAACTCCAGATCTTTGCACATTTCAGTATAATATTTGACTTTGTCTTCTCGGACTGACCTTTGCAATTTCCTTTTCAGCTCTTTTACCTCCTCATTTCTTCCATTTGCTTTAGCATATTTACACTGGAGAGAGAGTTTCAGAGTCTCTTCTGACATCCAATTTGGTCTTTTTCTTCTTTCTTATCTTCTTAATCTTTTACTTTCTTCCTGTATGATGTTCTTGATGTCATCCCACAACTCTTCTGGACTGCATTCATTGGTGTCTAAATCACCAAATCTGTACTTGCAATGATCTCTATATTCAGCTGGGTTGTGTTCAAGGTCATATTGTGGCTCCTGTGGAAAGTTGGGCAGTAAATAAAGAAGACAGTTGAAAAATCGATGCATTTGAATTATGGTGTTGGAGGAGAATATTAAAAGTACTGTGGACCATGAAGAGAAAAACAAATCTGTGTTGGAAGAAGTGTAGCCAGAATGCTCCTTAGAAGGCCAGATGCCCAGACGTCGTCTCTCATACTTCGGACATATTTTCAGGAGTGAGCAGTCCCTGGAGAAGGACATCACGCTTGTAAAGTGGAGGATCAGTGAAAAAGAGGAAGACCCCCAGCAGATGGGTTGGCACATGGGCAGCAACATGGACTCAAGCGTGGCAGCGATTGTTAGGTTGTTGCGGGAACAGGCATTGTTTCAGTCTGTTGTGCCTAAGGTTGCTATAAGTCAGTCGGTACAGACTTGACAGCACCTAACAACAACTCCCCTGTTCAAGACTATGGAAGACGTAGTGTCAGACACAGTATATTTGTTTCATCCTGTATACTGAGAGAATCAACTTTACCATCTTTATTCTAGATATTCAGTTTATATCCAAAGTGACAAGAATGCTTGGACATCCCTTTTTGGATCTCAATCATTGATCAACTTTAATTTAAAATGTATTTTCCATAAATGTACATATTGGGGTGAAAATGTCAGGAGTTATTGAGTCACTCAGAACTGGGTTCAAATCATATAGTTCAATGATTTCCTTCACCTGTTTGAATCTCAAGTCCTCTCACAATGTTAGGATTACTGTCACTACCTCATGGGGATTGTAAGGATTAAATAAGATTAAAAGAACTCATTTATTTGCTGTATCTAGTAAGAACTCAACCAACAATAGCTTATTTCCACTTAAAGTACATATTGATTTATGAAGAATGGATTAAGTGCGTACTGGAAAGAGACTAGTATTGACAGTCTCTGATTCTGATAGCTCAAACCATGGGCTGTGGCGTGCAAAAGAAAATGAAAGGATGCCGGTGTTCATTAGATTAATAGGTGCTCATGTGTGGTGCAAGGAGCTCTGGTAGCATAGTGGTTATGAGTTGGGCTGCAACCTCAAGGACAGCAGTTCGAAACTACCAGCCTTTCTGTGGGAGAAAGATGAGGCTTTCTTCTCCCATAAAGATTTATAGCCTTGGAAACCCTGTACAGGGTCGCTATGAGTTGGAACCAATTCTGTGGCACACTACCACCACCAATGTGTGGCGCTGTAGGATAAACACTGGACCGGAATGTCAGATTGAATCACAAGTTCAGTAGTTCGAACTCACAGGGTCCTTAGGAGTTGGAACCCACTCAACGGCACTTAACAGTGACAACAATGTCAGAATTGACTCGATGGCAGTGGGGTTTTGTATCTGTGTGTGTTTAGATGTGCTTTAGGTCATAAACAGATACTTGCCCACATGTATGAAGATCTGTTTCTAATCAGGTCTGAGATGGCTAAGCCAGAGGTACTGACTCAGGGCACTCTGTCATACCATGTTAGGTTACTGTAAGTAAGAGTATACACAGACCTTTCTGAATTTCACAAAGGCGTGATCTTTGCCTGGAGCATGTAACTGCATGTGATAACCTTTTGTAGTACACGTTCATTCAATGAAACTCCTCTAGGGACAAAACCATCACTACTTTGTTCGCCTTAGGAAGATAGCATTGTTTGTTGACTTCACAAGCCTGCTCTGGGTGTCCTTGATAGGTCACAGTGAGAGTTCCTGAGCACAGTGGAAATTCATACCACCCTAAACAATTATGTCAGATCACCTTCAACTAAAAGGAAAGTGGTGCATTCTCTCCACTTGGGGAAAGTGAGAAATATGACATAAACAAGACTTTGCAGAGGAAAGATGCTGATTATCGCGGTATGTGCTCACTTGTCCTTTCATAGTGTGCTTGCACACTCATTGTCTAATTTGACTCTCTTACCTTCTTTCTGTACTCCTGGTGTCGTGCTGTACTGGACTGTGAACCAAAAGATCAGCAGTTCAGACCCACCAGTTCAAACCCAGTTGCTTCTCAGGACCTCTATACAGGGTCGCTATGAGTCAGAACTGACTCAGTGGCACTTAAAAATAACAACAACCTTCCTTCTATTCAGTAGCTTAGCCAGGAAGAGAAGTGGGGAGCACCTTCTCCAAAAACAGTACCTTTTCAACACATGTTTTCAAGCAATGTGTTTATATAACAGTTGTTAAGACTATGATGAAAAGACAGTTGAGGCAGGGTTGTGAAGACCAAACCTTGACATACACACAGCAGGAGTCAAAGGTCAGGCCCTCAACTGCATTGTCATCCTGTAGAGTAAAGCCTGGTTACACCTCTTGTTTAATTTGGAGCAGGTAGGTGGCCAGCAGTTCCATTTTAGAGACAAAGAAAGCTGACTGCCAGAGACGTTATGTGAGCAGCTGTAATATAAATGGCAGAATCAGGATTAGGGGTTGAGAGCCCGGTGCTATACATTCCACCAAATTGCCTCACTGGCCAAGGTTGTGTATAAATTTTGAAGACCAACAAACTTGAGCTTAAATCTTTATGTGACTGAAGGTAAGTTTCTGAACTTTTATTTTCTCATTTGTGAAATGGGGATAATAAACCTACTTATTAGAATGAAAGGAAGTAATATACGTACATAAAGTATTCAGTAATTGCTACTTATTTTGGAAACCTAGAACTTTAGTTGTTTGCTGAGCCCATGTGACTGGTATGTTGTAAGGGAAAAGAACAAAGGTTTAGTGAAGATTTTTCTAGCCCCAGTATCATGCACTATGGTGCTATCTACAATGACAGTGTAAGAGTTTCTCTTTGTTCCTGGAGAAGTTGATTATCTTTACCCTTGTTCTTGCTGTTGTGTGCCATAAAGTAGGTTCTGACTCATGCTAATCCTGCATAGGGTTTCTGAGGTGCAACTGGTGGATTTGAACCACTGACCTTGTGTTTAGCAGCCCAGTGCTGATCCTGTAGTGCCACACTAGGACTCCTATTTTTACCATAATTCTTTCTTATTCACGCTCAAGGTCTTTTCCTTCTTTCCCTAGAGATCTCTGAATTTGCATATTTTTTCTGATGGGTTCTATAAAATTTATTCCAGGGCTCATCAAACTTTTGGAAGCTGTATTTAACAACAACAACAACAACAACAACAGTGCTATCTAAGTGATAACCATAATCTGTGTTATAACATCTCAGAAATCACCCGAAATTCACCCTTCTCAACTCTCAACCATTTTATATTCCACACATTGTAATGTTTCTACTCACAGAACTTCATTTGTGGGTTTCCTTTTTTTCTGCCTCCTTGGGTTTCACTTTTTTTTTTATCTATTCCTGTGTCATTTCCATATGATCTTAGGTGTCATCAAGTTGATTCCAACTCATGGCGACCCTAGACATAACAGAACAAAACACTGCCCGGTTCCATGCCATCCTCACACTTGCTGTTATGTTTGATGTCATTGTTGGTGTCACTGTATCAATCCATCTCATTGGAGGTCTTTCTCTTGTTCATTGACCTCCACTTTTCGAAACTTTATTTCCTTCTCCAGGGATTGGCCCCTTCTGACATGCCCAAAGTAAGAGAGACAAAGTCTGGCTAGTCTCACTTCTAAAGAGCATTCTGGCTGCACTTGTTCCAAGGTTGATTGGTTTGTCCTTCTGGAAATCTATGGTACTTTTAGTATTCTCAAACACCATAATTCGAACGCATCAATTCTTCTGTCTTTCTTATTCATTGTCCAACTTATACATGCATATGACACAATTTAGAATATCATAACTTGGATGAGGCTCACCTTAATCCTCAAACTGATATCTTTGCTATTTAATACTTTAAAGAGGTCTGTTGTAGCAGATTAGCCTGATGCACTATGTCCTTTGATTTCTTGACTGCTGTTTCCTTGAGTGTTGATTGTGGATCCTAGCAAAATGAAGTCTCTGACAACTTCAATATTTTCTCCATTTATAATGATGTTATTTATTGGCCCAGTTGTGAGGATTTTTTTCTTTTTATGTTGATGTATAATCCATACTGAAGTCCTCATATAATCCAGATTTTCAAATTATTTGCTCAGCATATAGATTGAATAAGTATGGTGAAAGGATGCAAGCTGGTGGACACCTCTTTTGATTTGAAGCCATTCAGAATTCTTGTTTTGTTCTAGTGACTACCTTTTGGTCTATGTACAGAGTCCTCATGAGCACAATTAAGTGTTCTGGAACCCCCATTCTTGACAACTTTATCCATAGTTTGTTATGATCCACAAAGTTGAATGACTGCCTCTGCCTAGTCAATGAAGTGTTTTCTGTCTGTGGCTTGATCTAAAGCTTTTGTGCATTTTAGAATTTCTCCCAGTCCATTTCAGAAGAGATCAATTTTCTATTACAAATGTACTTGTTGAAGCATTTTCATTTGAATTTAACATACAAAGTCTCTGTGTATTGGTAAAATGATGGTGTAATGCCCCTGCTCACTGAAAGTGTGGGCGGAGGGTATTACACATCCTGTTATTCCATTTTTACAATTCAATTTCATATAACAATACTTATGGGCACCATACTTATTCACCCTGTATGCTGAGCAAATAATATGAGAAGCTGGGTTCTATGAAGAAAAAACATGGCATCAAGATTGGAGGAAGACTCATTAACAACCTACGATATGCAGATGATACAACCTTGCTTGCTGAAAGTGAAGAGGACTTGAAACATTTACTGATGAAGATCCAAGAGCACAGTTTTCAGTATGGGTTGCATCTCAATGTCAGGAAAACCAAAATCCTCACCGCTGGACCAATAAACAACATTCTTATCAATGGAGAAAAGATTGAAGTTGTCAAGGACTTCATTCTTCTTGGATCAACTATCAACACTCGTGGAAGCAGTAGTCAAGAGATCAGATGACGTATTGCATTGGGCAAATCTGCTGCACAGGAACTTTTTAAAGTATTGAAGAGCAGAGATGTCACCTTGAGGACTAAGGTGCACCTGACCCAAGCCATGGTCTTTTCAATAACCTCGTATGGATGTGAAAGCTGGACAGTGAATAAGGAAGATCGTAAAAGAATTGATGCCTTTGAGTTGTGGTGTTGGAGGATAATACTAAAAGTGCCATGGGCTGCCAAAAGAACCAATAGATCTGTTTTGGAAGAAGTGCAGCCAGAGTCCTCCTTGGAGGCCAGGATGGCTAAGCTCTGTCTCTCATACTTGGGACATATTGTCAGGAGGGAACAGTCGCTGGAGAAGGATGTTATGCTGAGTAAGATGGAGGGTCAGAGAAAAAGAGGAAGACCCCCAACGAAATGGATCAGCCATGTGGTGTCACTGATGGCGACAAGCGTGGCAGCAATAGTGAGGTTGACCCAGGATTGGACATTGTTTCATTCTTCTGTGCATGGGGTCACTATGAGTGGGTTCTGACTCGATTGCACCTGACAACAACAACAACATGGGCACCTACTCTGTGCTGGAAGTTCTGGCATGGTTCTCTAGGATATGGACAGCTAACCATAAGTTTGGTGGTTCAAACCCACCAGCTGCTCCTTGGAAATCTAATCATCATGAGTTGGAACCACCTCTACAGCAGTTAAATAACAACAACAAATCTGTGCTGGGTGCTATGCTAGAGTCAGGGGATACATAACTAAACAAGGCAAAGCCCAATAAAGGACAAATAAACTTCTTTCTAGGGAGTGTGGTGGCTCCATAAATTAAACACTGTTCTGTGAACTACAAGGTCTATGGTTCAAGCCCTCCAGCTGCTCCTCAGGAGAAAATGAGGTCTCTGGTCCCACACAGATTTTAAAAAGCCTTGGAAACCCTATACAGGGTCACTTTGAGTCAGAACTAGTTCAACAGCACACAACAACAAACATCTTTCTGGTGTTCTCTGCTTTCAGTCAAGATCCATCTAACATCAGCAATGATATCACTTCTTCCACATCCTCTTCAAATCCAGCTTGAACCTCTGGCAGTTCCCGGACACTGTACTATTACAGACATTGTTTTCCCTAAGGTATTTTTGTGAATTGAGTGATAATTTACATAGGAGAACAATGATTTTATACTTGTTGTTTTATTGCCATGATTACAATCTCCCCCGTGCATCATCATTCAACAGTATTTGCTTTTGTTTCCTCTGGATTTTGTTGTTGTTGTTTGTTTGTTTTGGGGGATGTACACAAAAACGCTCAGGAATATATAATCATTTAAACAACCAAAGGGCACATTCTTACAGCCATTTTAAAAATTAACTTTAGCAAAATTTTACTTGCATATTATATTAATGATATTATCAGATGATTTCTGCATTCCCTTTGGGTCACTGCTCTTTGGAATGGGCACAAATATGGACCTCTTTCAATCAATTGACCAGGTAGCTATCTTTCAAATTTCTGGCGTAGATGAGTGAATGCCTTCAGTGGTGCCTCAATTTGTTGAAATATTTCAGTATGTATTCATCAGTTCCCAGAGTCTTGTTCTTTGTCAATGCCTTCAGTGTAGCTTTGACTTCTTCCTTCAGTACCATTGATTTTTGATCATATGCTACCTCTTGAAATGTTTGAATATTGACCACTTTTTAAAGGTACAATGACTCTGTGTACTCCTTTCATCTTCTCTTAATGCTTTCTGCAACATTGAATATTTTGCCTATGTGGAAGTCGTGATTATGTGCTGTGGAGTTGGTTCTGACTCAGTGACCCTGTATAGGGTTTCTGAGGCTATTAATCTTTATGGTAGCAGCCTCATCTTTCTTCCCCGGAACAGCTGGTAGTTTCGCATTGCTGACCTTGAGGTTCGCAGCTCAATTCGTAACCACTATGCTCCCAGAGCTCCTTATTTTGCCTGTAGAATTCTTTAATATAGCAAGTTGAGGGTTGAATTTTTTCTTCAGTTCCCCGAGCTTGAGAAATGCTGAGCATGTTCTTCTCTTTTGGTTTTCTAACTCCAGATCTTTGCACATTTCATTATAATACTTGGCATTGTCTTCTCAAGCTAACCTTTGATATTTTCTGTTCAGCTCTTGTACCTCCTCATTTCTTCCATTTGCTTTAGTATCTCTACACTGGAGAGCAAGTTTTAGAGTCTCTTCTGACATCCATTTTAATCATTGTCTTCTTTCTTTTGTTCTAAATGACCTTTTTGCTTTCTTCCTGTATGATGTCCTTGATGTCATCCCAGAACTCTTCCGATCTTCAGTGATTAGTGTCTAATTCATCAAATCTGTTCTTGAGATGATCTCTCAATTCAGATGGAATATGTTCAAGGTCATATTTTAGTTCTTGTGGGCTGGTTTTAATTTTCTTCAGCTTCAACCTGAACTTGAATATGAGCAATTGATGGTATTTTCCACATTTTGCCCTGGCCTTGTTTTGACTGATGTATAGAATTAGTTCATCGTCTCTTTCCACAGATATAGTCAGTTTGATTTTGGTGTATTCCATCTGTTGAGGTC
>NW_006408588.1:12330454-12332423 GCF_000296735.1 Chrysochloris asiatica | reverse complement strand
AGAGCTCCTTGGGGTTTATCCTAGTCTCTAGTAATTAATCCTAGTCTCTAGTAATTAATAGCAGCCTTTGACAAAGCAATAAATATGCTAGCAATAGCAGACACCACCATGGCAGAACGAAAGTGGGGAAACAGACAGGCTGAGCATCCTCACATCACACCTTCTAACTGTGCTTGTATAAAGGGCAGTGTGTGAGGAGTAAGGGCCAATTCAGAAATGCCTGTCTCTTTTCTCGCAAAACACTGAATCTGGAAGCCTGGCCGCAGTCTGTTGAGTTCTCTTAAAAACTTATAAAGGGAGAAAAAGAATTTCCTGTGGAAGTGAACCCATTAAACTGTCAAATGGGCTGAGAAGTGCTGTCTTCCTGGATCTCTTTAGGTCTTCTGATGGATGGACCTGGGCCCTGTGGTAAAGAAATGGCTCCAGAAATGCTCAGAAAACTATCGATTCCATGTTGACAAATGGGAACCAAATCCCATCTGATCAGCCAATCTGAACTGATCATTTCTTCCCCCAAACAATACCAATAGATTGCCTGACACTATTATTAAGAGAAGCTTTTGTGCTCATTTAACCTTCAGTGCCCTTCCTCTCAGGCCTCAGATTTCTCCTAATTTCATGTTCAGTGAAGTCTTGATTCCTAAAACAAATCAATCTCCTCTGCTGATTGTTTAGATCTCTTAAGTTTCACTTACATGTGTAGGTTGCAGTCTGTTGTAGTTCAAGAAATAGAAAAAAAGAGGTATTATTTCATAACAATTTTCACATCTAAAGCCAATGTTCTGGGAAAAGCAGAGCCGTTGGTGTATTTCTTTGATTCATTTGCATTCCCACAAGCCTGCTTTTTAAGCCTAGTGGGGATCTAGAAATAGCTCAGAAGAGTGTGCCAGAACAGGAAGGAGACAGAAGCTTCCAGATTTCATCTTTTTGGGGCTCTGTATCCCCAAGTTTCCTCTGTCTTCTCCCTAAGTCTCTATTCCTTTGGTCCTAGGACCTGTTACAAGGACAGCCAACAGCCTCCCTGCATGGTATCTAGTAGCTTATTGTTGTTTTTTTCTAGAAGTTCTGTGATGGTACTGTTTTAGGGTTCTTTTATACCATTGTCATGTTCTGTCAAGAAAATCTTCTGCAGTTGTGAGCCCCACAAGTCATCTTTTTTGGCCTAAAATTAGGCAGCATTTACTGATTTGTGGTTACTTCTACCTGGAGAGCCATGCCGGGTCCTTAGTCTTTGCTTGAGAACAGCACCTTTGCAAAACATCAAGTGGTTTCCTTGTCTGGAAGCCTCCATGAACTGCCATCCACAGTGGGAACCCTTTTTTTTCATGTGGTGTTATAAAGCATGTTGTTATAAATGCCGTGAGGTGGCTTACAGAGTTTAGTTCCTAAAGAATGACATTTTGCCCTAAACATTTACTGAAAGATATAGCTGATATGTTTGTGGCCTATGAATGAGCAAACCTGTCCTTACTCAGGAAAGCACCAGTCACAGGAAGCCCAAGCTCAGAGGAGGTCTTCACTGTAGGGGGGTGTGTGTTCTTGCCAAGACTGGAAGAAAAACAGTCCAACTGGGAGGTAGTAGCAAAAAGGAGTTTGTCTTTTCAATATTTTTCATGAGTAACGTGCTAACTTGGTGTGATTAAAGCTCTGATCACAAGGTAGCAGAGGAAACTATGAAAACAAGGCCTGAGATACCCAGAGAAGTTAGACAACCTCCCACCAACTGACAAAAAGCCGAGACTCCATCACAAAGCTCCCAGTCCCTGGTGTTAGGACCTGGCCATGCTCACTGGCTTTATCATTAGGGCATTTGTGTAGGTGAACATCAAAAAGCACCTTTTTTAGTGACTTTATTGTACACAGGAGATCATTCAGTCAGTAAAGTAATCACAGAGTCTTGACCACAAGGTCGGCTTGAACCACAAGGCCAGTGGTTTAAACTCATCAGCCACTCCTCAGAAACCTTACA
>NW_006408588.1:12328429-12329157 GCF_000296735.1 Chrysochloris asiatica | reverse complement strand
CTCTGATCCTTTCCCCGCTTGGCCCCACACAAAATTGCGGCTCCTGGAGCAGCTAAGGATCCTGAACCAAGAAGCAATGGATTTCTTGCTTCTGCCACAAACTCCCCAGCTGTAAGTCTTTCAACCTTCTAAATATTCTTTTATATGTGGTTTAGAGTACTGGGACCATCCCCTGAGCCTTCTTGGTCTTGTATTCTGTATTTTTCTCGGCAGAGCTCGTCACTACACTTCCACCCGATCCGCCATCTTTTTCCAGACGTCCCAACAACACTAATCTCAAGTGAACAATTTCACATGGGATTTTTCACCTCATCAAAGATGTGGAAAATATATGAAACTGTCCACTACAGATTAGTAAGTAAGCATAAGTAAATGTACACTTACTTTGCTTATTGGGTAGGTAAATTTAAAGAGAGGCTTTGATTAGGTAGGTAGATATTATGGGGTTGGGAAGAGACACTGATGCCAGCCATACCTAGAAGAGTCTTTGATGTGGAAAAAAAACAAAGTTGTTCATTACAGATAGTTGTTGTCAAGTGTCATTGAGTTGTTTGTAACTCATAGCAACCCTGTATAGAATTTCCAAGGCTATTCATCTTTGCCAGAGCAGAAAACCTCATCTTTTCTCCCACAGAGCAGCTGTAGGGTTTAAACTGCCGACCTTATGGTTAGCAGTCCAGTAATATCCTACAGAGCCACCTAACTCTAGGATAAGATTAATGTTGTTG
>NW_006408588.1:12317139-12326704 GCF_000296735.1 Chrysochloris asiatica | reverse complement strand
GACAGGCACCTAACTACAATAATCTTGTTTGCTGGGTTATCTAAGCAAGGGTTTTAAAGTTTGGATTGTTTCTTTGTTTTCTCTGAGGACACAACTTCTGAGATTCAGCACTGTCCATTTCTCCAGAGGCTCTTTGAGAACCCATCATTCAAAAACCCCAAGGGGGCAGTTTCTAGAATCCTACCATGGCAGTCTAAAAATATTGAAAATGCGTTAAACTGACATTCATGGTGACAGACATAATATCTATCAAGCAGGGAGGCTATTTTATCATGTGGCTTAGCATGAGGAGAGATGCTAAAAGTTGCTGTGCTCTCTCTGAAGCCTCTTAAGAAGCAGACATCCTCAGCTTTGGTGCTAATGATACCGATATACTCAAGCTAATTTCTAAAACACTCTTTGCATGTTTACGGTTCATGTCTGCCCTCAAGAGAAGGTGTCAGCAAAGATTCTGAGGATGCTTGAGTTGATCTGAAGGCTTTAAGGTGACCGGGAAACCAGCTGCCCTCCATAGGACCTCCTGTGCCCTGTTGGAAGAAAGCAGAACACAGTTTGTGCTCAGCGATGCCCTCCCTTTGCCCTTAATTAACTATAGAGTTGCCGCCAGCGTAGAGATGTGCATCTCAGGAAGAGTGGTTTTCGAGGAACTGCTGCTTCTTTCTTTTTACTTCCTGCTCTTCCCTCCTGGCTCCTCCTTCCTCCTTCCCTCCTTATTTCTTGCAGACAGAGACTCCTGAGTCCCCTATCACTCTGTTTTCACCACCAGTGCTAATCTAAAATCACAGTTATTAGACCACATTAAGCTCCTGAAAGTGGAAGAAGTGGCTGTGGGTGTCTCATTAAACCCTACCACATCCCTCTAATTAATTAGCGTGGGGTCTCCACTTGCTCACACTGCCGGCTGCTTCCTAGGAATGTGTACCCTGAATTCAGGGGATGGGGGTAGGAGCTGAGTGAGTGCCAGCAAGTCTTCTGCCTTAATGAGGACATGGGCAAGAAGTGTGGTCCTAGGAGAGCAGCAAGCAGTGGCACCTGGGGACTTGCTAGAAATGCAGAATTGCAGGCCCCACCTGCTACAGATTGTATTGTGTACCCCAAAATGATAACATTGAATTCCTCATCTCTGGAATACATGAACATGCCTTCTTTGGAAATAAGGTCTTTGAAAATGTTATCAGTTAACATAAGATCACAGTGGAATAGGGTGGGTCCTGCTGCAACCATAAAACCTGTTGCTATAAAGTTGATTCTGACTTATATGTGCCAGAGTTGAACTGTGTGCTCCATACAATTTTCAGTGGTTGATTTTTTGGGAGTAGATTTGTTGGCTTTTCTTCTGAAGCGCCTCTGGGTATACTGGAACCTCTGACCTTTTGTTTAGCAGCCTAGATAGAATGTTAATCATTTGTACCACCCAGGGACTCAATCGAATCTTAGGAATGTCTATAAACGATTAGAAAGGACATGAAGAAACTGACAGAGGAAAGGCAGCCGTGTAAAGATGTAGCTCTACTCCAAGGAACTCCTGGGACTCTCTGAAGCTGAGAGACAAGAAATTATCTCCTCTTCTTGGTGTGGTGCTGCAGGATAGTTCGCTGGACTGCAAGATCAGTTTGAACTGTAAGGTCAGCAGTTTGAATGTACCAGCCACACCTCAGAAACCCTATACAGGGTCACTATGAATAGGAACCGACTTGACGGCGCTTAACAACAAGAAGTACTTCTCACCGCTGTACCAATAAATAATATTATAAATGGAGAAACGTTTGAAGTTGTCAAAGACTTCATTTTGCTTGGATCCAGTATCAACACTCAGTGAAGCAGCAGTCAAGAAATCGAATGACATATCACATTAGGCATATCTGGTGCACAAGACCTCTTTAAAGCTTTCAAGAGCAAAGATGTCAGTTTGAGAACTAAGGTGCACCTGATCCAAACCATGTTATTTTTAGTAGCTTCATATGCATATGAAAGTTGGACAGTGAATCAGGAAGATTAGGAGAATTTGAGTTATGTTGTTGGAGAAGAATATTAAAAGTACCATTGGACTGCTAAATGAACAAACAAATCTATGTTGGAAGAAGTAAAGCCAGAATGCTCCTTAGAAGCCAGGATAGCAGCAAGACTTCATCTCTTATGCTTCAGACATATTATCAGGAGGGATATTAGAAGAACATTACACTGGGTAAAGTGGAGGGTCAACGAAAAAGAGGAAGATCCCAAATGAGATAGATTGGCACAGTGGAAGCAGCAATGGGCTCAAGCTTAATGATCGTGAGGATGGTGCAGGACCAGGCAGTGTTTTGGTCTGTTATGCATAAGGTCCCTGTGAGTCCTTACACGCAACAGAACTGACTTTATGGAACTTAACAAGGGAGCATTCAGAGAGAATATGACCCTGCCACACCCTGAATTTGAACTACAAGGCAATAAATCTCTGTTCTTATAAACCACCCAGTTCCTGGAATTTTGTTACAACAGCCCTCGAAAGGATCAGGTGATTCTTATATACATTAAAGTTTAAGAAGTACTGGGCTAAAATTCATGAGCCTCAGAAAGCAAACTGGTAGAATCTGTAAGCATTAGCAAAATCGTGAGCTAGTCCACAGAAAGAAGATCAGCTTCACAGGAACTGAAGTCACCAATGGCAAATGGAGAGGAGGGGGTATTTGTAACAGTCTTTAGTAATTACAAGATGCAAAGGGCTTGTGGATGTGTATGAGGGCAAAGGAGTCCTCGAGGCACAATGGTTATATGCTTGGAAGATAATTGAAGGTTGGTAGTTTGAACCCACAAACTGCTCCTTGGAAGAACAATTTGGTAATCGGCTTCTGTAAAGATTACAGCCTGGTAAACCGTATGGGACAGGTCTACTCTACTCGATGGGGTCGCTATGAGTTGGGATCAGTGAACTCAACAGCAATTAATTTGATTTGTTTTGTGTATGTGTAGAAGAGTTTCAGTGGCATGAAAAGAGGCTAAAAATAATACGTCTGTACAGATGTTGCTTTAGGATGACTATACGGTAAGTGGAGTCCTCGTGGGGCTCTGTAAGATAAGAACTGTAATACTATCCGCCAGGTCGATGGCTCAATCCCACCAGCTGCTCTTTGGCACTGACTCAACAATACTTAACACCAGCAACATATGTCAAGTTCTGGGGGTAAAGTAGAGTATACTGCTGCTTTCATGGAGACAGGCTCTGCTGTTAAGAGACAGCAGTCCCAGATTGCAACTAAGATTCTCAAATGTGGTTAGTTGTCATTGGGTTGGCTCTGACTCATGATGGTCCCGTGTATGACAGAACAAAATGTTTCCGTGTCCTGTGTCGTCTTCATAGTGGTTGGACTGCTTGAGTCTGTTTTTTCTGTATCTTCTTGGTATTTTGAGTAGGTCCCGATATGTTGTTAAGTGCCGTTGAGTTGGTTCCAACCCATAGCGACCCTGTGTAGGGTTTCTGAGAAGCAGCTGGTGAGCTTGAACCACCGACCTTGCAGTTCAAACGGCTTTGCAGTCTGGTGCATTAACCCACAGCGCCACACCAGGACTCCACTTCCTAATATAGTGGGTTCATTTTCTAGCACCATGTTAAACAGCAATCTATTGTGATCCATATTTTATTTATTGACTAGATTTTAGGAGAAAATTACCAGGTCATCTTTCTAGTCTGGAAGCTCTGCTGAACCCTGTCCACCATGGGTATGCCCCCCTCATACAGGTCATCCCCTCATACAGGTCAGAATGGGGTCCCATTCTGACTACTGTATCACAAGTTGGCTCTGATATAAGTTAACTACATCTTTTCTTTTAAGTTTTCATTATTATTGCCTTTTATTATCAATAACCTTATAAATTGGCAGTGTGTGGAACAGTAAGTCATAAAATGGAGCATTTGCAAATGAACATCTGAGAATGATAACATCAGCAAATGACCTGCTGCAACATACTGCTGATGATAAGCTAGATGTTCAAGGAAACAAGCCCAAGAGCAGATGGTCATAAGTGCTGTTTGTTGTAGCGCACCGTAAGTTGAGAACTACCTGTATTTGAAATCTCAGTGGCATAGCTTCCAGCATTAAATGAACACACAAAATACCAGAGTAAAAAAATCTGATTGATGAGTGGTAGACTCATACATTACTCTCTTCTAAAATGATCAGAAACTGAGGAGAAACAGAAGAGTTGAGTTTAGGTGATGTGGCCAAGTGAAATGTCCCCAAATCTGAGTGATACAGCAACACTGAAGAGCACCTGTCCCTACTCAACAAAGAAGCCACATGTCCCGGATACTCTTCTAGGTACTATGGATGCAACAGAGAGAAACAGGACAATTCTGCTTCTCTGGAACTCCCATTTGGGAGGGGAGATGTTATATTGATTTTCAACATTAAGTCCTCAACCTCATGGACAATGAAACTATTTGGGTTTTTAGCTATTTAGGGATTCTACTCTCTTCCTTTGTGGCTTAAGCTGTTGTCACTTTTAGAGTAAGATATGTTACCTGAAAGGGCTTTTAAGAAAGTTAAATCTATTTTCTTCTGCTCCTGTGGACGCAGAGGAGAACTCATTATTACCTAATGACATTTTGTATATGCTCTTGGTGAATAATGATGACACTGGCAGCTACAATTTGAATGTTTACTTTATGCCAGGCATGATTAACTCAATGAACCGTCACCAACTTATTAGAAAGAAATTATCATTAGCATTTTACACATGAAGACACTGAAGCTTTGAAAGGGTTGTAACTCAACCAAGATGTAATTGGCAGAGCCAAGGTCCAAATAGCAGAAATTCAGTACTGATCATGTGGCAGATGCTGTGAAGGCCTCTCTCCTAGAGTGGAAGAGAGAAAACTTTTCTGAGTCTAAGATCAAAGTCTTAGTCACCCCATTGCACAGAACTCTTCTTTGGAAGTCCAAGGCTCACAGAGTAAGATGAAATTCTTTGACAGAATTTCATTGGACTCAACTTCTCACTTCAGTCTTATTTTAGTCTCCTGCATTCCCCTATATCCATCCCTCTCTCCATATTCTCCTCCCTCAGCCACACTGGTCTTCTTTCAGTCCCATGTTCTTACCCTGTTCCTTTCCACCACAGGACCTTTGCAAAATCGATTCCCTTTGCCTAGAATGATTTTTCTTCCCTTGCTCCACATTATTTTCTCCAACACAAACTGGCACCTTCAAAGGTCATTTGCTGTTAACTTCCTTTAGTAGATCAAATTCCTTTGATAAATTGTTGTATTGTTGTTGTTAGATGCCACTGAGTCAGTTCTGCCTCATAACGACCCTATGCACTGCCCAGTCCTACGTCGTCCTCACAATTGTTGTTACACTTGAGTCCATTGTTGCTGCCACTGAGCAAATATATCAATTGGGGGGTCTTCCTCTTTTTCACTCACCCTCCACTTTACCAACCATGATGTACTTCTCCAGGGACTGGTCCCTCCTGATAACATGTTTGAAGCATCAGAGACAAAGTCTCACCATCCTGGCTTCTAAGCCTTCCAGGGTGAGAATGTTGTACGACATTCTGGTTGTACAGATTTGTTTGTTCTTCTGGCAGTCCATGGTACTTTTCTATTCTTCTCTAACACCATAACTCAAAGGCATCAATTCTTAGACAGTCTTCCTTAGTCATTGTTCAACTTCCACAGGCATATGAGGCGATTGTCATAAGGACTTTCAATTCCATCTCCCTCTCATCTGCAAAACTTTTTTTAAAAATGTTTTATTGTGAATTATGTGATAGTTTACATGGGAGAACATGAGTTTTACATTCATCCTATTATTTCATTGCCATGGTTACATCTCCTCCATGCATCATCACCCAACCAAAGGGTATACACTACAAGCCTGCCCCCCTACCCCCCAGTCGTCAGCACACAGCCCCTCTCCCTCTCTGAGTCTAGAGTCCCCAGCTGCTCCATTTCTCCAGGTCATCGTCTCTGCCTCCATCTCAGGCATCACTGCTTCTCTGGGTAGGGTCCCACCCTCCGCTCTTCTTCCTTGATGGTCCCAGGGACCTCCGCTCCTAGACTGAAAAGTTAATCACTTACCTCCTTGCTACAAAATGTCTACCTTTACATTCATCTGCAAAACTTTTGAAATTATAACTTTATACTTATTAGGGCCCTGGTTCTCAAAGTGTGTACCAGTAATGTCTGTATCACACTAGGAACTTGTTAGAAATGCAAATGCTCCGGCTCAGGACTTCTGAAACAGAAACTTTGGGGAGCCCATCATCTGTGTCTTACTAAATCATCTAGGTGATTCCAAAGTCTGTGAGTTTGAGAGCCAGCTGCGCCCGTGGACATCTTCAGGTGGTGTCGGGGTCCGGTCTCGACAAGGGGGTGATTACACGAAGGTGGGGTGTCTGGCAACAATACAGAGAGAGAGAGAGAGAGAGAGAAAAAAAACAGACACAAAGAAGACAGACACACAAGTTTGATGCAAGCTGCCAGACAGACTGTTCGGTGGTAGACATTGCACACAAAACTACCTCTAGGTGGGATGTCTGGAGGGGCAAGAAAGAAAGAAACACTCAGAGACCAGAGTGGATACAAGCTGACAGGCAGATAGTCCTGCTGCCAAGAATGCACACAGAACTATCTCTACCCCAGTCTTTTATTAACTTTTTTATGGAAGAGATCTTTACAGAAGAAGAATGGGATTATTCAGATAAGACAATGTTTAATGATTCACAGAGACAATCTTTAAGATAAATTAAGCCAGTAATCCTTTCTTGCTACAGTCCCAGGGAAGGTGAGAGACGAGTCTCAACCTTTCCAAGAAGGCGAGGTTTCAAACATTTAGGTTTATTTGTTAAGCTAGTACTCCTTTCTTCCTTACTGGTTTTAACCTTTCTAATGAAGTTGAGGTTTCGCCTCCACCTTCCTTTTTCTTGTTCTGGGTTCCATATCCAACTGCTACAATGTTTACTGTCATCACATTTCCATATATCTTCAGGGGGAAGAAGAGCATCTGGATCAAACTGATTATACCCAAGGGTGGTTTGAAGGGGCTGCCACCATTGTCCCTTAATCCAGTATTCCCAGAATTTACCACTCCACCTCAAGTGAATACCCCGGGCAGTTCCTCTCCAGAACCTCCCTGCTTAATCCCAGTAAACCTGTCCTTGTTCGTCCTCTGAGGAAGTTTTACTGCCTCGGTTCTAGGGTGAAATTCGGTTTTATTAATGTACATGGATAATCAAGAGCTCATGTTCTACATTAATATTAAACATAACTGAATAATCAAATAAGGAGCAGTTCTGACATTCATCCCAGGTGGCTATTGCTTGTTCCTCAGAAAGATTTGTTCCCAGGACTCTACGCACTGCCAACACAGTGGAGACATTAAGAGAGACATTATAAAAACCATTTTCTCAGAAGCTACAATTACTGGAGTTAGAAGCATAGAATGAGCAATATTAGGACTTGTACAGAGGTAGCCACCCAGAGAGTTCACAGACACCAATGAACCTGGGACCCCAGGAGGTCACTTCCTGGACCCTCAGGGTTCATGGCTCGCAATACCTAGGAGGGCCCTGGGTTTGGATTTTCGTCTAGGTCACAAGGCCTCAGCTTCCCAGTAATTGCGTTTTATGTCGTCCCCAACAAGGTGGTGCCTTTCTTCCTTCACTAGGCAGCTGATCTTATCATGGTAGAGACTTGATTTGTTCTTGTTCCTCTTTTGTCTCATTTGATATTCTCACTTCTTCCTAGAGTGTATGGTAGCGTAGTGGTTACGAATTGGGCTGCGTACCTTAAGGTCAGCAGTTAGAAACTACCATCTGTTTCTCGTGAGAAAGATGAAACTTTCTGCTCCCATAAAGATTTATAGCCTTGGAAACCCTATACAGGGTCGCTGTGAGTTGGAACTGACTCCACGGCACATAACCACTACCACCAGTGAATAAATAAATGAGTCCATTTGACTTTGTAGCAACTTTTTTAAGAGGCATTATTTCAGTTTTACAGATAGAGCACTGAGACTTTGGGAGTTCTTATGCCTGCAGATCAGACACCTGCTTCTCTGGTCTGTTCAGTGAACTTGGATGTTTTCCCTTTGGGAGAAATTTCAACAGGATGATAGTGCTAGGTGAAAGACATCTTTGTTAAGTGGATACTAAATAGAGAGTTGGGGAAAGATGATAGTTCTCCTTTGTGATTTTGTGCCATCCGGTCACATCTGACCTTCTATAGCGTTGTTTTTGTTCTTGTTTTTAAGTGCTTTCGAGCCTGTTTCTGAGGAGTGGCTGGTGAATGTGAACCACTGGCTTTGTGGTTCAAACTGACCATGTGGTCCAGTGCATTGTTCCACAATGTCACGCCAGGACGTCTGTATAACGTTACAAGGCTGTAAATGTTTGCTGGAACAAAAAGCCTCATCTTTCTCCTGTGGAGTGGCTGGTGGATTTGAACTGCCAACCTTGTGGTTTGCAGTCCAGTACTTATCCTCAGAGTCACCACACTCTCTGACAGCACCCTAGCCACCTGAAATAGAGGTTGCTTTGCTTCCTTCCTTACTCAGGTGTTTCTTGAATACACAGTATTTGGTTCTCTAGGTGTTACCAAAATGGATGCTATCTTCAAAGGACTTAGGGTATTTACATCACTCCTGGTGTACTGTATGTGTGTGTGTATCCTCTATGTGCTTAAGTTTCTATAACAATGTGCTTAGCAGATGCATTAAAGAGAATGGCAATTGAATGAGAGTAAAATATTTCCAATTTTTAAAATATTGATTGCTTTATGTATTTGTATGATATTTTCTGAATGTGAAAAATTTTCAAAAATATTTCTCCAAAGACTACTTGTAACAGTTGAAGTAATGTTAGGGACATTATACTTCCCATGGAATTACTCATCCAAAATCATTTAAGGCTACCCTAGACAAAGAGACTAGTAGCATAGTAGTTATGAATCAGGCTGTAGACCTTAAGGTTAGCAGTTCGAAACTACCAGTTGTTCCACGGGAGAAAGATGAGGCTTTATGCTCCCGTAAAGATTTACAGTCTTGGAAACCCAGTACAGGGTTGCTATGAGTTGGTTCCAACTCCATGGCACATAACCACCACCACCAGACAATGTTTTCAAGTCCTGGTGTGGCACTGCAGGATCAGCACTGGACTGCTAACCAGAAGGTAGGCTGTTCAAACCCACCAACTGCTACTCAGCAACCCTATATAACATCGCTATGAGTCAGAGCAGACTTAAAGGCATTTGACAACAATAGACAATGTTTGTGCATTCTGTGTGGGAAGCATATCATCCAAGGAAAAACATTACTACAGTTTTGTAACCCATTAACATGGCTCATCATAGAATGCATGTCTGGTTTCATTTGCTTTTTAAAATGGTTAGTTCCATTTCTCCCTTGCTACCAATTTTTTAAATGTCTTTGTTTAAAAAAAACAAAATACATCTGTACTCGGCAGCTGGCAACTGGAATCATGGCATTGAGGGACTGGGGAATTTATACAGTTAACAGCTATATATAGACACGAGTTCCATGATGAGGATGTTTAAAGGTATGCCACTAAATCTTTTTTTTTTTTT
>NW_006408588.1:12299413-12313934 GCF_000296735.1 Chrysochloris asiatica | reverse complement strand
TTGTTATATCGCCTTCTGTTTGTCTTTAATTTTTTCTTTCCTGGTTTATGGATTCCTGATTGTGCATTGGTCAAACACTCAACTGTTAACCAAAATGTTGGTGGTTCAAATCTGCTAGCTGCTCTATGGGAGAAAGCTGTAGCAGTTTGTTCCCGTAAAGATGTGCAGCCTTGGAAAAAATCCTCTAGGATAGTTCTCCTCTGTCCTAAAGGGTTGTTAAGAGCTGGAATTGACCCTATGGCAATAGGTATTTAGGTTTCTGGTTTATTGGATTTGGTTAATGGGAAAGCTGATGCCACATTAGTGTCTGATAGACTGTTTTCCTTTTCCAGTTGTCTGTTATATTTTTGTCTTTAACCTGAATTTGAAAGCTAGCTTTGCCATTTTAGGGGGACCTGTTGCTCCATTTTGAACATGCACCCCTTATTTTGTTTTTTTCTGCATGTAAAATTGTAAGACTGGCATTCCAGATTTTTTAAATATTGGTTAAAATGGGATTTTGCATGTTTAAATTTACTAACAAATAGCATGTGCCTCTAATGTGTGAGGCAAAACTCTGCATCAGGAAAAGTATGGTACCTGTCTTCAGAATACTGGATCTCTAACTGTCTCAGAGGAGCAGGGCTAAATGATGTACTAAATGTAATGATTTCTAAATGTAGTGGCTTGGGTCCTTGGATCCTTGAACAGAAGGAAACATTATTGGAAACACTGGTGGCATCTGAATAAAACCTGGAGTTCATTTAATAGTAATGTACCAATGTTCATTTCTTCATTTTGGCAATGTGCTGTGGTTAAGGAACATGTTAACATTAGTGGAAACTGAATAAAGTTTATATGGAAACTGTTTATACTATACATACAATTTTTTGGTAATTCAAAAATCATTCCAAAATAAAATGGTTACTTTAAATAGAGTGTCAGAATTTTAGAAAAAACTTAATTGAAAGTTTCCACTGGTAGTGTAATAACTGCTTCTTGAAAGTCTTTGGCTTGAACCCACAGGAGTAAAGAACTGCCCAGCAACTTCCTGTAAAGATTGTTGTTATTGTTAAGTGCTATCAAGTCATAGCGACCCCATCTAATGTTTTCAAGGAGTGACTGGTGGATTTGATCCTCCAGCCTTGCGGTTCAAACCGACCTTGCGGTCCCGTGCTTATCCTACAGTGCCATTCCATGCTCCTTGTGTGGCAGCTCTACTGTGTCCTATAGAGTTGCTTTAAGTCAAGTTTGGCTTGAAGGTACACAACAACAATAAATGTTATTTGTGGAAAATAATTGTTTCCAGGAATGCTCCCTACCTGGCCCCAAACACACACATTCTTTAAAAGCTAACAAACTCTGGTTTATGTCATCGTTGGAGAGTCAACTTGGCTTTATAAATCAGGTAAGTGTTGTTAAGTGCTGTTGAGTTGATTCCAACTCAGAGAGACCATGTATAGGAGCAGCTGGTGGGTTTGAACCACCAACCTTGTGGCTAGCAGTCCAGTAGTTGTCCTCTAGTACAACATCATGACTACCCACACCAGGACTATGCAAAATAATTATGATATTGGACTTGAATTCAGAGAATGTGAGACCTGCTAGTCACTTTATAGTTATGCGGCCTTGGATTACTGTATCTGGCTGAGCCTCAGGTTTCTCATCTATAAAATAAACAGATCGTTTTGCCTGCATAGATAATGGGACTGCTCTGAATAGCAAATTTAAAATGAAGTAGCACTACAAACATTTTGTAATCTCTGAAAGTACTCGGAAACCTTTAACCCTGGCATACATGATGATTGACAGCTGAGAGTGGTACTTCCCACTCTTGAACTTTAATAAAAGAAAAATAAAGCTTTCCTGGAACATGTTCAAATGTGTGCTCTATCCTCCTCTGGTGGGTAGTGCAGACATTACAGCCTCTTCTTGGCTTTATGTTTTCCTGTAAAGAGACCATTCCAAAGAGCTCTCTAAGTTGTACCTTGGGGGCAGCTCCATCCTTTTCCTTCCTTGTGGTGCTTCAAATGGTCTTACAGCAACATTACATATGTCATTTCTGAGAAAGCGCCATTAAATGCTTCCCTGCTTACACCTCCAGGGTTTTCTCTGTCCCTTTCTGGTTTACTTCAGCACACTTAACATAAAGCCTGTATCAGTAAGATGCAGTCTTAGCCCAGCTGATGTGTGGTGGGAGCTAAGAAGTATAGACACGGATTTGCTCTTGAGGAAAACCCATCTCATATTAGTTTCCTTGCGTTCTCTGTCTGCCAGCTACTTGGTGATGCTGACTCAGGAGAGAGGGTCCTTTTGTCTCTCCCATTACCACGCGAATACTGACCTTCCTCAGCTGCAAGTAATAGAGAGACCCTTCCTCCACCTGAACTACAATATACATAGAGCATTGACTTCCTTTGAGCATTGGAGGATTGTCTGCCCACAAGAAAATTACTAGCTGGGGAAGAAAAAGAATAATATATTAAACATTCTCACACTTTACAGCATTATGTAACCAGTGCCCATTTGGTGATAATAAATAATAATGATTGTGATAATGATAATAAAATATTAAGTAGGCTTTTACTTTGTGCCAGCCTCTGACTAGGAACTTTAAATATGGAAAATGTCTTTTTGAATCTTCCCAACTATACTGGAAGGTAGTTATTTCTTTCAAAAGCATCTGGAGAGGTGAGCAAACTACGGCTCAGAGAACTAAATTAAATTACCCAAATACAGTCATATACCCATGAGGTTATGGGAAGTAGAAGATAAAGTCATTCTGGTTTGGCAAATACATAGCTGAATACAGTCACTACACTTTTTCCCCGTTCATGTCCATCTTTATATATGTTTTTTTTTTTTTTTTACCCTAAAGGTTTTGGAATAAGTCTCACTTTGCTTCTTAGCCCTGACTCTTGTTGATGTTGTTGTTAAGTGCTGTACAGTCAGTTCCAACCCATAGTGACCCTGCATAAGATTTTTGAGGAGCAGCTGGTGAGCTTGAACCCTGACCTTGTGGTTCAAACTGACTTTGCATTCCAGCACATTAACCCACAGTGCTATACAAGGACTCCCAGTCCTTACTCTAGGCAGTCACTATATATTTGTTAGGTTTGGCATAGAAGATAAATCCTGTTTTTTCCTCAGTGAATCAAAGTTTACTGAAGGAAAAGAGAGGGAGACTATCTGGGCTGGCTCCATCAATGGAAGCTTCATAGAAGGGCTAAATACTTAGCTCAACCTTGAAAAGGACCTCAGTAATAGTGATATTAGATGTCATTGAGCTTGTTCTGACTCACAGTGAGTCCATGTACTGCCCAGTCTTGGGCCCTGATCAGTATCATTGTTATGTTTCAGCCCATTGTGTCAATTTATCTTATGAAGGTCTTATTCTTTTTTCTGATCCTCTACTTTTCTGTCTTTCTCTGGAGACTGGTCCCTTCTGATAATATGCTCCAAATGCATGAGATGAAGTCTTACCATCTTTCTTAGTTATCTAGTGCTGCTGTAATGGAAATACCACATGTGGATGGCTTTAACAACCAGAATTTTTTTCTCTCACAGTTTTGTTATTGTTAGGTGCTGTTGAGTTGGTTCTAATTCATAGCGTCGCTATGCACAATAGAATGAAACACTGCCTGGTCCTGTGCTATCCTCACAAGCATTGTTATAAATGAGTCCATTGCTGCTAGTATTTCTGTTGGTATTATTCACAGTGTAGGAGGCTGCAAGTCTGCATTCAGAGCACTGGCTCTGGAGAAGGGTCCTTGTCTCCTTTCAGCATATGTAATCTCAGAATTCCTTGGAGTTTTCAATGTGTCTTGGCATCACTCTTCCTTTGGATTTAGGGGTTTCAAAGTACAGGGATGCCAGAATTAAAAAATTCACTCCATTCCCAGCCCTTCATCATGGTGGATGTAGGTCCCTTCTTCTCTGCTCAAGTCTCTCTCCTTTGACCTCTTGTAAGATAAAAGGTATTGCATGCATCACCCTTGGTTGTTGTTGTGGTTAGGTGCCATCAAGTTGGTACCGACTCATAGTGAACCCGAGAATAACAGACCAAAACACTACCCAGTCCTGTGCCAGCCTCACAATCATTGCTACGTTTGAGCCCATCCCTGCTGCCACTGTGCTAATCCATCTCGTTGGAGGTCTTCCTCTTTTTCTGCCACTTTACCAAATGTGATATCCTTCTCCAGGAACTGGTCCATCCTCACAGCATGTTCAAGGTATAAGAGACAAAGTCTGGCTATCCTGGTTTTCAAGGTGCATGTGACTGTACTTCTTCCAACATGCAGATTGGCTTGTTGTTTTGGCAGTCCATGGTACTTTTACTATTCTCCTCCAACACCATAGCTCAAATGCATCAATTCTTATACAGTCTTCCTTATCACTGTCCAACTTTCACATGCATGTGAGGTTATTGAAAATACCATGGCTTAGGGCAAGTGTACCTTAGTCCTCAAACTAATATATTTGATCTTCAACATTTTAAAGAGGTCTTGTGTAACAGATTTGCCTAATATGTCATTTGATTTGTTAACTGCTGCTTCCATGAGTGCTGATGGTTGATCCAAGCAAAAAACAACATTTACTATATTCCCCCAGTAACTCAGAAGACATGTCCTACTTGAAGTTGAGTTCTCTAAGCTCATCTCAATAGCATATTATTGCATTATTATAGTATATAAACATATCTAATAACATCCCTTGCATTTCATAATTAGCATCTAAGAAATCTCTCCCCAAGTCACAAACTTGGAAGTAAATAAAGTAAGTCTGTAAATAATGTTATTAAAAATAGCTGTCAAAACATTCATGCATTCCATTTCATAAACTATACACGGATCACCACCCACATTCTACAGGATCCACATATGGGTAAAGATTTACCAAAATTGGTTTGGAGTTTTTATGACAATTAATTTCTGTTTCTTTGGATTTAATGGTGGTTTGCAGCCTAGTAGAATAAACGTCCTCTGGTGCTGTGGGTTAATGTGCTGGGCTGCAAGATTGTTTTGAATTACAAGAGCACCAGCCACTCCTTGGAAATGCTATTCAAGGTTACTATGAGTCAGAACCTACGCCACAGCACTCAACAACAAACAACAAAAGGGTCACTATAAGGGGCTCTGATAGTGTAGTGGTTATGAGTTAGGATGCTAATTTCATGGTCAGCAGTTTGAAACTACCAGTCATTTGCAGGAGAAAGATGAGGCTTTCTGTTCTCGTGAAGATTTATAGCCTTGGAAACCCCATGTACGGTTGCTATGAGTTGGAACCAACTTGAACGCACTTAACAAACAAGTTCTTTTCCTGAGCCCTTGGAATTTTAAACAGATGATGTGTTTGTGGGCACATAAAAGGTTGGGATTTTCTATGAGGGTAATCAGTATGAAGAGACGGAAGGTATCCTGGCTTAGGAAAGAACAGGAAAAATATCTGATTCTTGCAATTTCTCAATTTTTGACACATCTATTTCCTTTGCTTTTAAGTACTAATTACCAAACACAGCAGTTGAGATTACTGTAATAACAAATTTGACAATTTCTCAGCAACTGCTGTTTCATGTAAATTGAAGGTATTTCAAAGCATTTCATTGTGGTATTACTGTAGAATGCCATATCTGTAACTAGAAGAATTAACCATCAAAAACAGCTGTAGAAAACACAGGAATGGATCAAAATCTCCTCAGATCATTCTTCTTCTGCCACCATTTACAACGTGGAATTCTTCCAGAGACCCGGATATACTGAGAAAAATCTTCTATCTCAGGAAGTGGAATTAAATTCAGGTTAGCGTTTTGATGATAAAGTTGAGAGAAATGACTCGTGGGCTACCAATGGGCTCAGTGTATGAAAGTCAAAGGCCATTAAAACCGCGAGGGAATTGTCCATGAAATAAGCCAGCTTTGTGAATTGTGTGGGTGGCCCTGATTTCCAGAGGGAATTGTGCACTAACTCAATCTCCCTGAAGATATTTAACTTGTTTAACTCAGTGGCATTTTCACTTAAAATGCTTTTATTTCTCTTCTCTGGCAGACAATATCGTATCAGTTCTGAGCAAAACTGAGGTTGAACTTCTATTTGATTATATTCCTCCATCTATATACTGTTATCAGGGTGATAAACCTGTAAACAAAACCTAGAATTTTGGGGGAAAATCATTTTGTTAATGAAAGAGTCTGTAACTGGTGGTAAAATGCACATGAGGGCCTCATTTGATGAATTTTCCAGGATTAAGGAAAAGCTGCTTTTGATGGGAGCTTCTCCCAGGAAAATCTGTGGATAAACACATGAGAGATGAATGCTGGTGAGCCTTTGTTTTTGGACACCATTTTTATAAGCCCTACGAGAGAGATGAAATAACAGCAATATGAAGGCATTTAGAGATAATTCAATCATTTGGATATATGTTATCCCTTTGGAACTCTCTTAATGATTCACAGCAAGCGGGGTGTTACTTGCCTCTTTGACAGATAGGGAGATGGACACTTTAAATCACAAACCCCAGGTACAACAAAGAGAAAGTGGGAATAGATAACAAACTCAGTTCTTACTTACGCTGTCTTAGTTACCTAGCGCTGCTACACCAGAAATATCACAGTGGATGCTGTTAACAGAAATTCACTGTCGCACATTTTAGGAGGCTCATAGTCCAAATTCAGGGGGCCAGCTGTTAGGGAAGGCTTTCTGTCTCTGTTGACTCTAGTGGAAAGTCCTTATATCCTTTCAACATCTGTGGGCCCAGCTTATCTTCCCCCGGATCTAGGAGTTTCTTAGAGCCAGAACTCCAGGTTCCAAGGACACACTCTGCTTCTGGCTCTCATTTCTTACAGGTAGTGAGGTCTCTTTCTCTTTGCTAGCTTCTTTCTCCTTTTTCATCTTGTAAGATCAAAGGTGTGACTCAAGCAGGGGTGTGGCTTGAGTAAGAGTGGGATTTAAGTAAGGATGATTTCAGTCACCACATCATCTTATATGTGAGTGAAGATACAGCCAACCCTACCCTTGTTGTTGTTAAGAAAGGCCTAGTTGTTTCTGACTCATAGTGATCCTGAATAGGGTTTCTGAAAGCAGCTGGTGAGTTTCAACTGTTGACCTTGTAGTTACCAGTCCAGTGTTTATCCTACATTGTTGTTGTTGTTGAGTACCATTGCCATTGTTGTTGTTGTTGAGTACCATGGAGTTGGTTCTGACTCATAGTGACCCTACACAGGGTTTCCAAGGCTGTAAATCTTTATGAGAGCAGAACTCCTCATCGTTCTCCTGAAGAACCCCTGGTAGTTTCAAACTGCTGACCTTGAGGTTGGCAGCCCAACTCGTAACCACAACGCTACCAGAGCTCCTTACAGTGCCATACCAGGGCCATATTAACATGTGTTGTTGTTAAGTGCCCTCAAGTTGTTTCTGACTCATAGCGACCCTATATAAGGTTTCTAAGGAGCAGCTGATGAGCTTGAACCACTGACCTTGTGGTTCAAACCAGTCTTGCAGTCTAGCACATTAACCCACAGTACCACACCAGGACTCCTATTAACATATCTTTCTTGCATGGTGCAGTTGATGAGTTTAAACTGCTGACCCTATGGTTAGCAGTCCAGTGTATTACAAGGAGCACTGGTGACATTGTTGGATAAACATTGGACTGCTCACCACAGAATCAGCAGTTCAAAACCACCAACTGTACCATAAGAGATAGATGAGGCTCTCTACTCCTATGAATATAAATGGCCTCAGGCACTCTATTCAAGAACCAACCTGACAGCACATACCAACAACAACATCACAAAATGGAGGAAAACACATCAAATTACAGAACAGGACAACCACAGAATACTGGGAATTATGGCCAGGTCAACCTGACATGTACTTTTGGGAAACATAATTCAATTCATGACAGTGGTAATTAGTGTGATCATGATGTTGTTGTTGTTAGGTGCCATGGAGTTGGTTCCGACTCATAGCAACCCTGCAGGATTTCTAAAGAGCAGCAGTGAGTTTGAACTGCCAGCCTTGTGATTGGATAGCTGGTAATAAAAGAGATGATTGTGGTGTTGATGATTGTTGTTGTTGTTGTTAAGTGCTGTCCAGTCAGTTCCAACTCATAGCAACCCTACTTAGGGTTCCTGACGCTGTACATCTTTTCAGGAGCAGAAACCCTCACTCATCTTGCGGCTGCAGTGTGCCTGGGAGGTTTAAACCACCAGCCTGTGGTTCTCTGGTATAGTACAAAGCCACTGTGCTCCTGTTGATGTCACACTTCAAAACGGCAAGTGTGAAGCATATTTTTAAACAACTTTTCACTTTTTATTGATTTTTTAAATTGTTTTGTTTGTTTGAGCATGATTTATTTTAAAATGCATATACTATTTAACAACTACTTATTAAACAAGCATCTACTTGAAAACATTTTAATCATTATTGTTGTTGTTGTTGTTAAGTGCTATTGAGTCAGTTCAAACTCACAGCGACCCTGTATAGGGTTTCCAAGAAGCATCTGGTTAGCTTGAACTACAGATCTTATGGTTCAAACTGACCTTGCAGTCCAGCGCATTAACCCATAGCTCCACACCAGGACTCACTATATTAATATAATCAACTATATTATTATTAATAATGTATTATTAACATATCAGCTATATCAATCAGTATAGTCACTCTATTAAAGAGTAGAAATACAAAGATAATTAAGTCATTGTTTACAATATTGTATTGACTCTCGATTCACACACATTGTCCAGGCCAAAACTCATTGTAACACATGAAGTCCACTCAAGGATAAATGTCGGTGCTATTAAGTTTGTCTGAGGAAGGTATTTTCCAAGAGGAGTGATGCTTTGTTTTTCAGGTATGATTAAAAGTGTGCCAAGTAAACAAGAGAAGGAAAGAAATCCAGAAAAAGGTATAATTTACCTCACTCTCTTCCCATTCTGCTAGTGTTAAAAACTTGGCTGCTAACCAAGGGCAAAAGATTCACATCTACCCAGAGAAAGGTCTGATGAGCAACTTCTGAAAAATCAGCCATTAAAAACTTTATGCAGCACAACTGTGCTCAGATACACATGAATTTGCACAAATTGGAATCAACTCTATGTCAACTAATTAGTTAGCAACATATTTATGTATTAATTGCTTTTAGAGTCTTGTTTTGATCTTACCCTTTAATAGAATATTTTATCATCTTACCCTATATTAGTAATTTCCACATCGAGGCCTGTATCTAAAGGATAGGTATCTACAGAATTCAGTTGCTAATAGATAAACTGAAATGAAATTGAAATTCATCTGATGAACCAACTTCATAAACTTCCACATTGCCTTCACATTTTCCTAAATTTTTGTGGATTTGGTACCTTAGCTTTGCAAAAATAAAATATAGATACCCAAAATTGGGGGGGCGGGTGAGGAGAGGGGACTACAAAGGCAAGAAGTGACTGGTTTAGAAGCTGTCTAGAGGGAGCCTAGATCCAGAGGGCTCGGAGGAAGGTAGACTCTCCATTGAGTAGTATCCAATATGTCTGGCGGGGTTTATGAAAGGAGATGCAGATAGGTCTCTTGTGACACAATAGTGAATAATTGTTATCAGGACTGATTGTGAGGGTTGGAAATGTAAAGGTAGATGTTTTGTAGCAAAAGGAGGGGAGTGATTGACTTTTCAGTCTAGGAGCGGAGGTCCCTGGGACCATCAAGGGAGAAGAGCAGAGAGCGGGACCCTACCCAGAGAAGCAGTGATGCCAGAGATGGAGGTAGAGACGATGATGTGGAGAGATGGAGTGGCTGGGGACTTGATATCCAGAAAGAGAGAGAGGCTGTGTGCTGATGACCGGGGGTCAGGCTTGCAGGGTATACCTTTTGGTTGGTCGATGATGCATGGATGGGATTGTAACCATGGCACTGAAACGATTTATGATAGGATAAATGTAAAGCTAATGTTCTCCCATGGAAACTATCACATAATTCACAATAAAACATTAAAAAAAAAAAGTACAGACAGAAGTAATCACATATAGGAGTCCTAGTGTGGCACTGTTATTTTCATTAACCTCATATGCATGTGAAAGCTGGACAGTGAATAAGGAAGACTAGAGAAGAATTGATGATTTCGAGTTATGGTATTGGAGGAGAATATTGTAAGTGCCATGGTCTGCCAAGAGAACCAACAGCTCTGTGTTGGAAGAAGTGCAGCCAGAGTGTTCCTTGGAGGCCAAGATGGCCAAACTTTGTCTCTCATACTTGGGACATATTGTCAGGAGTGACCAGTTGCTGGAGAAGGATATCATGTTTGGTAAGGTGGAGGGTCAGAGAAAAAGAGGAAGACTGCCCTCCAGTGAGATGAATTGAGAAAGTGGCAGCCTCAGTGGGCTCAAGCGTGGCAACAATTGTGAGGTTGGCCCAGGACCAGGCATTGTTTCGTTCTGTTGTGTATAGGCTTGCTATGAGTCAGTACCAACTCGATGGCACCTAACAACAAGAAGTGTGGCACTGTGGGTTAATGCACTGAACTGCAAAGTTGGTTTGAAACCAAGGCCAGCAGTTCAAGCTCACCAGCCACTCCTTGGAAACCCTATACAGGATTTCTATGAATTGGAACTGGCTCAACAGTACTTAACAACAACAACAATCACATACAACAGTTCAATGAAGGGGAGTATCATTCAATGCAAATTGGTGAGTTCAGATCATCAGCATAGTGTCTTAGAAAGATACAAGGTCTATGTTGTTGTTGTTGTCGGATGCCATCGAGTCAGAACCGACTCATAGCGACCCCATGCACAGCAGAATGAAACAATGTCCGATCCTGGGCCAACCTCACTACGGCCGCCACACTTGACACCATCAATGATGTCACATGGCTGATCCATCTCGTTGGGGGTCTTCCTCTTTTTATCTGACCCTCCACCTTACCCAGCATGACATCCTTTTCCAGCGACTGTTCTCTCCGGACAATGTGTCCAAAGTATGAGATACGAAGCCCAGCCATCTTGGCCTCCAAGGAGCACTCTGGCTGCACTTCTTCCAAAATAGATCTATTGGTTCTTTTGACAGTTCATGGCACTTTCAGTTTTCTCCTCCAACACCACAACTCAAAGGCATCAATTCTTCTACGATCTTCCTTATTCACTGTCCAGCTTTCACATGCATATGGTATTATTGAAAATACCATGGCTTGCATCAGGCACACCTTAGTCCTCATACTGATATCTTTGCTCTTCAACACTTTAAAAAGGTCTTGTGCAGCAGATTTGCCTCAGGCAATACGTTCTTTGATTTTTTGACTGCTGCTTCCATGAGTGTTGATCGTTGATCCAAGAAGAATGAAGTCTTTGACAACTTCAATCTTTTCTCCATTTATAAGAATGTTGTTTATTGGTCCAGCGGTGAGGATTTTTGTTTCCTTTACATTGAGATGTAATCCATATCGAAGGCTGTGCTCTTTGATCTTCATCAGTAAATGTTTTAAGTCCTCTTCACTTTCAGCAAGCAAGGTTGTATCATCTGCATATCGCAGGTTGTTAATGAGTCTTCCTCCAATCCTGATGTCATGTTTTTCTTCATAGAACCTAGCTTCTTGAATTATTTGATCAGCATACATGTTGAATAATTATGGTGAAAGAATACAACCTTGTCACACACCTTTCTTAATTTTAAACCATTCAGTGTTCCCATGTTCTGTTTGAACAACTGCCTCTTGGTTCAGGTACAGATTCCTTATGAGCACAATTAAGTGTTCCAGAATACTCATATTTTGCAATGTTTTCCATAGCATGTCATGATCCACACAATTGAAAGTCTTTGTGTAGTCAATAAAGCACAGGTAAACATCTTTCTGAGATTCTCTGCTTTCAGCCAAGATCCATCGTACATTAGCAATGATATACCTTGGTCCACGACCTCTTCTGAATCCACCTTGAACCTCTGGAAGTTCTTTGTCAATGTATGATTGTAACCATTTCTGTATTACCTTTAGGAAAACTTTACTCGCATGGGATATCAAAGAGGGGTTATATGTTCGGCTGCCAATTTAGAAATCAGCGGTTCGAATCTGCCAGCCACTCTGGGGGAGAAAGATGATGCTTTCTCCCCCTCCCCCTAAAGATTTATACCCTCAGAAACCCTATACAGGGTGGCTATTATTTGGAACCAACTACACAGCACACAACTAACCAAGCAACCACTACCACCAAGAAAGAAGAGCCAAGAGAGGAGCTAGTCCTCTGGACCTGTGATCTCTGCACTGAGCCTCCTCAGTCCATGAGACATGGTGCTATGATTGTAGAGTGAGTTAGAAACAGTGAAAAGCAGCAGCCAGGGCAGCTGACCCAGGAATCTGGCAGAAAGTGGTACCGTAGGCTTCTGGACTCTTGACGTGAGAAGGATTAGTGTCTTCAGGCATGAGGTTTCCTGGTGGGGCAAGGGTGCCTCTGGATATTTGTCAGGGACCTAGGTTTGCCAGACTCTGGACTTATGGAGCTAAGGCTGAGTGCCTTCATACCAAGATTTTCTGGTGGCATGGGATGCCTCTGAGCAGTCAACCAGAAGAACTAAGAGAGCTTTGTTTACACTTTCCCAAGCAGGGCAGAGGTCAGGCTCAGAGGTAAGGGTCCGAGAGAGTCATACCTGCAAACATGGCTGAGAAGAGACTGTCCAGAGTGAATAGCTGGATCCTGAACATTCCAAAACCTAAAATGTAACCTGTTACTTCCCTGATAAGCCCTACAAGTGTGAGTATGCTCTGGGAGTTCTATATGGCCATGACAGTGAATGGTCAAATCCAGCAGAGAGGTAGAGAGTGTCTGGAAGTAACAGTTGGTATCTGAATTTTACATTGTAAAAATGTTTGGAGGGTGGAGGCATGTTTGACATCTGACTCAAAGGAATCAGCCTTAAGCTGTTGATTTTGATTCTCTTTCCCCTTTGTGAGGTTAGAGAAGGTCAGGCATCTCATGGTCCCTGTGCCATTGTTACAGTAACCTTGGGCAGGACACTGGAATTCCCTCTCTTTGGGGATCATTGTAGACTCTCTCCACCACACTTCAAAAGCACAACAAACCTGGCACTAGCCACAGAGTCCTCTTCTGTATATGCTGATTGCTAATTTTTTAATGAAATGAATTTCATCTTTTCAAGGAGATCAGAGATGGCAAACACCTGGGAAGTTTTTTAACTGTTATCCTATCCCTCAGCAGTGGCCCTGAGGCTAACTGATCGCAGGCTTTTGGGTTTCTTTGTTTGTTTCTGGTGGATCCAGACTGTCCCAGAATACTTTGAAACACAATGTGCCATGTAGAAACTATCATTTGATCTGTGCCGAAAAGTGTTATAAAACCTACCATTCTTGAACTCTACTGATGCATTAGAAACATAGCTTTTCCCAGTACACATTAAGGATAATAGAAAGGGACCAGATCTTAGCCTTGGAGTCCTGGCCTACAGACATACAGACATCTATAGTCAGGGCTGTGGCAATTCATTGGGAATTACAGGAATTTCTACACATCAAACATATCCTTCACTCTGGTCCCTAACAGGAAAAATCAGAGGAAGACATTAAAACACACTGTATAACATAACAATAGAATGCATTGTATTTATAAAGGAAAAAATAAATATGTCTAGTAACTATAGAAATCATTAACACAACAACTGAGAAATGATGTTGAGTTTGAGTCTCATGGGAGTGATAAACATTTCTTTAAATAAGTTCATTTCTCTGCAATGCTTGCTTTTCTTTGGATGCCCCTCCATGTGTTCTGGGTTTCCTTATGTCTTTATGATTCTAGGAGTGAATTACTAGGGATGCTATTATTTTCATTACTTTCTGAGTCTTACAAGACATAAAAGAAGATCCTGTGACTCAGTTTAAGTTAGAGGAAAACCAAAATTCATGTACATGGAAATGTTCTGGTGAAATGGCAGAGGCATAGTATTGACCTAGGGCTCCTTTGTTTAATAGGGATCCTTAGTCAGGGATTATCAGTGGAAAGTATTATGTAATAAGGGCACTTTTAACAAGATTTTGTTTTTCTAGTTGCATAAGAGAGCATTAAGGAATACCAAAAAAGATTTTACTGTGAGAAAGAGTTTAGGCACTAAAAAGCCAGTATTGGTTTGCCTATAGCCACTGAATCCAAAGAAATATAAATTAATTGTCAGAGAAACCCCAAATTGATTCTGGTAAATCTTTATGCATATGTTGATCCTGTAGAATGTGGATAGCGATCCCTGTATAGTTTATGGAATGAAATGCATGGATGTTTTGACAGCTTTTTTTTTTTTTTAGTTTTTATGTGATCATTTACATGGGAGAACATTAGCTTTACATTTATCCTGTGGTATTTCATTTCATTACCATGATTACAATCTCCTTCATGCATTATCAAACAACCAAAGGGTACAACCCTCAAGCCTGCCCCCTGGTTGTCAGCACACAGCCCCTCTCCCTCTCTAGGTCTAAAGTCCCCAGCCTCTCCATCTCTCCACTTCATCATCTTTGCCTCCATCTCTGGTGTCACTGCTTCTCTGGGTAGGGTCCCGCTCTT
>NW_006408588.1:12272288-12298943 GCF_000296735.1 Chrysochloris asiatica | reverse complement strand
TTCTTCTAGTTGAGTTCTGATCATCCAGCCATTGAAGCCAGTTGACAGCTATTTTTAATAATATTATTTACAGATCTATATTATTTACTTCCAAGTTGGTGACTTTTGGGGGAGATTTCTTAGATGTTAATTATGAAATGAAAGGGATATTATTAGATGTATTTGTATAACATAATAATGCAATAATATGCTATTGAGATGAGCTTAGAAAACTTAACTTCAAGTAGGACATGTCTTTTGAGTTATTGGGGACTATAGTAAGTTTTGTTGTTTTTTTTTAACTTGGATCAACCATCAGCACTCATGTAAGCAGCAGTCAACAAATCAATTGACATATTGCATTAGATAAATCTGTTGCACAAGACTTCATTAAAATGGTGAAGATCAAAGATGTCAGTTTGAGGACTAAGGTGTGCCTAACCCAAGTCATGGTGTTTTCAGTAATCTCATATGCATGTGAAAGTTGGATAGTGAATAAGGAAGACCGCAGAAGAATTGATGCATTTGAGTTATAATGTTGGAGGAGAATAGTAAAAGTACCATGCACTGCCAAAAGAACAAGCCAATCTGTGTTGGAAGAAGTACAGCCAGAATGCTCCTTGGAAGCCAGGATGGCCAGACTTTGTCTCTCATACTTTGGACATATTGTCAGGATGGACCAGTTCTTGGATAAGGATATCATGTTTGGTAAAGTGGAGGGTGGGAGAAAAAGAGAAAGCCCCCTCAACAAGATGGATTGGCACAATGGCTGTAGTGATAGGCACAAATGTAGCAATGATTGTGAGGTTGGTGCAAGATCAGGCAGTTGTATCATTCTGTTGTGCATAGGGTCACTGTGAGTTGGTACTGACTCAGTGGCACCTAACAACAACAACATTAGTAAATGCTACTAATAGGTCCCCTTCTTCTGAGCTTCCCTGTGTCTGTGGGACTTTTGAAGATAAGAATGTCCATGAACTGGATCACTTGTTAGAAATGTGTCTTGGAACAAATGTATGAAAGAAGGCTCCTCTTACTCAATTTCTTTCTTTGAAAATTAGCGAAGCAGGAGCCCAGTGACTGATTAGCAGAGATCATTTGAAAGTATTAGAAAGTGTTGGCTATTTTCTAGATGAAGACTAAGAAATCAAGGGATTTGTAGTGACTGTTACTGATCATGTTAGTGGTTGGATCAAATGGAAAATCAGTTGTTGGGTAAAGACTAGGATCAAGGCTTTGTAATTCCAAATTGACAGTATTTTCTTTACACACACACACACACACACACACACACACACACACGAGGGACCTTCAAAAAGTTCATGGAAATTTTTAGTTAAAAGATAATGGAATTTTCCCACAAACTCTGTGTGTGCATGTGTATGTTGTATATCCATTATATTTTAATTCCATTTTTACATGAAAGTTTTGATGCTCCCTTGTGTGTGTGTATGCATATGAGTATATTTGTTTTAATAAAGGTCTTTAATTATGGATTCTCAGTAGAAAGCATTATGTAGTAAGTGCATTTTAAACAAGATTTTGTTTTTCTAGTTGCATAAGGGATCACTGAAGAGTAAGAAACACCAAGAAAAAATATTTTACTTTCACAAAGAATTTGTACACTAAAATGCCAATATTTGGCTATAGCCATTTAATCCAAGGAAATACAGATTGTAAGAAAAGCTCCAACCCACCACACTTGGAAAATCTTTAATCATATTTTAACCCTGGAGCCTGTGAGTGGTGATTCTTGTCTATTCTATGGAAGAGAATACATAGGTATATGTAGAATAAAATTTATATATAATTGTAAAGGATCCATTTGAAGCAAAGGGAAAGTAAGGACATACGTGGTAAATATATACAGAGTGAGAGATGGAGGGAAAGGCTTTTAAGAATAGCACACATTTGTGGGGGGTGCTAAAGGGAGTTATCCTGAATCCTGGCAAATACCACCTACTACCCCACTTTAATAAGCATTGTAACTTTCTCATTTATTGCAAGTGGTAATGCAGGCAATGTGTATACAAAGAATGTAGCAATAGAAACAATGCCTTTTTTATAGAGGGCCCTTTGAGCAGTACTCTCCCGTGGTTGTGTGCTATCGTTAGTGCTTGCCTCATTCTAGTCTCCTGGGCTTCATAAATGCTTTGCACCACTTAAGTAAGGCCATTGTTGCTAATTGTGCCAAACACCTTCTGAGGTGCCACTGTGGAGTTAGACCCAGCAACCTGAGCTCTAATGGGTTTGATTATGGTCTCGGGAGTGAAAACCACTTCTTGAAAGCCTGCATGACAGCTGTGGAGAGGTTTGGTGGCAAGATTTAGTGCTGTTCTTTGTGAGGGATCGATGTCTAAGCAATTCAGTACGTCCTGACACCTCAGGAGAATTCTAGGTGGTTCCCTCGGGGGTGCAAGCCAACCATTATCCACAGAAATTTATGTATCTCCTAGTAGGGGCCTGGCCCTGTATTTTGAGAGCCTCCAAGCCTGGTTTGAGAGGTAGCACCAGCACACACACAGTGATGAATAAGCATAAACTGCTCAGTTGAATAGTTCTGATGGCCTATGTAACGCAGGTACAGGGAGAAACGGGATCTTGGGGCTACAGTGGACAGATGAAGATTTCCACTTCAAGTTCCAGCAGAATTTGAAGGAGCTGAGTAGGCTTTAGAGAAGAAGACTGTTGTTACAGTGTGGATATATATATATATATAAAGGGGAGCAACTTGAGGTTAGGGAATGAGTTTTCTGCCCTCCTTCCATTCTTTGTCCCTTCTCCCCGAGCCCCAAGGAAGAACAGCCTACCTGCCTGAACCCAGTAGTGAACATTTTACAAAAGTATGTTGGGGAATGTGCACATCTCTGATAACACAATAAAGAAACCAACACAGAGCTTACTTGCCTCCCTCCTTCCCCTGACATTTTGAACCTGAGGGTCATTTTAGTTATTTAAAATTTTATTTTATGTTCAGTAGCCTCAGTTAAGAAATGCAAATTAAGTTACATACAATAGTCTTTTCCAGATCATATGCTGGTATTCGATTTCAAATACAGCCTGACACCATTCCTCAATGGCTTTATCTTTGCTAGCTTGAAAAAACAAAACACAATGATTTATTTGAGATTAGTTTTCTTCCATTAATTTTAATAAACTATGCATTTTTCTTTTTTCCTCTCTTATTTGGTGTTTTATTTGGGCTATGACTGAATTTCTGTGCTATTTCCTAGAAATAAGGAATTAACCGTGTCAGATACTATATTCAGAAGATTCAGCAGTCACAGATTCTAATAATTAAATCAAATAATTTAAACCTAAACCTGCATGGTGTAGGGTGGTATGAGGTTAAGTCAGAAAATATTGCTACTAGAGTTCCAAGGTGCTCTGGTAGCAGGCTGGTTACAAGTTGGGCTGCTAACCTCAAGTTCAGCAGTTCGAAACTACCAACTGTTCCTACTGGAGAAGATGAGGCTTTCTGTTCCTGTAATGATTCACAGCCTCGGAAGCCCTATGCAGCATAGCTATGAGTCAGAACTGACTCCACGACACACCACCACCACCACCACCACCACATGACTAGAGTTCCAGTTCATACATGCATGGATTTATTCCAGAAAGAAAAACTGTGTTTAACCACACGTCTGTGATCAGTAGATAGCTGGTTAGTCAAGCAAAAGGTCCTTCAAATAAAAGGTTCAATACCCCACAGTAGCTTCCAAAGGGATCTGCTCAGGCAGTTCAAGTCAAGGCAGAGAATTCAGCTCAGAAGGGGTAATCTTGATAGATTTTCTCAAAATGGCACAGGCCAAACATGAGTGCTTATTATGAGGAAATTTGAAAACTGTATTGGTGAAAAAAAGGCCAGGAAAATTGTGTCAAGGAATTTTCCCATCATGACAATGTACCTGTTCATCCATTGAAGCTAACAAGTGTTGTCCTATGAGAATTTCATTGGGGGAAACCTTATTCCATCTACCCCGTATTTCTGATCTTACCCCTACAAATTTCTTTTTGTTTCCTAAACTCAAAGAACACTGAAAAGGAAGATGATGTGGGTCTCTGAGAATGCCCAAATGACCATTTTGATGTGGTGCAACTCTAAAAGCACAGAATTCTTTAAGGAAGGATTGGAGAGGAGGATATACTGCCTTCAGAAGCATATAGACCTAGATAGGGGCTATGTCAAGAAATATAGTCACCTTTTGATATTTTTATTTAATATTTATAATTTTGCATTAATACTTTTACTTCCCTTCATGTTCTATGTATGCACGTATGTACGTTTATAGACACATAATACACAACTGGTAGTGTAGTGGTTACAAATCAGGCTGCGAACCTTAAGGTCAGCAGTTCTAAACTACCAGCTGCTCCGCGGGAGAAAGATGAGGCTTTCTACTCCCGTAAAGATTTACACCCTCGGAAACCCTGTACAGGGTCGCTATGGGTCGGAACCGACTCGACGGCACTTAACAACAACAATACACAACTGGTGTGGAGCTGTGAGATAATGCACTGGACCGCAAGGTTAATTTGAACCACAATGTCAGTGGTTCAAATTCACCAGCCACTCCCTGGAAACCCTGTTCAGGGTCCTATGGGTCAGAACCAACAGCACTTAACAAAAACAACAACAACATATATGTGTGTACATAAGCTTATGTATATGTATGTTTGTGTGTATGAAGGGGCCTCAAAAAGTTCTGGAACAATGGGATTAGAAGATAAAGGAGAATTTTCACAGACTTTTGAAGCTCCCTTTTATGTATATATTATGCTGGTCTTGTTGTTGTTTGTTATTAGGTACCAACAATTTGGTTCCATTTGTGATACTGTGTCACCCCTTTTATAAATAAGAAACATGAGAGTATAGTTAGATGTGAAACACCTCCTGGTGACCAGTCAACTGTCCCTGTGTAATATTATGTTAGATGCATCTCTACCTTTCCTGCATTCTTTTGTCTTTGGTATACATATCTCCTGGATGTCATAATTTCAGTACATATTTTCATTTCACACCTACAATGCACTGTACTCAGCTCTGTTAAGAAATAAATCTGAGGAGGCTTGAAAAAGTTTCTGGGGAAAATCCATTAGCGTTGGATTCCATTTTTCCAGTAGCTTTCTGAAACACCCTCATACCCAGAAGTAAAAGTCATGGTCTAGTTTAAGGGCTTTTTACAGTCTGGTTAGGGGCCAGGGACAATGTGTAAATATGTACAAAGTTTAACTTAATAAAAGTCTTAAGCATTCATATAATATAATATATATATATATATGTGTGTGTGTGTGTGTGTGTGTGTGTGTGTATACACACACATAATAATACAAAAATAGTATCTTATCTGGGATTATGGTTCACAGTAACAAAATAATGTGGGTTTGGGTGACCTGGAATAGTCTTCTTTATTATAAGCAATTCTCTTTCTAATTTCAAAACAATTCCTTTATTTTGATACGCCTGGATTTGTTAAACAAGACCATGCCTGATACGTTTACTTAAAAATACTTCAGTTTAGACAGTTACTAGATTTTCTTAATGCTTGGGTGTTCACCAAGGATCAAAGTTCATATAAGAATTCATTTCAGGTAATTGCATATCCATACCTAAGGTGGCAGACTTTGCAAGGCTTCTTTGTAAAATACAGCTTTTTTCTTATGAAGCAGAGTCTTGTGGATATTTTCATGAACATTTATTTAGACATCTATAAATATGTTGTCGTTAAGAGCTGTCAAGTTTTTCCAACTCATAGCAACCTCATAGGGTTTCCAAGGAGCAGCTACTGGGTTTGCACCACTGATCTTGAGGTTAACAATCCATTGCTTATCTGACAGTGTCACACTAGTCCTCCTATAGAAATATATAGAGGTAGTTGTATGCCATGGAGTCAGTTCCAACTCATAGTGACCCTATATAGGGTTTCCAAGGCTGTAAATCTTTACCAGGAGCAGAAAGTCTCATTTTTCTCCTGTGGAAAAATTGGTGGTTTCAAATTGCTGAACTTGAGGCTAGCAGCCCGACTGATAACTAATAAACTACCAGAGTTATAATTGGAGTCTACCACCAATCTATTGTTATGACACTAGAAATGATACCACGGGTATTCTACCCATTGGCACTGTGGGTTAATGTGCTGGACTGCAAAGTTGGTTTGAACCACAAGTTTGGTGGATCAAGCCCACCAGCCACTCCTTGGAATGGTGATGGTGGTTATATGCCATGAAGTCAGTTCTGACTCATAGTGACTCTGCATAGGGTTTCTGAAGCTGTAAATCTTTATGGGAGCACATAGCATCATCTGTCTCCCACAGGACCAGTGGTAGTTTCGAACTGCTGATCTTGAGATTAGCAGCCCGACTCTTAACCACTATGGTACCAGAGCTTCTTTGGAACTGACTCGATTGAACTTAACAACAACAGCAATAATTCTATCCATAATGGAAAGATTTCAGTAGAACTTCCAGATGAGAAGGCCTGAAAATCTACTTTCAAAATTTAGTCAGTAAAAATCCTATAGATGACAACAGGATATTGCCTAATACAGTGCTGAAAAATGTGCCTCTAGGTTTGAAGTCACTCAGCATATACAGGGGCCTCAAGCATCCCAATAATTAATTGTGAAGGAGTCCCTGGGTGCTGAAACTGTCAGGCACTTGATTACTGGACAGGGATGGTGGTGGTGGTTATGTGCCGTGGAGTCGCTTCTAACTTACAATGACCCTGTACAGGATTTCCAAGGTTGTAAATCTTTATGAGAGCAGAAAGCTTCATTTTTCTCCTGCAGAACATGGTATTTTTGAACTGCTGACACTGAGATTAGCAGCCCAATTTGTAACCACTATTCTACAGGACTAGGGAAACTTTTTTATTGCCAAGGGCCATTTGGATATATATAATATCACTTAATATAAATTTATGTTGCTATGATAAAAGCTCCTAAATTTATTAAATTTTATAGTTGCTTTGGCAGAACTAGACCAAATTATTTTTCAGGATCATACAACCCAAGGGCCAGATGGTCCCTACCCCTGAGCTACATTGTTGATGGTATGAAGGCATGTGAAGATGCCTCAGAAGACAGACACGATGATCTGCTTCTGAAATGTCACAACTTTGAAAACCATATGGAGCACTTCTAATCTGTACACGAGTCTAGCAACTAACAAGAGAAAATGGCATAGGATTGGGCCATGATTCATTCTGTTGTATATGGGATAGTCATGATTTGGAACCCACAAGATAACAACAACAACAGTAATTACAGTATACCAACTATCAGCCAGACTCTTCCCACACTTGATCTCTTATTCTTATACCAGTAGTGAAGTCAAAACCCAGACTCAGTGTTGTATAACTTCAAAGGGTCTTCCTTTTCATCTTGTCACCCTGCCTCTCATTTACTATTTCTTTGTGTCTATCCTTATATAATGTAGAGATGGATGTACTCCTTCTAATGGCCTCATGATTTTACATAAAGCTAGGCAGAAAATCAGAAAGACAATATAATATTTAATAAAATTCATGCTGATAATTGTGAGAAGAGACTTATAGGTCACTGTGACATTATATGTAATCCATTTCATCTTATTGTATATTTGACTCAGGATATAAAATGTGTATTAACATGAGATTTGTGCATTCGACATTTAATTTTCTCTCTGTCTCTGAATAATTCCTCTGGAAAGCAAAAGTTTGGCCATCAGTGGCAATGAAAGTGCTGCATGGTTATTTCTTTGCTAGAAATTGTAACCCACATCCTGAAGGATTTTCCTTGATTAGAAATGCTGAATTTCAGATGTTAAAGGGGTATCTGAGCATATTGTGCTCAGTTGTTCTCATATTTCCGCTTGCATCAGAGTCATGTGGAAGGCTTGCTAAAATTCAGTTTTCTGGGGCCTGTCCCCTGAGTTTCAGATTCAGTAGGTCTCAGGTGGGACCTGAGAATGTTCATTGTAAACATGTTTCCAGGTGGTGCTGATGTGATCCAGGATTCACCCCATGCAGACCACTAGTCTAAGGTCTTTTCTTTACAGATGAGGAACTAGAGGACCCGAGAAAGGTCATTTGGGTACTCATACCAATCAGATCAATTCCAATCCTGCAGAAATCCCTTCTGTAGTTTCCTGTTGCACTTTGAAAAATCCCAAACCTCTAAAAGACCCTGCATGCTTGGATCCTGCCCATCTCTTCAAACCATGATCCCTGTAGAGCCTTATTGGCCAATATTCCAGTAATTCAAATGCCATGTTCTATATTAATATAGAAAAGCAATTAATATAAAGACATGACACAGAGCATGGAATAGACTTGATTTAAAGTTTTGCTTTTATCCCAATCTGCAGTTTCTGCTATTCCAATGGCTTTCCAAATATAGTACCATTAGCCTCAGGCTTAATTATTTATTAATCTAAATATCCACATGAACACACCAACCACTAATGCCAAAAATGAAGAAATTGAAGACTGCTGTCTTCTGCAATCTGAAAGTGTTCAAACATGCAATCAGGATGCATTGGTAATTACTGGTGGTTGGAATTCTAAAGTTGAAAACAAAGCAGAAGAATCAGTAGTTGGAAGATATGATGATAGAAATATAATGCTAGAGATGACATAATAGAATTTTGCCAGATGAATAACTTATTCATTGGAAATGCCCTTTTCAACAACATAAAAGGCAGCTTTGCACCTGGACCTCACCAGATAGATACACAGGAATCAAATCAACTGCATCTGTGGAGAAAAAAACAAGGAGAACAAGGACAGCTCATCTTCCTTGTCTTTTGTATAATCATAAATGGTCACAACCTTTTCTAAGTAAGATCTCGGGGCCCATGGAGAATCCTCTTCAGCATAAAGATCACTATACTCAACCACAGCTGCTTCCTCTTCTTCATAATCTTCTGGAGGAGGAGGTGGAGGGGGGCGATTCATCAAAGACTGGTTCTTCCACAGGTGGTAGTGGAGGGTGATGTATTATTTTCTTGGACTCTGGCCACAAATCCCATTAAAGATAACAGACGAGTTACCTGTAGAATGGAGGGAGGAGGAGCAAGAGATACTGGAGCCAGGCAGTAAAAAGGTCCTCTGTTCATCTGATTCTGAAGGCTTGTTTGTGAAGTTATGGAAGGAGGCCGTCTACAGGGCAACAAGCCCCCAATTGTTAGGGGAGTATGACAAGACGCAGGTCTATTCATGCTGTAGAACTGAACAGGATGACCTGTAAAGACACTGGGAGGAGAGGGGTAGGAACAGCAATTGGAACCCCTACACTTCTACTTCCACTGTTCTCCTGACTGTTGCTCTGACTCCTTGGGTGGCTTCTTCCACTCCATCAATTGTTCATATGTAAATTCAAGCTGAAGGAAATTAAAACAAGTCTATGAGAGCTAAGAGTTATCTTGAGTATATTCCAGCTGAATTTAGATGCCATCTCAAGACTATATTTGACACACTGAATACTAATGAGTGAGGGTCAGAAGAGTTGTGAGATGGCATCAAGAGCATCATACATGAAGAAAACAAAAGGTCATTAAAAAGACAACAAGAAAAGACGAAATTGGTTATCAGAAGAGATGGTGAAACTTACTCTTAACCTTATAATAGCTAAAGCTAATGGAACAAATCTTAAATAGGCTGAGTTTTTTAGACTCAAATTACTGCAATGTTTCATTGTTTATCCTTAACAAACCTCTTTACCTGAAAATATTCTATTTCTTTCTGAAGTGTTTCCATGAATTTTCTTTCCCCCTTCTTCCCTTCACTTATATCAATCCCCTGCCTTCCTGTTTTCTTTTATTCAGGTAGTCCTTCACTTATTCATTTTGCACATAATTATTTGACACAATTGCAGAAAGTCCAAGTTTCGGTCTTCATAATGGCAAGACTGTTTGTCTTGAAGATCCTTGGAAACTTCAGAAATAGAATAAACTTGCATTGAAACCAAGACACAATCAGTCTTATTATGGCATCTTCCACTCCAAACCACAAGTGCATGTGTACTTAAATACGTGCCTCTAATAAAATTTCTAAACAAAATTTTTGATTTAGCATTAGATTAATCTACCATAAACAAGGACTCAGGATCTTCAGGAATGTGAGGATGATAAATATTAGAAAATATATTAAATAATAAAGGATCAAAATTATATTAATAATAGAGGAGCAAAAGCAGTCAATAGCTGTAAAAATAATGTTTTATATACCTGCCACCCACTGCCTTGGAGTTCTGACTCATAGCGACCCTATAGGACAGTATAGAACTGCCCTCTAGGGTTTTCAAGGCTGTGAATCTTTTTGAAAGTGGATTGCCTCATCTTTCTCCCATGGAGCAGCTGAGGGGTTCCAATCACTAACCATTTAGTTAGCCTTCAAGAGCTTTCAACAGTGTACCACCAGGGCTCTTTACATTTGATAATGTTATTATGTCTGTGATGTATGTTGAGTCATTTCCGACCCATAGCGACCCTGTATATGGATGGTTTCCAAGGACTGGCTGATGAGTTTGAACCACCAACCTTGTGGTTCAAACCCACCTTATGGTCAAGTGCAGGACTTTATATTTGATATGGTCTCTATAAATTAATTATGAGCAAGCTTATATTGCAATAGAACTTTGGTACCTTGAAAAGGAGCTCAGGGAATCCTGGTGTGGTGCTATAGGATAAGCACTGGACTGTTGAATAAAAGATCTGTGGTGCAAACCCACCAGCCCCTTCTTGGAAACCCTATATAGGATCTCTATAGGTCAGTACCGACTCAATGGCACTTATCAATAACAACCAAAAACTAAAATTATATTTTTAAGATTAGAAGCAAAGAAAGGTTGTGTATTATCATTGATTTTATTTATTCTTGAAATGAAAATCATAGCTAATGGAATAAGGGGGAAATTAGCACATAGGTTGGAGAGGAATAGACAGAACTTGAATTATTGTAGACAATCCAAGAGGTTTACCTTATTCAGGATTTTCTAGAGAAACAGAATCAGTAAGATAAAGATATTAATGTAGATATAGACATATATACATGCATACTCTGAAATTTATTTTAAGGAATTGGTTCACATAGTCATGAGGGGGTGAGGTGGTGGAGTGGGGACACACTGGCAATCCCCAAATCCTGCAGTCTTGTGCTACAGAATGTGTAGGTCAGTGAAGACTGAAGAAATTTTGGTCAATGTCTATTTATGGCCTGGAGGCAGAATAAGCCTTAGGGAAAACTCCCCTCTGTTCCTACTGCCTTCAGGTGATTGGTTGAAACCTACCTACATTTTGGAAATAATCTGCTATAGTTAAGGCCACCTAGTATGGGGCTGCAGGATAATGCAAGGTGGGTTTAAACTGGAAGGACAGTGGTTCAAACTCACCAGCTGCACCTCAGTCGTTATGAGTCAGAACCGATTCGACGGCACTTAGCAACAACAATTTAATCACATATAACTATTTCATAGGAGTGATTACAAGGTAGGTGGTCTGAGTCTACCAGCCGTTCCTTGGGAGACAGATGAGGCTTTCTGCTCTCAAAAAGATTTACAAACTCAAAACCCTTTACAGGGTCATGATGAGTTGGAACTGACTAGGTGGCACTTGAGAGCAAAGATTATTTTGTAACAACAGCTAGACTGGTGTATGATCAAAGGACCTGGGTATCATAGCAAAGCCAAGCTGACAAATAAAATTAACCATCACAAGGGTCTGTAGGCAAACTATTAGATCTAAAAGTGATTTCAAGTTTGTTAGCTAGAAGATAAATGTATAAACCTAGCTAACCTTTGTATGCCGTTATAATTACCAATTAAAATGTAGACTAGAGAGTTGCCTCATACATAATAACAACAAAAATAAAGAATAAATCTAATAAAAGTCTCAGGACATTTAGGGAAAAAGTTTTTTTAATTATTGAAGGACCTAGACAAAGTCCTGAATAAATAATAAGTACTCTTTATATTTGTGCATAAGGAGCTCTGGTAACGTAGTGGTTACGAGTCGGGCTGCTAACCTCAAGGTCAGCAGTTTGAAACTACCGGTGTTCCATGGAGGAAAGATGAGGCTCTCTGCTCCAGTAAAGAATTACAGCTTTGGAAATCCTATGCAGGGTCGCTATGAGTCGGAACCCACTCATGGCACATAACCACCACCCACCATATTTATACATGGGAAGACTCAATTACTAAAGTCATCAATTCTTACTCAAATTTTCTACAAATCCAATGCAATCCCACTTAAAATCCCAACAGACTTTCTCATGGAGCATGATAAGCTGACCCTATGTTGTTGTTGTTACATGCCGTCGAGTCGGTTCCGACCCATAGCGACCCTGAACAGGGTTTCCGAGGCTATAAATCTTTACGGGAGCAGAATGCCTCATCTTTCTCCTGTGGAACGGTTGGTAGTTTCGAACCGCTAACCTTGAGGTTAGCAGCCCGAAGCCACATTGTAGGTACATGGGTATTGATTTACATATTATTTTTCCTTGCTTGAATGTTCAAGATATCATTAAATTTTAATAAGAATGTTTCGAGCAACACCAGAGTAGAGAACCACCCAGACTCATGAAGATGTGGATGCTTTTTCCCTAAATTCTCACATTCCTTACTCTCGATTAGAATGATTGACATTTATGACTCAGCAAAAGTACATAGAACACCATAGCATAACTATCCAGACTCGTTGGGGAGACTGCCAAAATTGTGAGTATTAGATTCTGAAACGTCCAAAGTCAACTATAGAGATACAAAACCAAACTGGGACCTAAAATTATATAATAAAAAAAAAAAAAAGGGGGAGTGGGCAATAAAAGCAATTTGCTATAAAGTTCAGAAGAATATCTGGTATCTCCTTCTCTTGTTTAATCAGACCAGAGATTGCCATTAGCCTTTCTAAAGGAGTTTATGAGCAATGGCCAGCAGAACAACCACACAGGTTAATAATGTAAAATAAAGCAAAATCTGCTCCAGTGAATGAAAAATGAATGTACTACAAGATGTCGGCAACTCCCCAAATTCAGCCTTCAGCTCCCCAAACAGTTTTTCCATCCTTGACCTTCTCGTTGGAGACCTCTTCTTAAGCAGCTACACACAGCTCTGCAAATGTTAAAGTGACATTTGGACTAGGCTTGAGAGATCAGCTCTCCTGCTAGGCTGAGCTCCTCCAGGGGCCTGCCAAGCTCCAGCAAAGCGATCTTCACCAGGCAGGCCTCACCTCCCCAAGCTAGCAATAACATTTACCAGCTACAGTTTTCTCCATCTTCAAATATTTCCTCTGAACCACGTGATGATGTTCTTGCTCCTCTATGGACTGGAACCTAATGAGAGTGGTTGAGAGAGAGGAGAGTTCTCCTTTAAGAACTCTTAACATTTACCTTTGATTAAAGATTTTACTTGTGCTTTAATTGGTTCTCCCTCCTAGGATTCTGTATGTTTGAGGAAAATTAATTACTAAAATCTCATACCTGTAGACAAGGCTACACCTTTGACAATGGTCTTTGGAAACTGAAAATTCTTAATATTGAAAAACAAAAACATCAAATATGAATATTTACCAAATGCTTTTTAGAATTCTTACATATTCCAAACTGAACAGGAAGTTCTACAGTATAAATCATAGCATTGTACTTAACAGTTTTAGAGTCTTACTGTGCTCATCATATGCCAGTGAGTAGGTTAGGTGAGCCCTTTATGAAGTAAGATACATTTACTGTCTTGCTTGGTGTATTTCCAATGTTTGAACACGTGAAGGGGATGTTTTCCCAACAGCTTAATGAGTTATGTGCTAATGTTTCCCTTATTGTATAAATGAATAAGCAAAAGCTCAGAAAGATTCAGTAACAGGTCCAGTCACAAAGCTAGTAAGTGGCAGGCCTGGACCATCAGCTTCACATACAGTCTGAGAACTTAATTATTCTGCTGTCATATGTGTGTGGAGGGACAAACACATATGTCAGAGATGTGATGCTAAGCACTTTCATAGAGATTTAAAAATGAATAACAGTACAATAGAATGCCAGTTAATAAATTGAAAAGGGAGAGGGAAGTAGAGAATCCCAAAGAGGCAAGCATGCCCCTCTGTCCTTACCATATTAAGAAAAGTTTCAGAAAAAATGCTCAGGAGGACTGTTAAAATTAGTAGGTGAAAGTTTAAGGAGAAACAGGATTTGCATTATCTCAAAGAATCTTCCAAAGGGAAAGAATGATTTAACCGTAAGTGGCCTGGCAAACCTGATTTAGCTAAGTTGTTAAGCAAATATTACCAGCAATAAAACATAGGGGAACATAGTGGGTTTGTAGGATAAATACTGGAGTGCCAACCACAATGTTGGTGTTTCAAGTCTACCAGCCGCTTTGCAGGAGAATGATGAGGCTTTCTATTCCCATAAAGATTTACAGCCTCGACAACCCTATACAGGGTCCCTATGATCAGAACCAAATTGATAGTGCATAATAACAACATCAACAAGCAATCCCAATATCATGAAGCCTTTAGCATCATGCACTGAAAATGACACAAGAGCATTTTAGTGTTACCTTTGCCAAAATTGAATACTTAAACTTATAATAATACTAAAAAAAAAAAAAAATGAAAAGCAGATTTGGAGACATTTGATAACATAGATCTGTCCAGCATAGGTTAAAGACAAGGAAAGACTGAGGAAATATTATTGTCATGAGGAGAAGAAGGAAAAACAACAACAAAAATAAACAGGATTCTAGGACAGAAAATACTGCGAGTGAAAAAAATTAGAAATACCCAAATAATGTCTGAAGTGTATTTAATAATATTGTACCAAGGTGAATTTCTTATTCTTAATAATTATAATATGAATGTAAGATATTAACATTAGGAAAAGCAGAATGCAAAGTATAAGAGAGTGTTTTGTACACTGTTTGCAATGTTTTTGTTAAGAACAGCTCAAAAACAAAATGTTTAAAAGTGAATCCAAAACAAAGCAAAATGATTAATAGGAAATATAGTTGGCTTTCCAGTTTGCTTACAGTGTTGAGAAATAGGCAAACCTACAAATTAAGGTGAAATACATATAAACAGCTATCTTGTAGGTGTTGCCAGGAATGTATGTATTTATTAGGTAGGAAGGGAACACAGAGAAGGGGTGGTCAGCTTTACCTGGAAGAGGAGTGAAGGCAACCCAAATGACAAGTAATGCTTAAAGTCATGTTTTCATCAACTACCTATTTTATTGAGCTACTAGTTCCTGTTGTTTTTCTAGGGAATGGTCATATGGTGATAAGCAATAAAGAATAGGTGTCTGCTTCCATAGAACTTTAAGTTCTAGTGGGGGAATCAGATAAACACATGGGCAAGAAAATATCAGATGCTTTTAAGTGCTGGGATAAGAAATAAGTGGACATATGGGATAGAAGGTGCCTGGAGAAAGGAGAGTTGGGGTGATTGCAGAGTGACTCCCTGAGAGGATGATTGTTAGTTGGGCAGCAGACTGAATGAGTTGGAGTCAGGGAGCAGTAATTCCACACTGAGGAGGAGATTGACTGACTGTCCAAACACAAGAACAGATTAGAGTGTTTGTGCTCAAGGAAACAAAAAGGTAGTATGCTAGGCTGTCATGGATAAAGGAGAAGAGTAGACTATGAGATGTAGAAGTAGAATGACCAGATGGCTTTAAGACCAAACAGATGCTTTTTTTAAGAATTAAAAGTTGTATTAACAAAAATTGCAAGCAAAAGGAACAAATGAAGACTGTCCAGGGAAAACCTGGAAATAGGGGAGCAAATCCCTTGTTGTGGGGTGGGATAAGGAGTCTGATTTCAGGCATGTTGTTGTTGCTGTTGTTGTTAAGTGCCACCAAGTTGGTTCCAATTCATAGCGACCCTGTACAGGGTTTCTGAAGAGTGGGTGGTAAGTTTGAACCACCAACCTCCTTATAGTTCAAACCAACCTTGCAGTTCAGTTGGTTTATCCTACAGCACCACACCAGGACTCTTGATTTTAGGCATGAGTAGGGTGTAAACAGTAAAAGGAAATGACCGCTCTATGTGTGAAGAACAGAATATAGACAGGAAAGAGTGGACACAAGAGGAGGAACTAGGAGGCAGTTGCAGAAGCTTCGCTAGGAAGACCAAAGATGGGAACTAGAACTAAGGAAGTTTTTGTTGTCGTTAGGTGCCATCGAGTTGGTACCGACTCATAACGAACCTGTGCACAACAGAACGAAACACTGCCTGGTCCTGGGCCAACCTCACAATTGTTGGACTAAAGGAGTAGACAAAGAAGACAAGAGGACAGTAAAGGTTCCTTCTGCTTTGAAGGTGAAACCAATGAGACTTGCTTGTTTAATGTTGTTAAGTACCTTTCAGTGGAATCTGACCCATAGCCACCCTGTGTAGGATTTCTGAGAAACAGCTTGTGGGTTTGAACTGACAACCTTGCCGTTAACAGTACAGTGCTTATCATACAGCACACCAGGACCCTTAGCAAACTGGCATGGGTTTGTCAGGCCCATACCAGTGCAGAACACTGCATACAAAGGCAGCGGCAGAAGCAAAGTCACACGGGGAGGGGTGTATTCTAAGAGCCAGTAGTTTGGTCTATGGCAAAAGTGAATGGCCACAGTGAGAACCGGGGATCAAGCTGGAGATGTGACCAGGAACTTGATCATCTAAGATTTAGAATTTGATTCTAAATAATAGATGCTGTGGTATGGCTCTGTAGCATAAAGCACTTAACCACAAGGGTGATTTGAATCACAAGATCAGCAGTTCAAACTCACCAACCACTCCTTGGAAACCCTATTTAGGGTCAATGTGACTTGGGCAACATTCGACAACACTTAACAACAACAACAACATGGTGCATCGAGAAAATACTCAACTAGAAAGTAACAGGGTTTTTAAAAAATGATTATAACCTAATCAAAAAAAAAAAAAAAAAAAATCAAACCACGGCTGTGGAGTTAATTCTCACAGTGACCCTACATAGGCTTTCTGAGATTGTAAATCTTTATGGGTGTAGACAGCCTTATAGTGTAGACACTCCTGTAGAGTGGCTAGTGGGTTTGAATTTCCAGCCTTGTAGTTAGCAGCCCAATACTTAACCCACAGCACCACCACCTAATACTTAACTCTCTAGCCCAGTAGTTAACAGGAACATGAAATACTTAAATGAAAAGAAAAACCCACTGAGGATAAATAGCGATACCTTTTCCCAGTTAGAAATATAAACATGAAACCAGAAGCATTTGAGGTTGGTACAATTAGGTGAGGGGACTTTTATTTTTACTGGAAACCATCCACCCTCTCATCAGACACACCCCTGACCATCTAGTGGTTTACAGTATAATTAATTGTTGACTCAAGAGCTGCTAAAGAGTGTGGCTGAGTCATAAAGGCAGTCCCAGAAGGAAAACTGGGGACAAATTTATGTCATGTACCGTGTACCTTTCTTCTCCTGCTCCAGTGTTATTCTTGGCCCACTCATTTCTAAGTCTTAACACTATCGCTCAGACTCGTGTGCCTCACATGAAGTTTTGGCAAGCTAAGCATGGTGACTGAGCCAGATAACTTTCTCCCTGTAGACTTATAAACTCGTCAGCTGCAGTCTGCTAATACAATTTAAAATACACTGCCAGTCCTATAAAACAGCTTCTCTGTTTGCGGGGAAATGGAGCCCTGACAAGAACAAGTGTTTATGGCTACATTTGAGCTGTGCTGTCCATTGCTACTGCAGTAGCTGCCTGAATATGATGTCTTCTAGTCATCTGCCAGACAGTTACAGCTTTTTTGTTATTATTGTTTGCCTTTGCATTTGGCAAGCTAAGTACAGCATTGGACTTTGCCTAACATCCACTCCAGGATCCTATTATCTTAAGCAGAAGTGGCCTTAGAATGCACTCCATCTTTAGGGACAAATAATTAAGGCATAATTGTTAGCTACGTTGGAGCCTAGGCTCACACCGTGATGTAATTATTTGATCATCTGACCCCTCTAGGTAAAGTTACTATACACTGGTATTGATTCGAGACTTGGGAATGGGAAACTCTGAGACATGCCACGTATGTATATACAGCCAAAGGATTATCTTCCTGTTGACCAGCTGTTGTTATAGTTGCTTCCTCCCAGTTCATTACAATAGCTACTTGCCACTTATATGATTAGACTACCAAACTTACTTTATTCAGTCATTACTGCTAATACAATTTACAATATACTCTGCCAGTGCTTTCAAGTAAAATTAGAATTCAATCTGAGAAAAGGCTTTGTTTTGTCCCTTGCCAGACCCCCAGAGTTTAAAACAGTGACTGAAGTCCTGATGTGGCGCTGTAGGTTAAACACTGGACCAACAAGGTTGGTTTCTTGTGAGGTTGGTGGTTCAAACTCGCTAGCTGCTCCTGGAACCAACTCAGTGGCACTTAACAATGACAAGGCGACCAGAATATAATAGTTGTCATTGTTAAGTGCCATCAAATTAGTTCCAAATCATAGCAACGCTGTATAGGGTTTCTGCGGAGCTGCTGGTGGATTTGAACTACTGACTGTGGTTAACAGTCCATTGTTTATCCTGCGGTACCATACTAGGACTCCAGATCATATAGTGGAGACTCAAACACTGCACTGATTGCATAAATCCATCTGTTCCCGTGATAAATCAGCTCTAATGATTTGGAAAGGAATACTACAAATGATATAGTCTCCTAAGAAGAGCGTATTCTACTGAGAGTTGGCCAGGAGGTTGTTAAACTGATGTGACAGCTCCTAAGACATCGCATGGAATCCCACATTCATTCTTTTCTCAGAATGTTGTAAGAGTGGCACTGTTACAAGCAATCCAGGTCCAGTGGATTCATCACAGTATTACTCTGAGAAATTCTAGATTCTGCTGTACATGAATGTTGGCAGTTGCTACTGAATCGGCTCCAAGTCATGGTGACCTTATGTGTAGCAGAAGGAAATGATACCCGGTCCTATGCCATAGAGTTAGGACATTTCTTCCTAGTAAGGAGCTCTGGTAGCATAGTGGTTACGAATCGGGCTGCGAACCTTAAGGTCAGCGGTTTGTAACTACCAGCTGCTCCGCGGGAGAAAGATGAGGCTTTCTACTCCCGTAAAGATTTACACCCTCGGAAACCCTGTACAGGGTCGCTATGGGTCGGACCCGACTCGATGGCACTTAACAACAACAACAACAACAACAATTCTGTATTTGCCCTGAGCCACATCCACCAGAAGAAATAGCTTCTTTCATGTCCTTTGTGGGTTGTGTAATGTCTGGCAATGTCACAATTATTTTGTGTTTTCATCTGGTACTTTCTCTGCTTAAGTCGTGTTGAAAAGAGCTCGTATGTGTGTGTTAAAGATCTATTGACTCAGTGTTGGTTAAAGATCTATTGACCAACAGAGCAGTGTTGGTTTTGTACAACTTGATTTTGGAAGCAAAGTTCCCAATTGAAAGGAAAAAAAAAAAAAAAAGAGGGGGGCCGAGGATTGTTGCTTTTTAAATTTTTTTATTTCTTTGGTTTCAAAAAAATAAATACAGGGCTTTTAAATATAACCTAGGTTTCCTTATTTGTGAAATATAAGGGCAGAATATAGGCAAGTGTTTAGTTTCTTTCTAATCCTGACATCCTGTGCCAGCAGAGAGAATAACTTGGTAACTTCTGTGCTATTTTTTTCTGATCACGTGACAAGAAACTGATTCTAATGTTATCACCTGATCAGACATCTGAAAATGTTTTTGTTGGTTTGACTTTTCTGGAAAATAAGCAATTTGATATTGGTTCATGTTGTAGCCATGGCCCGGTTTCTCCTGGTAAAAGGTAATGAGTCTGTATCAAATGGAGGTTGGTTGAAGTGCATCCTCCTTTGCTGCTCTAGAGAACGTGCCTCACAGAGCTGGTCTCAGGGAATCCTGAAGAAATGACGTAGCAGTGAGAGTGGCGACGTGTACAGCAATTCTTTCAACTTCTTTACATTTTGGGTCTCTAAAGCTCTGATGCCACTGTCGGATTTAACTGGGAAGCAACTACAGCTGGAGGCACAAGGAAGCCTATGCTTTCCCCTTGCTCTCCCTCGAATAGGCATCTAATGTAGGGAATTCACACCTCTTTATGACCTTCTCCCATATATAAAATCTGCATAATACTTATAAATAATCTAAAAATATATTTTTCTGCTAACCATAAGGTCAGCAGTTCAAACCCATAAGTTGCTCCTTAGAAACCAACCCTTTACAGGGTCCCTATGAGCTTGAACAGACTCAGTGATGCTCACCAACAGCAGAGGCACCAATGACTATGAGACACATCAGAGACAACTAGGCAGTAGAACACTAAATGAAAGCTGCTGGTAATCCATATTGCCGTAAAGGTCCTAAGTCTACAAATCCATTCATTACTGATCCATTTGTTGTTGTTGTTATGTGCCATGGACTCGGTTCTGACTCATAGCAACCCTGTACAGTGTTTCCGAGGCTGTAAATCTTTATGGGAGCAGAAAGCCTCATCTTTCTCCTGAGGAACAGCTAGTAGTTTCGAACTGCTGACCGTGAGATTAGCAGCCCTATTCGTAACCACTATGCTACATATTCATACTTACAGTCAAATATGCTTTTTGGTGGTTCAGAGCTAAAATCTCTGGTCAGATTTTGCTAACGGGCTAACAGTGAGAGGACAAATTTATTCTCTGAAATTCTGACAAGAAGAATATGGCGACATGAGGCAAGAAGCTTGGGCGAAAATGAAAGTCTATGGAATACTGATGTCTGTCTCTAGGGTGGATAGCAGAGCCTGGCCAACTATGGACATCATGTTGAATCACTGAACATAATCTGCCAGTGACTATTATGAGTTGTGCTTACCATTAAAGATAACTGTAAAAGCTCTAACTCTGGGACTCTCAGGCAGACGCTTCAATACATAATTGTGGAAAGAGAATCCAGTTTAACAGACGTGGAATTTGAAAATGGAAGGAAACAGTGTTTCCTTATTTTTCTATTTAATCAAAGTATGCTTTATAACGAGGAGGAAGATAAGCAAAACACTCTAGTTCACCTTTTGCAATTACAATCTGCTTTGCAGTTAACAAAGTTGATTCAAGCAGATTTTTATTTTATTGCAGGGCTTATATGTGGGAAAGGTCATAAAAAGTGTGAATTTTGGTGCTGTGGGTTAATGCATCAGACTGCAAAGTTGTTTGAACTGCAAGGCCGATGGTTCTGGCTCACCAGCTGCTCCTTGGAAACCCAATACAGGGTTGTTATGGATTGGAATTGACTCAGTGACACTTAACAACAACAACAAGATATGTCTATAACAGATATGTTGTTGTTAAGTGCCATCAAGTCAATTCTGACCCATAATGACCCTGTATAGGGTTTCCAAGGAGCAGCTGGTGAGCTTGAACTACGGACCTTGCAGTTCAAATGACTTTGCAGTCTGACACATTAGCCCACAGCACAGGAAAACACAGGCTTTTATACCTGATACCTCTAGTTCTAGATGCTGTGCAGTCAAATCAGACTCATGGCAACTCCATTTGTTTCAGAGTAGAACTATGCTCCATATGGTGTTCAGTGGCTGATCTTTCATAAAAAGATGAACAGGCCTTTCTTTGGAGTCACTTCTGGATGGATTCGAACCTCCAACCTTTTGGTTAGCCATTGACCGTGTTAACCATTTATACCACTAGGGCAAAACTCTTTCAATGGACCAGTGCTGCACATGGGAATAGCCTCATCTGAAAGCAGTGGAACATCTTTAGACACCAGGGACTTTAAAACAGACATCTGCATGTATGAACAAGCTGATGTTGTTATTAAGTGCTGTCGAGTTGATTCCACCCATAGCGACCCTGTATAGGGTTTCCGAGGAGCAGTTGGTGAGCTTGTACCGCCGATCAAGTACATGCACATACATCATTAACATCAGGCATTATTTTCACATTTATGTTTCAGGGATTGCTTTTGTGCTTGATACCTTCAGATCACAACTCTGGATCCATTCTCCACTCCTCTCCACTCAATTTTGACCCTGGAAGGTTGTCTTCATATGAATTGAATGAACAGGCTCGCTGGCTCTCTGGTTTTGTGTTGAGTTTGGAAAATGGGAAGATGCGAAATGATATGTCAAGTAAGGTCTGAGTGTGTAGTTCTCCAGCTCCCTCCTTGTAGACTGTCTGACAACTCTGCATTCCTTGACTTAAGGTCACAGCTCTTAGGAGGCAGCCTCAGTTACATGGAGTTTCCTTTCTCTCACTTTCTCTCCCTCAGTGTCCAGGTCATCGAGGAGTCTACCCTCACACCTTCATGTGTTGGATTGTTTGAGGGGTTCTGTTCTTAATAGCTTTGTACACTATACTATTTCTTGAAGGCTTTTAACCTTCAACAAATTGCATAATTTGAGTGAATGTATCTTTTCCTATTTGTATCCTGACTGATCAGTGGTATCATTGCAAATTTTGTAGGTGGGGAGCCTGAGGATCTAGAATGTTTCATAGTAAAGTAAATTGTGTATCTAGGATTCCTTCCAAGTCTTCTAACCCTAAGCTTATATGCTTGTAGAGACAGCTCACCACATCATCATTCAGACTGAGAGGCTGACCCTTGTATGGAGTTAGAGCTCTGCTCTTTATAGCTAATTTAGAAAGAAACAGTTAACCTCAGATACATATTAGTGTTGTTATAATGGTTATATTTTGTAATTTCATAACATATTTACAAATAAATGGCAATAGTATCTGGAAGAAAACTAGATAAACTTGATCTGGTCTTTCACTGTGATTTTCAGGGTTTTGTATAACTTGACTAGGCCAGGATCATCTGTGGTTTGGCAGTTGAAATGTAACTTTCCCCCATAATATAATTTTATGTGATAAAGCAGTAAGAGGATTAAGGGTGGGATGTTGTTAAGTGCTGTTAAGTCACTTCACTCATTGTGACCCTGCATAGGGTTTCCACAGAGTGGCCGGTGGGTTTGAACCACCAACCTTGCAATTAGCAGTCTAGTGCTCATCCAACAGCGCCACCCCAGTACTCCAATACCTTGAACCCGACCACCACCCTGATCTGATTGTCAGAAGATTCCCCAGGATATGGCATGCAACACCTTTTAACTTGTTGGTATTGTGAAGTGCCATCAAGTCGATTGTGATTCATAGCAACCCCTCTATAGGGTTTCCAAGGAGCAGCTCAGGGGTTTGAACTGGAGACCTTGTAAAAGTTCTACTCATAGAAACCTTGTATAGGGTTTCCAAGGAGCAATTGGTGGGTTTGAACTTCCTTCCTTGTGGATTGCAGTCCAGTGCTAATCCTACAGCATCACACAAGAAATCCACCTTTGATCTTATAAAAGATAAAAGGAGAGTGATTTGAGTAGTGAAAGGGGAACCTACAAGCACCAAGACAGAAGATTCCAGAGTGGAGTGTGTCCTTTGGATCTGAGATCCCTGCACTGTGACGCTCCTACATCCAAGAGAAGATTGGTGCAAATACACATGGAGATTTCTGAGGAATACTGGGACTATAGATGCTCAGAGGAGACAAGGACCATTTCCCAGATCTGGCATAGAGAAAGCCTTCTCCAAGAACTACACTCTGAACTTGGGCTTCTAAGCCACTAAACTGTGAGAGAATAAATGTCTGCTTGTTAAAACCATTCATTCCCTTGTGGTATTTGTTGTAGCAGCAGTAGAGAAGTGAAATATCACGTTACCACCAGATTAATCCTTAAAGGTAAGCCTGATCATGTCACTTGCTGTCTAAAAACTATATCAACTATAAACATCTTAAGCATGCGTATTAGGCCTTTTATGATGGGCTCTCCCGCCTTAGTTTTACGACTCTAACCTATCTACTCTAGCCTCAAGCTTCCCAGCTGTGGGTGATTTTGAACCCCAGGATGCATTAAGCAATGTCTACAGACATTTTTTGTTTTCATAATTGGAGGGAATGCTACTGGAATCTAGTGAGTCGAGGCCAGAAACGCTGGTAAACATCCAACAATGCACAGAAAGAGTGTCACAAACAGTTACCTGGTTCAAAATGTCAAAAATGTTGCTGTTGAGAAAGCCTTCATGAGTCGCACTGAGCTCCTCCTTTTATATTGAACTTGCTGTGTTATAAATATCTAATATTCAGGACTGTGGCAAGCATTGTCTAAGAATCTGATTTTCTTTCATGCACTGTTCCATTACGTGTCTCTGCATATGATGGTCTGTCAGTTTTTAATGTCTTCCACTCCTCTCCTTATGGTTTACTCTTCTCATCTTTGAGACAAAAATTATACATTCTCTCCCTCAAAACTCTGAGCAAAGAAAATGGTACCTAAGCAGAATTCCCACAGGTCTTGGTTTATACTTTCAGTATAACAATTTACTTCTTTGTGTTTGTAACCTCAACTTGACTATAAGATCATGAAACCCAAGAACCTTGTATTTTGTGCTCCTCTGTCTGCCCCCACCCCATTTTCAATATAGTTTTGGCTTGTAATCATTAAATGAATGAATCATGTTACTAAAGGCCAGAGCCAGATTCCTGAAGAATTGTATTATGCTTAACTTACATAAATCACATTTTCAATTCCATAGTAAAAAATATTATTTGGGAAAAATGTTGCATGAACTTATTTGTCAAATAAAGTTTCCTTATTTTATAAACTAGGGTTTCTGTGTACACTGTTCATGTTCATTATTTTTTCCCTTCTGAATATTATAAATATGGAAAAGTTCATACCTGTTTTCTGTAAGTGAAACATGCTAATCAAAATATACATCTTATCTTTAGCATGTTCCAGTTGCTTGAGGTTAAGAGGCCAACATTACTGTATATGAAAGCAGCATTAAGTTTGAGATTGTGTAAAATTAGTTCTTCTCAGCCTTGCTTACAAGTGGGAGGAAATCACCCTAGAACAGTTGTATTGGTTTCCTGGAACTGCTGGCCACTGTTTGGTCTGCTCAGAACTAGAGATTTATGTTGCTCCTGCTGTTACAAAATGCAGATTTAGAGCCTGGCAAGCATTTTTGCATAGATTTGCACATGATTTAAGATCAGCCCAGTTTGAGTGGAAAGAAAGCAATCTTTGTATTTGGGAAGATCTGTCAGAATAAAACACACTAAAGAAAAGTATGTGAGGCCAGTAGTTGCATGAGTAACCAGAAGGATGTCTTCAAGAGATGACAAGACAAGAACGTCATAGAATTGATTGTTTGATGGTATTTTACTTTTAAAGTTAGATGTTGGAGTTGCTTCTTTCCCTAGGAAATGGCTTAAAGTTTGGTGGGAGCATAGTCTAAGAAAGTCTACTCAGTATGCTACAGAGCTCTGGTAGCATACTGTGTTAGGTGTTGGGCTGCTAACCACAGGTTCAGCAGTTCAAATCCACCGTTAGCTCTGAGGGAGAAAGATGAGGCTTTGTGATCCCATAAGGGTTTACAGCCTTGGCAACCCCATACTGGGTTGCTATGAGTTGGAACTGACTCAACAACATACCACCACCACTCTGTATGCCAAGTGGGAAGTTCACTGCTTGGCAGCTTGGAGTTAATTGTTCATAATACAATTTCAGTGGACCTTCTGTATTTGTTAGCAGTATCAATGGTGTGCACTGTAGGATCAGCACTTGACTGTGAACCACAAGTTCAACATTCAAATCTACCAGTTACAACTTGGAAACCCTGTCCAGGGTCCTTATGAGTCGGCACTGACTCAATGGCACTTTAACAACAACAACAATCACATCAATGGTACTTTCTACTGCTTTTGTTCTGTTTCTCTCTTATTACTGCCTGTAGTCTAACTTTCTCCTTCAAGTTTATACAACATATAAATGCCATCACTTCAGTATCATTCCATCTCCTATCATTCTTGTTTTTATACTTTTGTTTCTCTTCCTTATTAGGGCTCAATCACATCTAAAACAACATATGTTTATAGTACTCTTGAAGAAGTTTCTTCAGTTCAGGTGTATTAATTTTATTAAATCAGTACAGAGCAAGGAGCTCTGGCACCATAGTGGTTATGAATCGGGCTGTGAACTGCAAGGTCAGCAGTTCGAAACTACCAACTGCTCCACAGGAAAAAGATGAGGCTTTTTGCTCTCGTAAAGATTTACAGCCTCGGAAACCCTGTTCAGGATCACTATGGGTTGGAACCGACTTGACAGCACCTAACAACAACAAGGTAATGGTGGGGGAAAGTCACCTGCCAGACACTCTCTCTTCCAAATTAAACAAAAAAAAAGTCTAAATATATATTAAACAATCAAATATATATTAAAATGAGGCAAGTCAGCTAGAGGGGTTAACTGAGTGTCATGAAACTAAAACATTGTGACTAAGGAATAGGTATAGTAACTAAGGAATACAAGGACTGGTGTGGCATTGTGGGTCAGTGGTTCATGGTTACCACCACTCCTCAAAAACCCTATACAGGGTCACTATGAGTTGGAATTGACTCAACAGCACTTAACAACACCACAACAATAAGAATAGGTAAAGCAGATAATTCTGGAGCCAAGCCCAAAAGGAGTGGCCAAGTGCAATGAGGTTGCTTATACTGCCTATACGCCTCATGCATAGCACTCAAAATGAGAAGAAACAGTTGCAAGTATCCTTTATTAACTGGATCGTGGTATGTACAAGGAGCTCTGGTAGCGTAGTGGTTACGAATCGGGCTGTGAACCTTAAGGTCAATGGTTCGAAACTACCAGCCGC